>NW_020951112.1:6612502-6715067 GCF_900497805.2 Vombatus ursinus | reverse complement strand
ATATATATATATATATATATATATATATATATATATATATATATATAATAGAGCACTGGGCCTGGAGCCAGGAAGACCTGAGTTCAAATGTGGTTTCAGACACTTACAACTGTGTGACCCTGAGCAAGTCACTTAACCTCTGTCTGCCTCAGTTTCCTCAACTGTCAAATGAGGATAATAACAGCACTCACCTCCCAGAGTTGTTTTGAGGATCACGTGAGATAATAATTATAAATTGCTCAGCTCAGTGGCTGGCACACAGTAGGTGCTTAATAAATTCTTGTTCCCTTTCCTTCTCCCTCCATTATAAAAATGTTAGCTATTGTTATTGTCATCATTATTAATATTAATATTGTCCCAATCCCCTTATTTAAAGATGAGGAAAAAAGGGCAACAGTAGGGGAGGGCAGAAGAGGAGAGGGGAGGGGAGGAGAGGATAAAGTGGTTTATTTAAGGTTATACCATTAGTAAGGAGCAGAGGCAGAATTCAAACTCAGGATCCTCACTTCCAAATCCAACACTCTTTTTGCTACCTATGTGACCTTGGGCCAAGCACTTCACCACTCTGGGCCTCGATTTCCTCATCTGTAACATGCGGGCATTAGACCAGGCTGTTTCTGAGATCCTTTTCAGGTTTTGATCCATGATTCTATGAGTCCCCGTTGTTCGCTAGGAATGGGTGTAGCATCATTGTCCCTAGACAGCAGGCCATTTACATCAGTCATTCTGGTGCTGTTATCAGGGAGGCATGGACATTTAAATGACACCACTGGTCCTTTACTGATTGTAAAGAATGAAAAAATGCAAAGGGAAGAAGAGAGCCTTGATTAGATTGTCCTGTTTGTCTCAAAATGATGGTTCTTATGTTACAGGAAATAGAGGTGATGACTCACATGTCCATCATTCTGGGAGTGACTTTTCCTCTTATGTAATTCTGGAATGAGAGCCACCTATCATAGCTGTCCAATGTGGCATGCTGCACTATATGGTAGGCAACAAGAAAGAGAGAGTGGAGACCTTATATTTAGAGCTAGAAGGGACCTTGTCAGCAGGAGAGGCAAGGTAGCATATTGGGTAGAGGGCTGACCTCAAAGGCAGAAAGACAGCAGCTCAATTCCAGCTTCTGGATTTGTTCCTCTGTTCTCACTATCCCAGCCAACTAAGAAGATGAGTTGCAACACAAGTCTTAATCCACATTCATAGAAGGATGATCCTTACAAGGACTTCCCTATACCAATAAGATAACTAGGGGGCAGCTAAGTGGCACAGCTTGGATAGACACTGGGCCTGAAGTCAGGAGGACCTGAGTTCAAATACGGCCTCAGACCAATCACTTAACACTTACTAGCTGTGTGACCCTGGGCAAGTCACTTAACCTCAATTACCTAAATTTTTTTTTTAAAAAAAGATAACTAGTCCATTAGGAAACAAAAGAGGACCTGAAGATATGTTACAAGTCAGTCCAACACCTTCATTTTGTAGAGGCACAAACTGAGGGCCAAGAGAGGTTAAGTGCTTTGTCCAAAGTCACACAGGTAAGTGGAGCAGCGTCCTCAGATTCCAGATCTGGCATCCTTCCCCTTGTACCCCACTGCATCTTGTAGAGAGTGGTGGGAGTGAAACCCTTCACTCTGAAGAAATGCTCAATCTCATGTTCTTTTTCTTTTCGTGGACCAGTTTGGGGGTGGAAGGACATCCCTGCTAAAGGACACTTATAAAACAACCCTTTTTGTCATTAATGACACCATCCAAATGACTACTGATTGAACACCTACAAAGCACAAAGTTCCCTGCCAGTAATGGAAGATCCAAAGGGTATAAGGCATCATGCCTATCCTGATGAGCCTAAACCATCTCATCTTTCTGGGCCTCATTTTCCTCACCTGTAAAATGAGAGGGCTGGGCTAGGTGACTTTAGAAGTCTGTTCCAGCTTTACATGTATGATCACATATTTCTATCATGCGACATCCCTTCATTCTTCATGGTGCTGGGGAAGGGGGGAAGTATAGACTGTAGGGTATGCCAGACTCATGCACCTACAACATTATTCATCCTCCACTCCCATTGCAGAATTTTCTTCTCCCTTTGTGTAGCATCCTTTCACTGCAATTTAGCTCCTGCTTTCTCCCAGTGCTGAGACATCTGAATGAGTCTAGGGGCTCATCTTGTCATGGTTCAAGTATTACTGAGACAGTCTTGGGGCTGTGGAATTCTGAGGGAAGGCTAGACCTGCTGGCAATTTGGGTGATCATATTTAGCCCTCTTATTGCTGCTCTGTTGTTTTGATCCCTGGAGATGGAGACGGAGGTGAGACTTCTCTAGTGATAGAGGAATAATAGTAATAATAAAAGAAAGATTGAGGTTGGGAAAATATGGGTTCAAATCTGATCTCTGACACTTACTGGCTATGTGATCCTTGGCAAATCAGTTTTGTTTATCTACAAAATGAGACAGTTGGGACTTGAGGTCTCCAGGGTCCCTTCTAGCTTTAAATCTATGCTCTTTTGGTCCCTGGTGTAATAAGTTTAGAGAGCCAGCCTCTCAGGAAGACATGGGTTATATTCCACGTCTGACCCATCATAGTCATATGAGACCTGTTAAAGACCTCAGTTTAAAAAGGCCAAGGTCTCCCACTGCATCTAGGGCAATGTCCAGCCATCCCAATCTACATCTTGCCACTAGACCCAGATGGCCCCAGAGGAGAAAGTGAGGCTGGTGACTTTGCACAGCCCTCCCTCACTCAAATCCACTTCACTGCATTTCATGGCATCACCTCCCTGATGTCATGGTCCTCTTTGAGAACGAAGGACGAACAACAACAACATCAACAATAATAGGCGTGTGACTCTGGGAAGGTTATTTCACTTATTAGTGTCCCAAGCAATTCTAAGACCATGAGTTGTAGCTTGGAGGTTCATCTGGGCCAGCAGAGAAGATTCTCCTTGCTTGGAGTTCCCTACATCAATTAAGTCTAAGATCTAGACCAAAAAATACTAATAACAGCAGCTAATGTGTAGCGTCTATCATGGCTCTTAATGTACGTGGCATACATTATCTTACATAGTCCTTATACCCCTTTAAGGTGGGTCCTATTATCATCCCTACTTTAAAGATGGGGACACTCTGAGAGGTTATTAAGTGGCCTATCCAGGGTTACACAGCTAATAAGTTTATCTGAGGCAGAATCCAAATCAGTGTCTTCCTGATCCCAAGCCCAGGTACCATACAGCTTCTTAGGAGGTGAGTAGGATTTTTAAGGTGAGACATAACACCAGGCTACACAAATCCTCCAAGGAATATGGCAGAGAACTGAATCCTAATATTCATTTGAAAAGGGAGTGTGGTGTTAATATTATTTTATTCAATTAGAAACAGGATGGAACAATATTGCAGCTCATCTTCTTTTGCTACTCCCAGGGTGACAATATATATATATTTTCTAGGCTTGTGTTCAGCCTATTTTTAATTGACTTAGAGGATGATGGGACCACTATGTCTCTCTAGAGATTTGGTCTCCGTTTCCATAGATTCCACTGTCTTGAAATTATTTTTTGATAGTAAGGAAAAATATCCCTCTTCTTGTAGCTTTAGACAAGATACTGAGGTTCTTGGGTCAAGATCCAGAGGGGACTTTTGAAAGCACCTCCTTGATGTGATAGATGAGGAAACTGAGGCTCAGAGAGGTAATGTGCCTGATCCCAGGTCACACAACCACTCAGTGCAGAATCAGAATTTAAACACCGGTCTTTGGCCTCCTGTGCCAATGTTCTTTCCACTACACCATGCTGACTTGTCTTGAAAAGTGGAATTTTCCTATCATCATCTTCTCTACCTGAAGCCCAGAACCTTTCCTTTCTAATCTTCCTGCAGTGACTTTAGCCATTTATTCCTGTCACATTTCCTATACTCAAGAGAGATTTTACTTTGGAAGGACTCAGAGCTGGCCACCGGGGCTCCAGAAGCTGAATTTAGATTTTTTTTTTTACCATAGGGAACACATGTGTGTGTGTGTGTGCGTGCACGTGCGTGTGCATGTTTGGGGAGGGGGTGAGGTTTGGTGGGTGGGTGGGGAATAATGCCTACATAACAGGAAATCTTTCCCAGGTTTCTGAGATAATTCATACAAACCATTGTTCCCATCTTTCCCCATAACAAGATTGGTTGGGTGTGCTTCCCCCCTCCCCTGTCCAGTTGCTAGTGCCCTCCTGCCTAAAATTTGTATTTACTTTTCACTCATGAATGTTTGCTTTTTTGTTTTACTCGGATTGACTGTTAGAGCATTGAGAGCAGGGACTGTCTTATTTGTTTGTTTGTTTTTATTTTTCTTTGTATTTTCAGTGTCTAACAGATTCTGGTATTGCTTTTTTTTTTTTCAGATTTTTCACTGGGGTAAGGACTTCTGGTAAGAAACTCTCTATATCCACCATGCCTAGCAAATAGTAGGTGCTTAATAAATGCTTGTTGAATGGATTTATGCATGAGTGAATGAATTGTGCAAACTTTTTCCTGAACCATAGGCCCATAGAATAAAATGATCTGGATTTGAACTTTGCATATTCCCATTTGAGGTAGGCTCATGTTTTGAATGGAATTAGGGTCAATCCCCCCTTCAGCAGGGGGCCTTTCCCCATCTCTTCCTCTCTCACAGTTCTGAAGTACCTTCCCTGTGAGATCAGAGGGTTAGTGTTACCTCTTGGGAACATGCAAAATTCAAACCCAGATCATTCATGTATACGTATATCTGTATGTGTACATGTGCACGTGTCTGTACATATGGATATACCCATATGGACATACATATAAATACTTGTATATTTATATACTGTGCATGTGTATATTTTTGTATATATTATATATATATATATGTATGTATACACACACACACACATAAATGTTCACATATTTGAAGTGCTGTCCTATGGAAGAGAGATTAGACTTTTCTTCACACCAGAAGGTTAGGACTGGGCTGTTAGGACACAGAATAGAAGCTGATGAAAGGAAGCTGTTGGCACCACGCAAGAAAACCTTCCTGGCCGTTAGAACTCTCTGAAAGTGGAATGGGCTGCCCTCAGGAGGGAATAAATTCTCCATCATGGGAGGTCTTTGCCTGGAGCTGCTTGTCAGGATAGATCAGCAGTGATTTCTTTTCTGGCCAACATGACTTCTGTGGTCCCTTCTACCTAAGAGTTTGATTTCTTTTGGTACCCAGGCATCTAAGTCAATGCTGAATTTCATGACTGAATTAAACCTTGCTTTCCATGACTTTTCATTGATTTTACCCACTCCTGGGATGCTTTCTTTCCTTCCTTACTTCTGCCTCCTGGCTTCCTTCTAGACTTGGCTCAGAACTCAACTTCTGCAGGAGGTCTTTCTCTCCTCTTCAGTTCTTAGTGCCTTTCCCTCTGAGGTTTGTGCCTCCTCCCTCCCTCCCTCCCTCCCTCTCTTCCTTCCTTCCATTTCTGTTCTGCATAAACATACACACACACACACACACACACACACACACACACACATACACACATATATATATATACAGAGAGAGAGAGCTCTCTATCTTATGGATATGTTGTTTGTTCTCTCTTCCTCTATAAGAATGTAAGCTCCTTGAGGGCAGGCACAATTTTTGTCTTTTTGCATATCCTCAGCTCTTAGGTCAGTGCCTGGCACACATTAAGTGTATAATAAATGCTCGCTGACTAAGTGTATAATAAATGACTGGCTGACTCTCACCACATATTCCAAGTAACTTTTGAAAATCTCAAAAAAAGACTTTCTGACTCATGAGCCTTGTTCTACAAAACTTTTCACTTAGCCCTAGGTCGTCTTAATCCCCATGAAAACTTTCCTATTCATTCATTCCAGTTGGTGAGAAGAGAACTAGGTTTGCAGTCAGAGGGCCTGGGTTTGAATCCTGGCTCCATTTGACCTTAGGTAGGTCTCTTCACCACTCTGGGCTTCAGTCCCCTCATCTTTAAAATGAAGGGCAGGACCAGACTGCTTCTAAGATCCCATTTAGCTCTAATCGAAATCGATGACCTGTTTTCAGGTCCCTGGTTGGACCCCTACTCCCTGGGGGAGTCACTTCACTTTTCTTGGCCTCATTTTTTTTATACCAGTAAAATGCAAGTGGTTAGGCTAGAGGCAGTGGGGTACAATGGAAAGAGTTTTGCATTTGAAATCAGTTGATCTGAGTTTGAATCTAGACTGCTGCTTAAGTGTGACCTTGAGTGAGTCACTCAATCTCCCTGGGCCTCAGTTTCCTCATATGGAAAATGAAAGATTTGTATTAGATAGCCCCTACTATCCCTCTCACTTAGCCTACTGTCCTTTGATTTGTGTGTGTATGCCTGAAATCTCTTCAAGTCCCTTTGTGTAGGCTCTCAACTGTTTCACTTCCCTAGAGTTTCATTGGTAATTTTCATTAAGCCGCCCTTTGTCTCATCTAGCAGATCATTAATGAAGCTGTTAACTAATCCTAAGTCTTAATTGATTCCTAGGGTACCTCTACTAGACACTTCTGCAATGTGATATATCCCTTTTATCAGTAGATTCTGTATCTGTGGCACTTAGCTTTCGACTAGTATACGATGCCAGTGTTCAGATCCAATCCAATCTGACTTCATTTTGCATTAAGTATTTTACCAAAATTAGGTTATGTTACATCTTCATTTTCTAACTTTCTTTTATTAACCATGCAATTCTTTCTCCCTTTAAAAGAAAAAAAAAGCAATTAGATTTTCCCAGCTTGATTCAATCTTAAAATCCGGGCTGCTTATTGATGCTGGCTCAATTATAATCTAAATGCTTAGAGATGGTAATTGTCAGGTTAATTTTTCCCCCTTTAGTGATAGTCAAGGCTACATTGGTTTCCATCAGGCAACAATATTTTCATAGTTCCCCATTATCCTTCGCCTCCTCTTGCCTCCCCTCCCTTCCTTTCTCCTGTCTGTGGATTTCCCTGTTTCTTTCAGCCTGGGAGTACACGAGCCCAATCCCACTACTGATGAGATCATGGACTTTGACCTACTGTGTTTCTGATCTGGACTGGTTCACCTTTCCTTGGGAAACCTGGTAGCTCTGTACTCCTGGTGCTCCTGACATTGATGTTGAACATCAGTTCAGACACCCAATCAACTTAGTCCACTGAATTCCTGAGCTCCAACAATTTTTCCGTGTTAAGCCCCCACTAGCAGGGATTACAGGCATGCATCACCACACCTGGCTTTTCCATTATTCATGAATGAATGTCCATTCAATTCAGTTCAATTCAGATCAATTCAACAAGCCTCTAGTACATCTACTGTGTGTCAGGCATTGTTCTAGGTGCTGAGATAAAAGGCAAAAATAAAACTCTGTCTTCAAGGAGTTTATATTCTACAAAGGGATAGAACATGTACACAAGTAATTAAATACAAAATATACACAAGTGAGCCAGTATGGCACATTGGAAAGGGAACTGAGTCTGAATTTAGTGGACTTGGGTCCTACTATCACCCCGGAAGCTATGTGACCCCATGTTAGTCCAATAATTCTTCTAATTAGCTTAATCTCTAGATCATCTAGTCCAACATCTCTCAAATCACACAAGAGGAAACTGAGGCCCCAAAAGGTCTTAGGTTCATAACTGGAAAGGACCTTATAGAATAACTAGTACACCCCCTACTTGTCTAGCTCATTGCATCTTTGGACATCTCCAAGTGGCTGAAACACAAAATCATGAAATCATGGGAGCTGTCAAAAAATATAATGAGTTTATCAGGTCAAAATCTACTTTTGTGAAAAGCACATAGAATAAAACTATTCTTTCTTCTATGTCATGGCCCTCAAAATATTTTCAAGAGAGCTACTATATTTCTTCTAGCATTTGCCTGGAAGGCAGATAAGCCTTGTCAAAGGTATGGATAAGGAAGGAGTACATTCATTTCAGGTGGGAGGGATTGCTTGGGCAAATTCACATGGGCAGGAGATGGAATGCAAAGTTCAAGTAAGCAGCTTTGATTTAGTTTAGTTTGGTCCCTTTTGGTTGGAATGTAGGTTATGTGAAGGGGAGTTATGTGAAATAATAGTGGTAGGTTAGAGCCAGATCGATGCTGGAGGGCCTTCAAAGAAAATTGGAGGAGTTTGTGTTTTATCCTGGAGGCAAAAAAGAGACACTGAAGGTTTTTCAGCATGATTTTTATAGGGTCAGATTGGTACCTAGAAAGATCCTGTTGACAACTGTATGCAACACATATTGGAGAAGGAAAAGTTGGAATCTGGGAGACCAATTAAGAGGCTTTTACAGTAATTGAGGCATAGAGTAACAAGGGCTTGGAGTTGAGGGGTAGCTATTTGGTTAGAGTGAAATGATAGGGTGAGGCTTTTCAACTGTTTAAATATGGGGGGAATGAGGGAGACTGAACAATGAAACTTGACTCCAAAATTACAGACGTGGATGGATGACCGGGAGGATGCTAATGGAAATTAGAGAGTGAGTTTATGGAGTTGATGTTGGGTTTTCAGCGTGGTGAGATCTGTCAGAACTTAAATTGTGATGGCTCTCTGACCATCTTCCTGCTCTGATGCTTAACTAATGACCCCATTCCCCTTGATTGCCACACACATCTTCCATCCCAGGGCCTTATGACCACAATTGATGACACTTCTCCATTTCTGAGCACACCCAAACCCTCCATGTTGCAGTTCCGTATGTTTGGACCTAGATGAGAGGAAAACCACCACCAACAATAATAATATAAATGCAAAGGTGCAGAATCAATTGAGGCAGTCAGTCTTGGTCTCACTACCACCTGATGTTACTACCTTAACTAAGTGAGAATACCTCTGTTGAATGAAGAAATCAGTGACGGGCATTAGTCCAGTCCTTGAAGTGGATGAAATGGAGTATTGTTCCACAGAAGACAAGCTGATGTTGGCTGAGGAAACTTGATCATACCCTATGGGTCTCCTATAAAATGGTAATAAACCAATATAAAACCCAAGGATTTGAATGGCTGGCAGCTTAGAGGAGAGGCTGGCCCTTGACAGGGAATCACTTGGGTTAGAGAGATAGAGATAGAGATAGAGAGGAGATGAGATTCTTGGTCTCCTACCCATCTTCCTCAACCAGAAGATGATCTTGTGAACTTTAAAGGGACAGAGGACTTGGACTTCTCATCAATATCCTAGAAGCATCCCAGGAAGGGTGATGCTCTGGCATCAGAGCATGAGGAGCTGGGGACAAACTGGACACATTGAGGGGGATGGTAGCTTTGGGAATCTACAAGGACCCTACCATCAAAATGCACCACATCTAAGGGAAACTTGATGAGTTTCCTCCCAAAGGAGAAGAAAAAGGCTTCCAGCAACCTGAAGCTGTGAGTTACTTCTTTGTCTCATGTATTCTCTGAGTATTTTTCCCTTAGCATCTGTGGGATTCCAAAGGAATCAGATTTACTGGTGGGAGAGTGAAAAAATCTCTTTTTAAAACCTAATTAAATCTGACTGACTAATTTATAGCAAGTAATGATCAATGAGTGAAGGAAAAGCCCAATGAGGGTGGGTGAGCTAGATATTCCTTCAGCCCCTCAAGATTAACCCTTAGAGCTCTGAGGGAACGTGGTGGCTGCCTTCTGGGACCCAATCTGCTACAGCAAATGAGGGTTAGAAGAGTGTCTCTGGAGCCTTGTTACATGACTAGATATTTACATAGTGTTAGAGGATTACAGGATCAGGAATTTCAAGGTAAAATTGGTCTTAGATGTCCTCTCCTCTAGGAAAAGCCCTTACAGCTGAGGAAAGTAGGTAAAGTGACCAGCCCAGTGTCACACAGAAAATAGCAGAAGCACAATTCAAACTCAGATCTTCTAACTCAAAACCCAGGGGTCTTTCCATTGCACCATGCTGCCTTTAGAATTTGCATTATCATCCATGTAACAACCATTCTCTGAGCTAGATATAAAGTATTTTAATCCCTTTCTCTGCTTTTTTTTTAAAAGCAGATAAGTAAACCAAAGCTCAGAGAGGTTAATTCACTTACCTGTGGTCACAGAGCCAGTAAGTGTTATAGGTAGTATTTGAACCTGGGTGTCCTTTGACAACAAGTCCGGAACTCTTCTACCGTACCATGCTGACTCTCATTTAATTCTGCCATCTACCCTCACAGCAGTTGTTAGCAGGTTCTAAGGGCTCCCATAGTTTCATGTTACCCTGGGAGGTTTGTCTCTTTTTAAGTAAGTTCATGTTTATGAGGGAGCCCTACTAAGAGAAGCCCTGTATGGAACAGGTGGGGAGCCTGGTCCCTTCCATGGAAGAGCTTTAATCTTGGGTTTTAGAGTTGCTGACACAACAAGCCAGGCTTTCCTCTGATGATTTAGCTTTGATAATTGTAAGAGAATCCTAGGAACAGACCATGAGCCAGGCAAAGCATTTTCAGAACTCTGCCTGACCATTTGCTCCCCTCCATATGTGATACTGGATTGGTCAAGTTGACCTCAAAACTCTGACCACTACACTAACGATCCTATGATATGAAGATGTAAAGCTGGAAAGTACTTGCAAAGCTATTCAATCAATCAACCCCTTCCCTGGACAGACAAGGAAAGTGAGATCCAGAGAAGGACCAAAGGGAATATAAGTAATAAACAGTTAATATTTGAACCTGCAACGTTATACTTTAAATCGAGCATTCTTTGCCTTCTCCCTTTCCATTCCCTGCTATGTCAGAGTCGGGTCATTGGGCTTGGAAGTAGTGTGTGATTTAGTGATTACATGGGCAATCTGGGTAGATGCTCAATCATGGGATGATATCATGGCATTCCCACTGGAGGCACTGAGCCCAGGTAAAGATAGAAGAGGAGAGGAAGGTCACAGGTAGGAATGGTACATAGTTATTTATGTGCTGTGACTTTTTATATACCAGAAATGTCTTACTCCCAGCCAGCATATGATTCAGCAAAACTCCTTAGTGCAGCCAGAACCAGATTCAAATGTTATTTGGGAAATGTTTACCAAAAGAAATAAAAATATAAAACAAATTATGTTAATTTGAAAATTTCCAAGTCAACATAGAGTCTAGAAGAACCCACTTCAATGTGAATTTGATACGACTGTTATACTCCATAACCTTGATTTCATTAGGTAGGGCACTCTTAGTAAGGAATTTCCTCTTTTAATAGGGGACAGTACCTTCTCTGCAACTTACAAACAAGATGAGATAGCAGTGTTTATTTGAATGGTATTTGAAGGGCCGTCATAGGGAGGAGGCATTAGGCAGCAGAGGCCAGAACCTGACACTACAATCGGTGAAGAATAAACATACCAGAGACAGAAGAAACAGAAGAACCATTTGTTCATGGCCACATGGCAACCAAGGGTGAGGAGATAAGTCAGCCTGCTACTTTCTCCTCTTCTACATCTCTCTATACTAGGAGGCATGCAGCATTTTTGCCTCATTCACCATCAAGGAAGAAAGTTTCACATTCAGTTCCATCTCAGCAGCAATTAAGAGGCTCTTTGTCATTCTAAAGTAACTGGACAGGACACAGTTATGTGGGCCAAATCAGGGGCAGGGCTCCTTCTTCATTATATATGATTATATTTTTTTGAAAGCCAGTCCCCCAAAGGTCCCTGGGTGGGATGTAGGGGGGAGGGCAACAGAGAGTATCATGCATGCTCCAAGGACTGGGACCCGATTGGCCAGTCACCCCCATTAGAAATGAATTAGGATACTAGAGCTGGAATGGAAGCTGGCTTTATCATTTGTAAGCCCTGTAACCTTTGATAAATCACCTGTTCCCTCTGGGCCTCACTTTTTTCCTATGTATTTAGTTAGGAAGGTGGTTCAGTGGACAGAGTACTGGGCTTGGAGTCAACAAGGCTTGAATTCAGATTTGGCCTCAGATGACTAGCTGTGTGATGGGCAAGTCACGGAACCTCTGCCTCAGTTTCCTTAATTGTAAAATGGGAATGATAATAGCACATGCCTATCAGGGTTATGGGATAATATTTGTAAAATGCTTACTTAGCACAATGGCTGACACATAGAGGGGACTCAATGAATGTTTCTTTCCTTTCCCCCTGTTCCTCACTTTCTGTGAATCTCATTACGAGACCTTGTGACATTATGAAATTGATCACACAAGCATTTATCTTTCCAGAATTCAGGACCCTGGTGAGGGAAGACCTTTGGTTGCCCTTAAGAACATATGATGCTCTCTCTAGGATAGTACACTGCAGAGCAAGAACATCCAGCTGCCCTAAATCACGGTAATTAGTTTTGATTTAACAACAAAAAGAGGATTCCTGGGGCCCTTACATTCAAACATGGGAGTCCTGGACATTCACAGCTACTAGCACGGAAACAATAGCTTAGTTTCCACAGATTCAATTTTCTGGTGGAATTTTCTTTTCTGGATAGTAGAAAGAACAAGTGAATCTTGGGGACTCATATATAATTTTTAATTTGTAATTGCTTTCCTTTATTTTTTTTTCTGATGACAAAATTGTGATTTGGAATGAGATCCTGTAATCTATCTTACTTTTTTTTTTAAACAATTTCATTTGTTTTTATATCACCTTCCTCTCCAAACATACCCCTACTGCTTCCTTCCCTAAACAACCCTTCCTGGTAACAAAGAAAATAAAAAAGAGGGACATTGGAAAGAAAATAGTTCAGTACAATTAACCAAGCCATTTCCCAAGTCTGGCAGTATGTGCGATGCTCTCTAGCCATTGTCCCTCCCCTCTGCAATGAAAAGGGTGGGGGTAGAAAGCATTGTCACCTCTCTTCTTCAGGGCCAGACTTGGTCATTGTAATCATCCATCATTTGGCTTGAATTTCATTGTTCTTTCCATTCTCATCATTGCACTTGTTCCTGATAGTTTTCTGGTGCTGGGAACTTCACTTTGCATCCATTCATATAAGTCTTCCAATGCTCCTTTGTTGTTGCTGCTTTTCCTTGTTTCTTATGGCACAGTAATATCCCATTACACATATGTACCATAATTGTTTTAGTCATCCTTATGAACTCTTTTAAAAAAAAGAAAAATTTGGAAAATTAAGACAGTTTAAAAAATATTGCCCAGTGATCCAGGCATGCCTTGTAACAGTGGAGAAGTTGCAACCCCCAGGCTGTGCAGCCTGTCCTTGTGGTTCCTAAGATGCTGTCATCATTAAGAAGTTTTTTGTTTCTGCTAATGGAGTTTGATGGTCTTAGTTTATCAGCAACCTTTGAATTGAATTAACAACATGAAACTAATTAATCCTGGTCTACCCTACCAATCCATTAAAAACTACATGCAAAATTCAATTAAGTCCCCCTGTCTTTTATGAAGGATGTGGACTTGGGAAGAGTCCATTTACAGCTAAGAATTAGGCATTAAAAATAAGCCTTTTTTTAAATGAACAACTTTTGGAAATTTGGTTTCAATTTAATAAACACTCATTAAATACCTACTGTGATTTGAGCACTAGGCTAGGCACTAGGGACAGGGGCATTCAGAGCTTAGATGAGACACAATCCTTGTTTTAATAGGGAGACAAGAGACTATCGCACACTTTTTTCTCTTTTTTTTCTGTCTAGATTTGTGATTTCCTTTAGGTAGGGAACTCTCAGTGTGGAAGCTCCCTCTAACTGATATGCAATTACAACCTGTAATGTTGAGTCTTAGAGAATTTGCCTGGGGTAGGGATAGGGGGGCACCAAGAGGTGAAAAGATTTGCCTTTGGGCAGTCAGCTACTATGCAACTGAAACAGGACCTGAACCAGTGTGAGACCCTAGAAAGAGTCCTGGATTTGAAGGTGGAGGAACTAGGTTCAAATCCTTTCTCTGTTTCGCACCATGTATTTGGCCTTGGCCAAGAGTTTTGGCTCTGGGCTCCAAACCAGCCACTAATTCTTAATTCTTATGTCTTTGGTTAAATCCCTTTGCTCCTTGGTGTCTAATCTCGCCATCAGGAAGATGAAGGGCTTGGCTGCTGACCTTTGAGGCCCTTTCCAGATAGAGATCTATGATCCCAAGATTAATTAAATCACTTGACTCCTCATCTCTAAAATGAAGAAGCTGGATAAGATGACCTCTGAACCGATGAGCCTAAAGTCCTGGCATGTAGCTGGTTCCTAATAAATGCTTATTGGTTGATAGATGAGTCCAAGTCCTAAGTCCAGCCCCTCACTCTGGACCAATGCTTCTCTGTAATAATATTGGAAGATGCATACACAAATGACTCTATATGCAATAATACTGGGTAAGTTTATTGGAGAGATGGTAAATTAAGTTTGGTCTGTAGTTGTAACTAAAACAGGGAAGTCAGGGCTTTAACCCAGGGTGCTGAATCTAGGGTTAATGAGAGCACTAGCAATCTTTCAGCTGAGCTCCTCTCCCACCCCAGCTCCTGGTCTATTTTGTGTGGCTTGCCTCAAATACAGTTTGGTACTTGCTTTGGGCACAAAATTTCCTAGTTCTTACTCTGGCAAAGGCCAAGGAAGAACTCCCAAAATCCATACATGAAAAAGATGGAATCTTTTAAAGTGGCTTTAAAAACCCAATAGATTTCCTCTATCCCTACCATTCAAAAAGAAAAAAAAAAGAATTCAAAAGGGTAGAATCTTAAAAAACAAACCAAAACAACTACAATCCTCTCCTTTGCTTCTACTCCTTAAATCAGAGAATGTATCCTGTCCTCCCCAAATTGGTAATTCCAGCCCCTCTCCTGGATTTTCCCCCCTCCACAAATTGGTAACTATGGTCCCAGTAGGCCAGGCTGCTTTTTCCTCTGCTCTCTCAGTACTGTCAAATTTGCTTCTGGCATGCTATGTACTGTCAGTCTTATTGATTAAGTCCCATGGTGGATTCTGGGATCCTTCTTGCCTTATATTGTCACAGATCTACTTAAAATGGATTTTCTTTCCTTGCAGGCCTGCATTTCTCAGTTGGTCAAGCAGATGTGAAGCAGGTGGTACAGAGATTGCAAATAGAAGCCATTTCTGGGTATTAGAGAGGTAGAGGTAGGGAGAGGGGGATAAATTATGGCATAATGACTTATCTCCTTTTGTTTTCCTTTCTTTTTACATTTTTATTAAATTTTTTAAGGAAGAATCATACTACCTTTTAGTACATATATAGTTAATTCAAATAAGGAGAACTTGTTATATTGATAAAAGAACTGGAATAGGGACTTTAAATACCAGAATTGAAATGTAGAATAAAAATACCAAATATAATTTATTGCAAAGATATTTGTTGAACACCTACTATGCATCAGGCATTGTTCTAGGTAATGGGAATGTAAGGACAAAACCAGAACCAGTATGTCTTCAGCTCTACTCCCAAGGAATTTATAGGCTAAGAAAGGGAAGACAAAACGTGTACTGTTGCCCGTGGTACAGGGGAGAATGTAATAACTGAAAAACCAGAGGAATAGAGCAGGAAAAGATCTCAAAGATCATCTCCTCCAACTCCCTAATTACACAGAAGAGGAAACTGAGGCCTAGGGAGGTGAAGTGATGTGTAATACAACTAGTAGGCATCATCATATGTGGGAGTTGGACCCAGGCCCTGTGATTCCAGAGTCAGGCCCTTTACCCTCTAAGCTAGATGGTACAGTGGATGGAGAGCTGGGATTGGAGTCAGGGAGACCTGGGTTCAAATCTCATTTCCAAAACTTACTAGCTGTGTGACCCTGGATAATTTAATTAACTTCTGTGTGCCTCAGTTTTCTCATCTTCTTGACTCCCAAGTCAGAAAATCCTTTTAACCTTGTACATATTCAGATGAAATCTATCTTAGCAAGGAGAAAGCACTTCCATCTGTGGCTTGAAGGAATCAGAAGTTTTCATGGAGAAGGGAATACCCCAGTTGGGGTCCTGAAGGGAGAGATTATATGAGAAAAAACTGGAGGACATGCAGTGGTTCGTTCCAGGCATGGAGGATGCTATGAACAAAACATGGGAGAGAGGACAAGAAATAGGGAATGGAGAGTAGTCCAAATTGGTTGAAACATAGAATGCATGAAAGGAGTATGAGGAAATAAGATCACAAATGCACATGGTGTCCAAATTGTGGATGGCCTTGAATCCCTGGAGTAGATGTCCTTATTTTTATTCCTCAGGCAATGGAGAGCCACTCAAGGTTTGAGTAGAGGTGTGACATGATCAAAACAACATATTCAGAAGAATACTTGAGTAACAAAGCCAAGGGTAGGTAGAAGAGGGCACAAACTGGAGATAGGAAGACCAATTAATCATTTAGATAGAAGTATGGGCTTTCATGGGAAGGAGAAGCAAGAGATTATTGAGTTGGAATCTATGGGACTGGGCAATTGATTGGATATAAGGAAAGGGAGGCAGGAGAGTCAAAGACAGATCTGAGCTTATGAGCCTAGCTCACCTTGGGGAAATCATAGTAGCAACATCAAAAAATTGTCCATGTTGTGGAGAAAAGCAGATTTTTTTTTTAAGGAAAGATTAAATGTTCAGTGAATATCCTCTATGCCAATAGATAATGACATCAAGGATTAGGAGAGGCTGCTGTAATTGGCAGCTGTGAACTTGGAAGGAGATGTTGAGTGATTATGGCTAAGCAAGGGTCTGGATGTGACAATTGGGAACAAGAATTTATCAGTGACAGCAGACAGCTTCCTGTTTGGATACAGCTATTCTCCTGAGTTTTCAATTCTGCCCCTGATACATACATGCTAAATAATGTCCGTTTATGTCCTGATTTAGCATTTCTGTTCTGTTACTGGTGGTCCCCCAATGTGCAACTCCGGCTGTACATTTGCCTCATACTGGAAGCTCATTGGGTCAAGGTGCAATGAGATGGTATGGAGTAGCAGAAAGTGACATGTAAGCAAGTCACTTAAGCTCTCAGCGCCTCAGTTTCCTGAATGCTAAAATGAGGGCATTAGATTAGGTGACCTTTAAAGTCCCTTCTTAGCTCCAGATTGATGATTCTATGATCCGGTTTATATAATAATTGTAATAATAGTAATAATATATGATATGGAGAAATAGGTATGGGCTGGAGTGTGGGATTCTAGAAGAGGTTGAATAGGCCTTGAAGGGTGAGTAAGATTTTAATAATTATAATAATAAGTAACATTTATACATAGTTGTAGAGTGCCGGGCCTGAAGTCAGGAAGACTCATCTTTGTGAATTCAAATTCAACCTCAGGTACTTACTAGCTGTGTGACCCTGGGCAAGTCACTTAACTCTGTTTGCCTCAGTTTCCTCATCTGTAAAATGAGTTGGAGAAGGAAATATCAAAACACTCCAGTATCTTTGCCAAGAACACCCCAAATAGGGTCATGAGGAGTCAGATAGGACTGAAAAATGACTGAACAACAACAAACAACACATAACACTTTAAGGTTTACAAAGCACTTTAAAAATATTATCTCATTTGATCCTCATAACAGCCCTGGGAGGTAGGTGCTTTTATTATCCCCATTTTACACATGAGGCAACTGAGGCTGAGAGAGTTTAAGTGACTTGCCCAAGGTCACACAACTGTTAAGTGTCTGAGGCTGGATTTGACCTCAACACTTCCTGAGATACATTATCTCATACAATTCTTACAACTCTTTTTAATAGACATTATTACTGTTACTGTTACAATTACTTTTACCATTATAAAGTGCTTCAAGTATCTACAATCTTGTTTGTGCGAATTTCTCATTTGGAGCATGTTGCAACCCCATTTCTCCAGAGTTGATGGTTAAGAACTATTACAGAAAAATTCATCCTCTCCTTGTGGCCAGTCTAGTGATGAGCATGTCCACACTAAGCTGGATTGGCCTTTGGAGATGCAATTCACCCACAGGTCCACCTGTACTTGGAACGCTCCCAGATTAGTAGG
Organism: Vombatus ursinus; assembly: GCF_900497805.2. NCBI lineage: Eukaryota > Metazoa > Chordata > Mammalia > Diprotodontia > Vombatidae > Vombatus > Vombatus ursinus. The sequence goes on along the minus strand of NW_020951112.1, from coordinate 6,697,227 downwards.
ACCCATTGGAGCTTGGATTGTCCTGGCATTGTGTTTTGGAGAACCTGGGGTCTCCTCTATACCTCTGAACTGATTTTTTTTAACCATGTGGGAAATTCCTAGTGTGGAAATTTCCCATAGGGAGGCAGATCAGTAACTTATCTGTAGCTGATCTCACCCAAGTCTTTGCAAATATCCTAGGGTAAGAGGGGGAATTGGATGGCTAAGTGACCACTGCCCAAGGTCACACAGCTAGTTATGTGTCCTAGGTAAGATTTGAGCCTAAGTCTTGTTGATTCCAAGACCAGCCCTTTATGGGCTGTATCATGTTTGTTCAGTTGGACTTTACACTAAATACCTTTATTCTTTTAGCAAATATTTGACAGCCTACTGTGTGTTAAGCAGTAGTGGAAAAAGTATTAAGACACAATCCTTCTTCTTATGGAACTCACAATTTATAAGTTGAGTGATACAGTGGCACCACAGTGCAAGATTGCTAAACCTTGAGTCAGGACGACTTTCTGAGTTCAAATCTGACCACAAACACTTACTAGATGCGTGACCTTGGGCAAGTCACTTAGCCCTATTTGTCTCAGTTTCCTCATCATGAGCAGAAGGAGGAAATGACAGACCACTCCAATGTCTTTGCCAAGAAAACCCCAAAAGGGGTCATGAAGAGTCGGACAAAACTGAAACATGACTGAGCAAACAGTGGCACAGGGATAGCACACTGGACCTGGAGTTAGCAAGACCTGAGTTCAAATCTGGCCTCAGACACTATGTGACCTTGGGCAAGTTGCCTGACCCCTGCCTCAGTTTACTCATCTGTAAAATGGAAATAATAACACTATCCCTGGCAGTTTCCTTCCAGTCCAAGGACCCTATCTCTGGCAGTGACTCATGAGTGGTCCCAGTGAGGCAAATTCTCTCTCCTTGTTACAAGAACAAGCTGACTTCTTTAGAATTTCCCTTGTATAATCAGGACTAGCTTGTACCAGCAGAACTATCACGTACTGATGCCCACAGTTACTGTATACAATCCAGAGGTTAAGCTATAGCCATCAACTCCTGAAACTATCTTGTTACAGACATAACAGACCAAAAAACTTACCCCTTAGGAAACCCCCCTCCCCACAGTTTCCAATAGTGAATGACACAGTTGTATGTTATCACCTAACTAGCATACTTGGCACAAAATGCACTACTTTTCCTATACGAGATTTAGCATCATTTCTGTTAGGTTGCAAGTTCCCTAAGGATCTCTGCCCACCATGGCAGAATTCCTTAAGGACCTTTGCCCACTGTTTAGCATAACAATAAATCTTTGACACCTTGACTTAAAGAATGTTTGAGTCTGTGAATTCATTCCAGACGACCAGTCTTGCACTCCAGTCTTTGAGAGGTCTCTAAATCTGTCAGACCTCAACATTTCCCAGGGTTTTGGGGGGATTAAATGAGATAATATATATATATATATATATATATATATATATATATATATATATATAAAATACTTAGCAAACCTTCAAGCACTATCTAAATGCTAATGAGTATTACTATTATCAGGCAAAACAAGATGCCGACATAGAATCCCAATAATAAGAAGAGCATCGTGACTGATTTTATCAGAAGTTGAATCTAAAATGCGCTTCAGGAATCTGGAAAATCTGGTAAGATATTTACCAAAGCAGAGGCTCGAGGAGCTGTTGTCAGGATCAGATGACATAGTGTATGTAAGGGAAGTTCTTTTCAAACTGTAAGTTGATATTTAAATGTCAGTTTATATAATACTTAGAGTTAATATAGTATAACAGTTTTAGGGTCAATCATCTTCATTTGTAGTCTACATAAAATATTCATCCTTCAGCAGCCTTTAACTTAACTTGGTACCATATTCATTATCATCATCCAGAGTTCTAAGGTATTATTTAAAAATTATTTATTATTGCATTTCAACCTATTTTTCATTAATTGGTTACAGTAGCTCTGGAGCCCCACTCCATTTTATTTGATATTATTATTTAACAAAGTAGAGGAACCTCTCTCTCCTTCTGTGTCTCTCTTTTGGTCATTCTCTCTCTCTCTCTTTCTCTCTCTCCTTCTCTCTCTTTCCTTTGGTTTCTCTGTCTCTCTCTTTTGGTCTCTTCTGTCTGTCTTCCCGTCTGTCTCCCTCTCTGTCTCTTCTATCTTTCTTTTGGTTTCTTCTGTCTCTCAGTCTCTCTGTCACTGTCAGTCTCTGTCTCTCTGAATTTTGGTCTCTCTCTCCCCAGTTCCACCTTTTACCTTTTCTAAAAAGCAGCCAAAGTCCCTCAAGAATGCCATTCTTATTTCTCTGCAACATTTCATTATATTTTAACTGTTGACCCTTAGTCAAGGGCTGACCCAGATAAAGAGTTAAATTCAACCACCACAGAGATTAAATTCTCTCTCTATAATCTGTCTCTCTTCAGCCTTGATAAGGAAACAGTCTCTTCACAGATGCCTGTTAAAACTTAATGTCTTCAAAAATAATTAAAACTCAATCTCTTTACAAAAAGTAGTTAAAACTCTTTTCCTCATGGACTTCTCACAGATCAAAGGTGAAGCCCATACCCTCCCTAGGCAATGGCAATGAAATTGTCGCTTTTCAGAATTCCATAGCTTTTTAAGGAGACAGTGACAGCATCTGTAGCTCAGTGAGAAAGGCTGTTAAGTCTGATGTTACAATTATTATTACTTTGCTACTAGCTCTGCAAGGGCCCATTTTTCTCCACCTGGACCAGGTACCAAGCCCTTAATCCCTTGGTGAGTTCTTGGTCTAAGCATGGTCTTCAAAACAATTTTCCCATTGGTCTTGGCAAAAGGGCATGCCAGTTGTGGACTGCTCAGTGGATCAACTGAACATCCTTGGAATTCTCCGGACCAGAAGCTTCTCTCCTGGTTACCACTCTTCTATGTGTTTGCTTCTTCTTATTAGAATATAAGCTCCTTGAGGGCAGGGATGGCTTTGATTTTGTATTTGTATCCCCAATACTTAAAACAGTGCCTGGAACATAGTAAATGCTTAATATATGTATTTTCTATTTTAAAATTCATTATTTTATTTACTAGACAAAATTGCATAAAGACACACATGCATACCCATGTTATAAAGACAGTAGATGATCAGTTATGAAAAGTTCTCAATTACTACCATCACTGCAACTACCACTACCATCACTACTACTATTACCACTACTATCACCACCACTACCATCACCACCACTATTACCACTACTATCACCACCACTACCATTGCCACCACTACCATCACCACCACTACCATCACCACCACTACTACCACCACCACTATTCCTACCATCACTACTACTATTAACATTACTACCACCACCTCTACTATTAACATTACTACAACCACCACTACTATTACCACTGCCACCACTACTTCTACTATGACAGCTAGATGCTGCAGTGGATAGAACACTGAACATGGAATCAGGAAGACTTAAGTTCAAATCCAGCCTCAGACACTTGCTAGCTTTGTGACCCTGGACAAGTCACATAACCAGTTGCCTCATCTGTAAAATGGGGATAATAATAGCACTTACCTCCCAGGAGTTGTTATGAGGATCAAATTAGGTAATAATTGAAAAGTACTTAGCACGGTGCCCAGCACAAAATAAGTGCTATATAAATGTTAGTTATTATTATCTCTTTTTTTTTTCAAAACAGAGTAGGTGCTTAATAAATGTTGATTGATTGATTGTTAGACATGATGCTAAGTTCTGGGAACACAAAGAACTAGGGGGAAAGTCCCTGGCTGTGGGGAGCTTATGTTCTAATGGGGGACCAGATAGGTTAGATACCCTATATCCCATAGTCCATTGTTGATATTGTTGTTGTCATACAGCAGCTCTAAAACTACTTTTTATCTGCATTGCACCTGGGAAAGTGGCATTTTTAAATGAACCCTTTATAGCTGGCACTTCCTCTAATTTATGTTCTGTAGCACTGAAATATACAGCTAGACGCAAGAGAGAATCTGAAACGGGAATCGTGCCTTCAAAAGCCAGCCATCATTTTGCAGCCTCTAGCATGGTCTGTCATTAAAAGTAAGTACCCGGGATAATCATATGCACCTCCCTGACAGGGATGTTTTGACATTTCACTAATAAATTATTGTTAAGTGCATTGAGAAATGTAAAGAGCGATATAACTACTATTATCTATCTCCAAGTATTATGTAGCTGGTGTTTTATGGCAGCTATCATCATATTTCTTGCAGATAATTTAAATGGTGTAAATTCTCGACATCATTGGTGGAATTTCACTTGTCCCTCCTCCCCTCCTTTTTGAAGTGACTGTGGTTTCTCTTTGGCTTCCCTTACAAATGAGGAATTGCAAAGGAAAAGTTCAGATCTTTTCATTTGGTATGAAATGATTATTTCCTTCATCAGAACTATCTTAATGATACTCCCCATCCACCTCCCAAATGCCATGTCCTCTAGGAAACTCCTCCAGACTGCCCCATCCCCAAGGCAATAATAACCTTTCCATCTTTGCAATCACATCATACTTTATTTACGCTTCTCCATGTGTGTGTCATCTATTATTATTTATTTTGGCTTGACCTGTGATTTCATAGAGCTAGAGAGCTCCTGATGTGGTTGTATTTTTAGAGAGTTGCTTGGGAAAGAGATGAAACGATTTGCCCATGGTGATCATGTGTTGTCACAGGTAAGACTTGAACCCAAATCTGCCTGGCTTTGAGGTCAGCTCTCTAACTAATAATCAATTCAATAAGCATTCATTAAACTCCTATTATGTGTCAGGCACTGTGCTAAGCGCTAGGCCAATATGCCATACTGCCTTTCTCATTTTCATGGTATTTTACATTATTAGTTATTTAAGAGACACGTATTTGACAGAATACAGATTTGAGAGTCAGAACAGTCCTGGGTTTCTAACAGTAGTTAAACAAGTCCTTTCCCTTTGCTGAGCCTCAGTTTCCTTGTACAATGAGGTTATTAACCTTTGTTACTACCTTGCAAGTCATGGCATCATCTTCCTGATGTCATGGTCCTCTTCGAGAACAAAGGACAAATCACACAACCACAACAACCCCACAAGGTTGTTAGGAAAAAAGCAAACCCTAAATCGGTACATAGATATGAGGTAGTTTTCGTCCCCATTTCAGAAGTCATTCCTTAACATGCCATCTCTACTGTTGAAATCCTATGGTGATTATTGTTAAACAATCCAGCTGTCCCTATCATCCTTTCTTTTCATTGGATGACCTTAAGTTGGAAAGGACCTCAGAGGCCTTCTAGATTAGCTGCCTAATTTTACGGATGAAGAAACTGAGACCAGAGAGATGAAATGATGCCTAAAGTGACACATTGAAACCCAGATCCTTGGATTTCAAATCCAGTGCTCTTTTCAGTATAATGCATTGTGTCTCTTAATTGTCCCATTTATTTTCTTTTCTCACAATTTACTTATTTTTTAAAAATTAGAATCTATTCATGATAGTGAGCTAAAACCAACTACTCTTCATATTTCTCCTTATTTTTATAGATTAAGTAAGCATTTATTGAGCACTTACTATATGCTAGACACTGTACCTAGACACTTAGACTCAAAAATGAAAATTACTTGGCTTCAAGGAACTAACAGTCTACATTTAGCATCAACTTGGAGCTTTCCACTCACTTTAATAGCTTGATAGAATTTTACTGATAAACTCAAACTCATCCTTGTTCCCATGTTGAATCACAGATATAGAGGTGGAAAGGACCATGGAACCTTAATTTTATTTTAAATTGAATTAAATTTATTTATTAAATTAAATTAAAATTTACTTTATCAATTATCAAACATTTTTTCCCTTCCACCCTCTACTATTTTTTAAGTATGATAAAACCCCTGTAATAAATAAGCATGATCAAACAGAGCAAATTCCCATATTGGCCATGTCCAAAAATGTATGCTTTATACCACAAATTAGTATATTATACTATATATTATATACTGTACTATGTATTAGTACCTGTCTGTCAGGAGGTGGGTAGCATTCTTCATCACTGGTCCTCTGGAATGATGGTAGATCATTGTGTTGATCAGGACTCTTAAATCTTTCAAAATTGTTTGTTATTACAGTGTTGATGTCATAGTATATAAAAATCTGTTGTTACTTATTTTGGCTTGACCTATGATTTGATAGCTCTAGGGAGCTCCCAGTGAGGTTACATTTTAGAGTGTTGCTTGGGGGGTAAAAAGAGACAAAGGGATTTGCCCATGGTGATAATACAGTATAGTAAATAAAAATTGATCTCCTGGTTCTGCCCACCTCACTCTGCATCAGTTTACTCAAGATTTCCCAGATTTCTCTGAAACCATCCCTTCAATAGTTCTTACAGTACAATAGTATTCATTCATATCGTAATTTGTTTATTCATTCCCTAGGTTATAGGCATGTTCTCAGTTTTCATTTCTTTGCTACCACAAAATAGGTGCTAGAATATTTTTTGTACACATAGAACCCTTTCTTCTTTGTTCAATCTTTAGGAAATTCTTCATTTTACAAATTGGGTAACTGAGGCCCAGAAAGATAAAACACCTTGGCCAGAGTCATATAGAGAATAAGCCAATATTTGAATTCAGTTCTATTAAGCCAATGTTCTATTAAGCCATTCTGATATTTCTTTTCTTTTTTCTTTCTCCCCATCAATTTCTCTGTATCTCTCTAAATCATTCTCCATCTCACACTTACTAGCTATGTGACTCTGGGCAAGTCTGGGCGATTCTCTGAGTCTCAACTGCCTCATTTGTAAAATGAGAATGATACCCATGGTCCCTCTGCTTCCTGGTGTTTCGGTAAGGCTCAAATGACATACATATGTAAAGCATTTTGCAAACCTCTATGCATTATAGAAACTTCAGCTATTACAGTGTCTGATAATTCTATAAAGTTTTCTGCCATTTTCCATGTGATGACTTCCCTTTTTTTATACCACTTCTGTTTTAAGAGATTTTCTTCTTTTTGTATATCAATCCTTTAAGTGTGTGAGGTTTTTTGAGGACTCAAATTAATATATCTCCTAGGAAGTTGATGCAGAGAGAATTTTCTTTTTAATATATTAAGTGAATCCTAGGATAAATGCAACAGTGAAAATGGAGTGGGTAGAGAAATGAAGAGATTTATTTCTTAACTGTCCTAGTTTTCAGGCTCCAAGAGTAGTTAGGGGAGTAGGAGGAGGTTTCACTGAATAAACAGTTAGACCAGTAATACCTGAGGCCTTAGGTCTTTTATTGAAACATATATTTTTTAGCTCACGCAAGGAGAAGATGGGGATCTAACGAAAAACAGCCATAGTCATGAAGGAGCAGGGCAACAAAGGAAGGAAACAAAATTAGGTGGCGCAGCAGATAGGGTGCCATACCTGGAGTCGGGAAGATATTCAGATCTGACCTTAGACACTACTAGCTGTGTGACCCTGGGCTAGTTACTTAACCTCGTTTGCCTCAGTTTCCTCATCTGTAAAATGAACTGGAGAAGGAAATGGCAAACCTTTCCAGTTTCTCTGCCAAGGAAACCCAAAAAAGGGGTGGAGAGGAGTCAGACACAACTGAAATGAGAGAACAGTAACAAAAACTGGTAAAAAGAGGGCTGGATCTGAAGATAAATCTTGGGTTCAAATCTCGCTTCTATTACTTATTGCTTGTGTGATCTTGAGTGAATCACTCAAGTTTAAATCTCAAGTTTCTCATTCATAAAATGAGGAAATTAGATTAGATGGCCTCTGAGTCTACTGGATCTTATGATCAAAGGGGGCACTGGGACCCCATGTGCAAGACATCGGTTCTGGTGAATGGTCCATCAATGTTGGCAAACCTTTGTCCCCCAAATTTCCTTTCAACCTTCCTTCACCCTTCCTATTCCTGGGGATACCTGGCTCTTTATGACCTTCACACCAAGGCAGCTCAAGGTGATGGGGCTGTTATACTTATGGGGACGGGAGAGAAGGTTTTCACTGGTGTCTGTTTTTCCTCGTTTGATGTTATGTTTAGGAGAGATGATAGTATCACCCTTGTTCTATAACTGCCCCTTTCATACTTTGCAGTTCTGGTGCAGGGGGCTTTGGGGATGGGGAGCTAGAGAGGACATGACAAGGGGAACTAGGATAATCCTCAAAGCTGGACAGATATTGAGAGTATAGTGGTCATAGGTTTCCACTTACTGGAGCTGGGCATTGGTTCCAGCTGCTCTGTTACATAAGTAACAAGCTAGCTGCACCTAGAGGCAAGTGAGATTCCTACTAGAGATAGGTCCAAGACCGGACAATGAAAAGCTTCTGTCTTCTCCCAATTCTCCTTCGATCCCAAGTCTTTCTCCCCATGCTTTGAATCCTTCATTCAGCATTTCTACCTGTCATCTGATTACCTTCACTCTAATCTCCTTTTAGGGATTGTTTCATTCTTTGTATCCCCAGGGCCTACCAATGTGTATGGTTTCTAGCACCTCTTACTAAGAACTTGTTGATTGATATGAGTTCACATTTACAGAGGGCATAGTTTTGGAGCACAAAACAAACTCAAACTGGGCATTTCCTTGAACTCTTGGATCAAAGTAGATCTTTGCGCAGCTTTTGGGATCTAGGTGTGTGGCAGTCAGTGGTCCTGCCTTTTATTATTTTATTTTTATGCCTTTTCTTCTAGTTGTTGTCAACTACTTATTTGCTTATAAATTCTATACCAAAGGTAAAAACAACACAGTATCTAAAACTGTATCTGCTTCATTACCCATGTCACCTTGGGCAAGTTGCTTAACCTTCCTGGGCCTCAGTTTCCTAATCTGTAAAATAGCCAATAGAGAGCTAATTTTTCTATGCCTCGCTCATCTGCTTAGTTCTCTCTGAAACATGGAACATTCAAAGAAGGGGGTGGCGTTTGGCTTATGAGTGGAGTCTTGGTACTGGCTTTGATTATGTGAATCCACAAGTCCATATACTTCTTGCAAATGAATGGCACTGTCCTACAGAGAGAGACAGAGCAGAGAAATAAAAGGTCACTGACTGTCTGAGAATCATAGATATCAGGGCACTTACTCAGTACTTTTACCTACTGGCTCATGTGCAAGCTGTCAGGGTGAGTTTGGGAGTCCTCAGGACCCAGAATCTCAGAGCTAAAACAGATCAGGTGAGTGGTTGCTGATGCCATCTGGTGGTTAAATCTGGTATTGGATACCAAAGAGGGCTTGGCTAGGGGATATAAATAAGCTTCTAAAGAAAAGGCACGGAGGAGTAGTTTTATATTAGAAGAGTGAGTGTGCCCACTGTCCAGAGCTGAGGTTGCTTAATGTGAGTAAGCATCATGGACTCAAAGAGGGTCACACTGTCCAGTTTTTTGGTGTGTTTGTTTTTTCTTATTATTGAATCAGTTGATTATAAATGATGATCTATGAATGAGGTATAAGTAAATGTCTGAATATTTTTTTTTGGTTGGGATTAGCTTGGGGACCAGACCTGTGATTCATCAATAGAGGGATCTTCCAGTGTGGAATCTTCCTCCCCAAATAAGTAAACTCTAATCTTGTTACTACTATTTGAAGTTGCTATAACTGTTCTGAAATTCAGATGTAACCACAAAGCAACGTCTAGATTGAAGAAACAACAAAAAATTGAGGCTCAAAATATGGTGAATTTGAGATCAGACAACCTAGATTCTAATCCTTGCCAGCAAGTTACTCTTCGTATGATCTTGGACAGGTCACTAAACCTCCTTCAGCTTCAGTTTCTTCATCTGTAAAATGAAGATGCTAAATTTGATCCCCTCTAAGGTCCCAACCAACTTGGGAGTTATGCTTCTATTATCCCATGTTTTCATCAAGGAAAGTCAATAATCAGAAGTCAAACATTTATTAAGCACCTACTATGTGATGAACACTGTGCTTAGTACTGAGGATACAAAAAGAAGCGAAAGTCAGTTCCTGCCCTCGGGGAGCTCATATGCTAAGGGGAGGAACAGCAAGCAAACAAATGTATGAACAAACAAGCCATATACAAGAAAGTGCTTTTCCTGGAAGCTCCCAATGGCCCCTCCCAATGCTGTTGTTTTAATGTCAACCTCCAGCTAACCTGAAAATAATTGACTGATAAATTCAGTTTGGTGACTCAAGTGAACCACAAAGAATTTGGTGCAGTGATACCAATAACAAAATATATTTAATAATGTATTTCCTTTCATTGAAATGTGATTGACTCATCACTGCTCTAATTATGCCTAATTAGTGCTTCAATTATTTTATCCCCACAGGTACATTTTGTAATAATGTTTCTCAGTTGCCAAATCATACTTTAATATTATTGTTTGTGGTCTTTTATTTCATTTTATAAACAAAGTTTCAGAGGGTTAAACCTGCTGCCAAGGCTTTTGTATATTTAATTAGGTTTTTTTTTAATAGGATCTATGATGCAATTAGTATAGGGAAATTCCCTTTACCGGTACAGACCAACCCCTGCTCTGTAACTTAGAGGTTTTTATTGTCCACGGCACTGAAAGGTCAAGGGAATTGCCCAGGGTCACACCGTTATCACGTGTTAGAGGTCGACATTGGTCCTAGGTCTTCCTAACTTTGGGGCCAGCTTTCTAGCCACTACTCCTTGATTCCTCTAAACATAATTACTAATATAATTATTGTTATTATGTTTTATTGGCTTGAGTACTTTGAGTTCAATTAAATAAATTTCTCTGTGAGTTTATTGCTTTACTGTAATGTGAGGACTCAAGCCTTGTCTAAGTGGTATTTTTGGGCAGTACTACTTGTAAGCAGATATAGTGGAACATAGCCTTAGAGCTGGAAGGGACCTCATAGGCCCTCAGGACCTTGTTTTACAGACTAGGAAACTGAGGCCCAAGGAGGTTACACAAATAATAAAGGTCAAGTGTCGGACATTTCTCATTTTTGTCCCTTTGTATAGGCTTTTTCTTATGCTCGGAACACATCCCTTCTTTATGTCTACTCCATAGAGTATTTCTCTTCTTGGAAATAGGGTTCAAATACCATGTTCCACATGAAGCTTTTCCTCATTCTCCCTATGTGCTAGTACCCTTTATATCCAACCCCTTTGTGTTCAATGACATTGTATATGTTTGTGTTTATTAACTTTATATTTATGATATACATACATAGTTACATGTATATACATGTATTTTTGTGTATATACATGTATATTTGTATGCATGTGTGTGTATATACATACATACACATGTGTATATCTATGTAAATAAACACACACATATTGTCTTCCCCATTAAAATGCATTCTTATTTAAAGTAGGGATCATTCCATTTTTTCTATTTGTATCCCCAATGCCTTGCCCAGTTCCCATCATCTTTTGAATTGGTGTTGAGTCATTTTTCAGTCATGTCCAACTCTTTGTGACCCCATTTGGGGTTTTCTTGACAAAGATACTAGAGTGATTTGCCATTTCCTTCTCCAGCTCATTTTATAGATGAGGAAACTGAGGCAAACTGGGTTAAGTACCTAGCCCAGGGTCACACAGCTAGTAAGTGTCTGAGACTGGATTTGGACTCAGAATGATGAGTCTTCCTGACTGCAAGTCCAGCACTGTACCCACTGTGCCACCTAACTGCCCGTTCCTGACACCTAGAAGGTGCTTAACATATGCTTGTAGATTGATTGATTGAAATGGTGTTTGAACTCATGGCTCTTTCCACTGTTCCACACTGCTTTATAGTTTTGGCATGAGGATGATGGCCAGTCAGCCAGTAACGGGGAAGGTGGCAAAAGCCAGACAGAAAGAAGAGGCTTAGTGGCTGAACTGGCATTTGAACTCTTGGTCTTCTGGTTGTCTCTAATGGCCCTATTTTGAAATCATATCTTGCCTTGGGAAAAGCATTTCATTTGCTTTTGACTTATGACCACACTCCAGGGAATGATGATGGATAATTCCAGATATATAATATATGGCCTCATCTTGGAGGCATTGGCTAAACTGGCCTGCTACTATTGCCCAGTAGACAAAATTGATCTGAATGTTGCTGTCTCACTTGATATCATCCCTGGTTAGTTTCCCAAAGAATAAATTGATCTTGATGAGAATCATATAATTCTTTGACTTATAAAGTGAATACTTTGATCCTTAATTTGGCGTGGCTTCTTTTCACCACCAAAATAGACCCTTTCTATCTTAGACTGCTAGGTGGCAAGTAGGTAGTTGCTGCTGCCATTGGAGTCAGGAAGACTGGACTTCAAATCTTCCCTCTGATATTTATCAGCTGTGGTAGAGGGAATGCCCTAGCCAAATCCCTTAACCTTTCTCAGCCTCATTTTCTTTTTCTTTTTTTTTCAGCCAAAGACAAGGTTTATTAGAACATCCATCATATTGGGCAGACTCTTTAGGAGTCTGAACATGGGTAAGCAGTGTCTAGATTATAAGAATCTGAGCAGTGGCTAGATTTTAGGAATCTGAGCCATCACTAGATTATAAGAATCTAAGCATCTTAATGGAGACAAGATGGACCTTATATACAGAAAGACTATGGGAGGGATCTAGGAGTGGCCAAGTAGTCTATGAGGTAATAGAATACCAGGGACCTGGACCACATGGCCAAGCGAGAATGGAGAAATGGCCTGGGGCCATAGGGAGGTCCACATTGAAAGGCTAGTTGATGGGATTATAGCCTCAGGGGAACACCAGAGATTTGGCCATGTGGGAAAGTCCAGAGTTTTTCCTTTCTGGGGCCCAGATCCCAACTTCATCATTCCCCCCTCAAACAAATAAGAACCCAAATTCTTTTGGGGTAAGGGGCAAAGTTCTCGGCTTCTGAAGCTGCTCCCTGCTGGCAAGGGGAGTAGACCTGTCCCTGCCTCAAGGGGGTCCCAAAGAGGAGGTTGACTGGAACCAAGCACAGGCTGCATCCAGGGAACAATGGGGGAACATTGGCTGGTACTCGCTGTTTGCTACCAATTGTAGGTGAATGGCCTGTAGTTTGGAAGACGCAAATCTGACAGAAAAGACTGCAGGTCCCAGATATAAAACACGGACTAGATTTAGGGTCCAAATGACAGACTAAAACATCCTTAGCTCTATTTGGATTCAGATAATTCAGTTTTCCAACCATGCAGTATCAAATCCACCTCAGAGCCAGACTCAGGAATAGCTAGGTGGGTAACATAATGGGGAAACTGAGCCAGGAGGATCCCATCTTAGAATGAGGCCAAAATTGTCCTCTCAGCTTTTCCCATTGCTGACTTCTCACCAGTATCACCTTCTCTGAGTAGCTTGTGTCATTTCTCTCAGATGGTGGATTATTGATTATCGATGGATTATGACCCATCAGACAACTCAAAATAAAATCCTATGAGCTTTTACCTCAAACAGCAAGTTTTACTAATCACAGTTTAGGAAAAACTTTTCCAGGATTTACATCTCAAACTTAAATTTGTCCTGGTGTAAAAAGCCAATCATTAGAGATTTCTATACACTTGCAAATTCTCAGCAAGCCATACATAACCCAAACAAACTTTTTGGCAAGTTTACACATTAAAAAAATAACCAACAATAGCTAAATTATTTTAGTGGGAACCAAATTATGAAAAGTTGCTTGACATAACTGATACAGAAAGTTCACCAATTTGAAACTTGAAACAAACCCATTACCAAACAAGTGACTTCAGTTTTGTTAAATGTACTTCCAAATTACTTTACTCAGGGAATCAACATCTCATTAACAGTTAAAACTACAAATTTAAAAGAGTGTGCTTACCCAAGTTCAGAGGCCAGCTTCTTTACCTTGAGCAGGATGTGCTGAACCTGGGTGATGCTTCCAGGCAAAGGTTGCCCTAGAGCCCAAGGCCATTGCCAGTGGGGCCCATGCTGTAGGTGCTGTTCCTCCCCCCTCCTTCCTTTTCCCCAGGTGGAGGAGGGCAAAATCAAAAGTGAGGGGTAAAGGGTGAAACTCTCTTCTCCCATGAGAGGGGTTAACAGATACCCTCTTGACTCAAGCAAAGTGAGTGGGAGAAAAGAGTGACCAAGATTGTAAGGAGGAGTTCTAAACTCCTTAATGATCAATCACAAAACCTCCAGAATCTGCCAAGATATTTTTAGCTATTCTAACTTTCCCTGTAATCTCCATGAAGGAGGATTCAGAGGTGCAGAGGAAAGGGAGTAAGTAAGCCCCAGGGAACCCAAAAGCAACTGCAGTTTTTCCCAATTCTCTAGCACCGAGGGAATTATCAAAATTGAATATACACTTCCAGATAGGGCATCCATCCTTGTCCTCTATGCTGAGGAAGATGTACCCAAGTCCATGGCCTTAAACTGACCAGTGGACCGAGAGCCTGAGCAGGTCAGGCTGAATGTGAGATAACCTCATAACTGTTCGCCAGAAAAGCACCTCCAAGCCTTGGTGCTTGGAGAGCAACTCCAACTGTAGAGCAAGAAAGGAGGGGAGGGGGGAGGCTTACATACCTTCCAGTCTTGGCTAGAGAAGAACTTGGGGTTAGGCAGTTTCCCCGTACAAGCCACCAAAATGATGCTATTTAGGCGTTCAGTGGTGCTAGGACCCCAAATTACAACACGCGGGTCCTGCCCGAAAGAATTTGACCCAAGCCTTCTTTCAGCCAAAGACAAGGTTTATTAAAACATCCATCATATTGGGCAGACTCTTAAGGAGTCTGAACATGGGTAAGCAGTGGGTAGATTATAAGAATCTGAGCAATGGCTAGATTTTAGGAATCTGAGCTATGGCTAGATTACAAGAATCTAAGCCCCTCATTTTCTTTAAAAATGAAGATAATTAATAGCATCTACCTCCCAGGGTTGTGATGGGGATCAAATGAGAGATGTACTTGATGCATTTTAACTACCACTAGTAGTAATAATAGTAGGTGGTCTTCAAGAGTGACTAAAGCCAGTCCTGTGTAACTGTGACCAAGTAACTCTATTTCTTCTTCTATAAAATGGACAGAGTAATATTTGTCTTCTTACTACACAGATCTCATCCATTAAGATGATATTTGTAAAGCACTCAGCATAGTGCCTGATACATAGTAGATACTTAATAAATGCTTACTCTCATCCCTTCTCAAAAGAAGATAGTTTCATCACATTAGAGGAAACTCCACTAGGCTTTAAAGGATGAGAAGGTCTTAGATTATAAAAATAACAACAGCAGCAATAATAATAATAAAGATCATAATTATAAACATACAAATATACATGTACATATGTTACTTTTACATGCATTTTCTAATTTGATTCTCACAACAACTGTGGGAGGTAGGTGCTATTATTATACAATTAATATTTAATATACAATTTTATAGATTAGGAAATTAAAGCAATTGGGAGTTAAGTGACTTATTCTAGGTCTCGCAGCTGGTTGTTGTCCTTTGTTCTTGAAGAGGACCAAAATGGCATCACTATGTTAGAGTCAAATTTTAGTGTGTCTGACTTTGGCTGATCAGACCAGTACGAGCTCAGAATGCTCTACCACATCAGGTACAAATAGTCCATGTGAACACTTGGAGCAGATTCTCTAGATTTGCGCATCTTGTGTTTCTTCTGAGCTACTTCAATTCTGCTTTGTTCACAGAGCACAGCACCTTCTCTGATGAGGGCACACCATGCTGGATGGTCCTGTGCCAGTGTCTGCCATGTCATGCAATCAATTCCAGAGTTCTTCAGTCTTAATCAAATCCAAAGTTCTTACAGGTAGTAACGTGTCTGAGGCAGGATTTGAATTCAGATCTTTCTGACTTCAAATCCAGCACTCTAACCATCATTTCTTCTAGCTGGCCCAGCCAGAGAGAAAGGAGAGGGCATTCTGGGTAAAGAGCATGACATAAGCAAAGGTCCAGAAATGGGTGTCTGCTTTGTTTGCTTGAGGGATAGTGACTTGAAAATTTTGGCTGTAGCAGATGATTTTTAGAGAAATCGATCAATTGATAAACATTTATTAAGCATCAATTATGTACCAGGCACTGTGCTAAGCACTGAGGAGACAAAAAGAGACAAAAAGTGCCTATCTTCAAGGAGTTTGCAATCTAATGGAAAATACAAGATACAAACAAATATATACAAAACAAGCTATATGCAGGATAAAAAGGAAACAGAGGAAGGCCCCAGAATTAAGGGAGGTTGGGAAGGACTTCCTGTAAAAGATGGGATTTTTAGTTAGGACTCAAAAGGAAGTGGGGAAAATGAGTAGGTATAGAGTTGGGGGGGGGCACATTCCAGAGACATGGGACATGCCGAAGATAGATGTGTGAGAAGGATGGGTAACATAACGAGCCCTAAATGGCTCTCGTTTCCATGGGTCAGACCCCTGACAGAGGGCACAAAAGAAAAATCAGAACCTATTGAACTGTGGTCCAACTAATGTATAATATCATGGCCCAGAACCTTATTTTCTGTCTTCAAAGAGACTCCTGACAAGAAAACTTTGTTGCAGATGCACTTCTGACTTCCTGATTCAGTATGGAAAGGACATAGTATCACCCAGAGTAGGAGTGTCTCAGAATCATAGACTCTAGAGTTGGAAAGCACAGAAGCATCTACGAGGTCCAAATGGTATCTGAAATATGCTTCCCTCTCTCCAAAAATCCAGCAAGTGGTTATCCAGTCACTGAAGTAGTAGAGAAATTCCTCAGCAGGAGCTCCCTGAACTGAGGAAATCACAGGTCCAGATTCCCCCATCCCCGCCCCATGCCACCAAATAACAACAATAACAACTCGCATGATTTTTGTCAGTAGCTAGCACAAATATTATTTCCATTTTATTGATGAATGAACTAAGGCTCTGAGAAGTGCAGTGATTTGTGCAAGATCACACAGCTAGTAAGGATTGGTGGAAGGGTTTGGCTGCAGTCTCCTTGACTTTCAAGTCCTGTGTTCTTTCTAATTCCATTTCACCATTTTAAGCAGTGCTGAAATTGAAGAGGGAGTAAGATGGCAGACATAGCAAGTAGGGCTAGTAAAGCATGCTGTAGTAGATAGCCTTCGAGCCAGAATGATCTGGGTTCAAATCCTGCCTTAGACACTTCTCTGTTTTGTGACTTTCAGGCAAGTCAGTTAACCTCTTTGTGCCTCAGTTACCTCATCTGTACAATGGGGGAGGAAGGTTTTGGACTCAGTGGTTTCTAAGGTTCCTCTAGGATCTTAAGCAATTATCTTATTCTTCTAAAGACATGTAAGGGTTAGAATAACTGAAGGAGAAATTCTGGGTAAATCCAGAGGAAGACCCATCTGCCTCAGCTTCCAATCTTTTCTTTAAGTCCTGCGTTGCCATATTCACATCCAGGGAAATCTGCCCCAAATAGAGGCTTCTGGAAAAGGCACCCTTCCTGTTAGGGTGATGTCCCACTAATATTTAGGGAGCACTGAATGACTTTCATAGGATCAAGTTGCTAACGAATTGAGATGATAAACAGTCCGATGGCCTCTTTCACAAGTGTCCAGATTTCATTTCCAGAGTCTTGGCTACCTTCCAGTTGGATAATTACATTCTGACTACCTTTGCTGAATCCCCCCAGGAATTTCAGTTATGAAAGCAATTTATGGGGTGATTTGTATGGCGCCTGTAGCCATAATAACTGAGTACAATTCACCAAAAAAAAAAAAAGAAATTAAGCAAGAGTTTCTATCAAGTGATGGTAAATCAAACAATGATGCCCGTTGTGAAAAAAGATGTACAGCCCACTTCTCATTTGGTATAAAATAAACAGAAATTAAGATGGAAAATAATTGCCCCGTTGTCAGTCCAAAAAAACCCAGTTGTGTTTTCATGCCATCCCAAAGTCTCCAGAACATGGCCAGCTGCTTAGTAACAGCAGTGTTCAGAAGAAGGTGTTGCTCAAAAGATATATGATATGCCATCATCTCTTTGAGAAATATAATTTTCAGAAACCCAGAGGGCTCTCTAATGATGCCTTTCCATATTACCTTCTATATGGAAGAAAAAGGTCATTCCTTTTATTGATTCAATTCAAGTCCATTCAACAAGCCTCTTTCAGGGGTCTTTAATGTTCCGTATTCCATGGTAGATGCCAGGGAGACCAGGACAAAAAAGAAAAATCCTTTGCTTTTGAGGAACTTGTACCCTACTAGAAAAATGACGACAACAGTGACATTGGTGACAAGAACCAACAACATATAACCATTTTTATACGGCTCACTATGTGCCAGGCACTGTGCTCAGCACTTTGCAAATATTACCTCACAACAACCATGGGAGGTAGATGCTATTATCCCCATTTAACATCCGAGGAAATTGAGGCAGACTGAGGTGGCCTTACCCAGGGTCACATAGCTAGTAAGTGTCTGAGACCAACTGTGATTTTAGGTCTTCTTGACTGCAGGCCCAGAGCTCTATCTACTGTGTCACCTAGCTGCCCCTGACACGTATACAGACAAACGCAAACACAAAGCAGATACAAATGAGTGTGTTTGGGGCATGTTTTTATCATTCAGTCGCTTGTCATATCTGACTCTGGGTGACCCCATTTGGGGTTTTCTCAGCAAAGATACTGGAGCAATTTGCCATTTCTTTCTCCAGCTCTTTTTTTTACAGATGAGGAAACTGAGACAAACAAGGTTAAGTGACTTGCTCAGGGTCATACATATAGTGAGTGTCTGAGGCTGGATTTGAATTCAGGTCTTCCTGATTTGAGGCTTAGTGCTCTATCCCCAGTGCCACCTAATAGCCTGGCATGGGGAGGAGGAGGATAGAAATGCTAATAATTAGAGACATCCAGAAAGGCTTTCTCTAAAAGATGGGCTAGTCAGATTCTTCTAAGACCACACTTTTTTCTTCCTGTTGAATGGCCCTGAAGGTATGAACTTACCTCTGCTTTATCCTTACCCTGGGGGGTGGAAAAACTTGATAGAAATATCCACCAATCCAAGCTTCCTGACTCATTCTGCTTATGACTACATAGCCTAGGAATGATTGACCCTAAGTCATGGGGTTCACCTGTCTTGTCTACTTGGTGAGCCTATAAGGGTTATTAATAAAGCCAGCATCATAAGATTCTTACTTTGTCTCAGTCGTCAGTCAGGGGTGGGGAAGAAAGATTTTTCTTTCCCTGTCACTGTGACAGTCAGACAGAGAAGGTGCATCTTTTCTATTTCTGTGCATATATTATTCCCAGGATTCCTCTGTTGCAATCTCCTTTGTCTCCTCCCCCCATGTAATTAATCAAAATGTGAGTCACAGAGAAGTTATGATCAACCATAGTACATATGAAACAAATCAGGAATTAGAGTTTAAAGAGAGCTCACCTCATCCAACTTGGTGTGTCCATGCACAAAACTTCAGCAAGAATCTCTCTCCCAGAGTGGGGAGAAATGAACATTATTCATGACTACAGTTCTCAGGATTTACGGAGATGGCTTTCAGAGCCTTCTATTCTCTCCCAGGACAGAGTGAAAAATGATACGTACCTTTACGATCTAGCCCATCTTTTGTTTGTGGAATATACTCAGGTTTACAAACTTCATCCTTGGCATGTATTTCTCCTTGGCAGGTGAGCCCTGGTACCCAAGATTACATTCTCATCTCCCCCTCAACCTCAGCCTTACTTCTACCCTTCATTTGTGCCTCCACTAGAATCCCCATTCCATTGTTAACAAATTCCCTTTTACCTTGACTCTTACCTTTTATATTCATTTAGTATTTTGTAAATGTTTTCTTTTTTTTGCAGGGGGGGGGCAATTGGGGTTAAGTGACTTGCCCAGGGTCACCCAGCTAGGTCAAGTGTTTGGTATGAGGTTGGATTTGAACTCAGATCCTCCTGACTTCAGGGCTGGTGCTCTATCCACTGCGCCACCAAGCTGCCCCCTTCTTATAGTATTTTGACACTTGGGAAACCTGACTTCCATTACTTCCCAGAAGACACTGCAACTCTGCTCATCCTCTCTAGTGTTGTATGTATTTCCTTGCATGACTCCAACATGCCGGATCAGGAGAAGGAAGAAATACGTTCCTTGATTTCATTGCCTTTATCATTTAACAAACTCCTTTGCAGTTCACTCCAGTAATCCTTATTACCCGATTTGGACCCAGCTGGCAGTTATGCACCAACCCTCGGGTCATTCCCTATCCTTTCTCAAGGATTTAATAACCTGCATATTTTCCTCAACATTCCAAGTCCTGCTATTATACTTACAGACTTTAATATATATGTTGATGCCCCTCCATCCAAACACCCCGGTCTTCCCAGCTCATCAGCTTCCTCAACCCTTATGACCTATATTTTCAACCCATTTTAGCCATGCATAAGAATGGTCACACGCCTGATCTCTAGAAAATCTTAAAGTAACCAAATGAATTTTAACTATTATTATTGCCATCTCACTCTTATCCACAATGGTGGACCTCCATGATCACGAATTCTAAAATTACTTTATCTGATCATAACCACTTATTATTCCATCTCTACCTATGTTTTATTCCTCTCATTCTTATTCATTGTCCTTACTGAGAGCTCAAGGCCTTCTGTCCTTCATTGCTGTCAATGACCATCGTCCTACCTTGCCTCCACTTTACAATTTTCTCAGTTGATGTTATAGTTAAACCAAGTCAACTCCATGCGCTGCCATGCTCCCCTTCCCTGGGGAGCATTCCCTTCCCTTGTTCTGTGACAACTCAACCCTTTTGAAATCTCGTCCCTGTATTAGCAACCCCAACATGCTCCTCCAACTCCTCAGGTACTGCTGAATACTCCTGGAGGAAACCACGCCACTGTGCTGATGGCTTCAACTACCAATTTTTGTTATCTGATCTCAAACCAAACCATCACCACATAAGGGCAATCCATCTACTCTTCCTTAATTGACTAGCTCCTCACAGTCAATGTTCCCAAATCATTTCTTCTTTCTTCAAACCTCCTACAGCTCTCCTACCTCATTCCCTTTCAGCAGAACATGTAGTCCTGCCTTTACTGAGAAAATAGAGGTCATTCTTTTTAAGTTCCCTCTTATCCCCTTTCCTCTAACTCAAAACCTCTTGACATAATCCTCTATCTTCCTCTCCTCTGCTCCAGTCTCATAAAGACATGGTCTTTCTTCTTCCAAACTCCTGCTTGTGAACTTGATCCTGTCCCCTCTTGTTTCTTCTGGCACTTTCCACCTCAAAATCAAGCCTTGCTCTTTAATTCTCAGGCTTTCTCTATTTTACTTGTTTTCTCTGCTGCCTCCAAACATAACCAAATTTTCCCCATCCTAAAAAAAGCAAACAAGACAAAAACCCAACAACAATAACTTGATCCTACTCCCATTAAGTGTCTCTGTCTTTTCCCTTTCATAACCAGACTCCTAGAAAAAGATGTCAACTCTTCTTACCTCTATTTCTTCTCCTCTGACTTCTCAAATCCTTGTATTTGGCTGCCAACCTTCTTACTCAACTGAAACTGCTGTCTCTAAAGTTACCAATGGTCTCTCTTTTTAAAATAATATTTTATTTCCCCCACAATTACATGTTAAAACAACATATTTCTAACATCTAAAAAATACTTCTTGATTTCCAAAATTTATCCCTTCCTTTCTCCCTCCCCCTCCCACCATGGTAAGCAATCTGGTATAGGTTATACATATACAGTCATAATATTCCCATATTAGTCATAGTTGGAGAAGACTCCAACCAAAAAAAGAGTGAAAGAAAGTGAAAAACAGCATGCATCAGTCCGTATTCAGACAATATCAGTTCTTTCTCAGGAGGTGAAGTCATCATGACTCCTTTGGGATTGTCTTGGGTTGTTTATTGCTGAGGATAGCTAAGTCATTCACATTTGTTCATTGTATAATATTGCTGTTACTATGTACAGTGTCTCTCTGGTTCTGCTGACTTCACTTTCATCCATTCATCTAAGTCCAGGTTTTTCTGGAATCATCCTGCTTGTCATTTCTTATAGCACAACAATATTCTGTCACAATCATACACCACAGCTTGTTTAGCCATTCCCCAATTAATGGGTATCCCTTTACTTTCCAATTCTTAGCTACCACAAAAAAGGCTTTTTATAAATATTTTTGTACATGTGGGTCCTTTCCCCTTCTAATTGTCTTCCCGATTCCAAGCCTAGTGCTCTATCCATTGTGCCACCTAGCTGCCCCAAGTTGACTGTAAGTATTGTGAAAAGACGTCTTGACCCATACCTGATGCATTGTTGATGAAAACAGGGCACTGTGAAAACTTTGTCTACAAAGGAGGCATAAAAGGGTTAATAGAAAGACCTCCATTTCTGTAGTCAGAAGTTCAAGTCCTACCTTTGCTAATTACCAGCTGGGTTACCTGAAAAATCACCAATTTGAACCTCAGTTTTATCATCTATAAAATGAAGGGTTTGGAAGAGATGGATTCTGAATTCCCTTCTAACCCTCTATCTATGGTTCTAACTCAGATGATTATTCAGGTGAAATATAAATCTCCCTCCCTCCCTCCCTCGTTCCCATCCACCCTTCCTCCCTCCCTCCCTTCCTTCCTCCCTCCCTCCCTTCTTTCCTCCCTTCCTCCCACCTTTCCTTCCTCCCTTCCACCTTCCCTCCCACCTTCCCTTCCTCCCTTCCTTCCTTCTTTCCTCCCTTCATCCCCTCCTTCCCTCCTCTCCCTCTCTCCTTTTCTTCCTTCCCTGAGTTTCCCAGGGTCATATAGCTAGGCCAGATTTAAACTTGATCCTTCTGACTCTAGGGCTGCTTACTCTATCCATTGTGTCATCTAACTGTCACGTTATAGTTTATCTAAATATGCAATTCCTCATATTACTGGTTATTAAGTAAAGCAGGCACTGGTAACATTAGGATCATAGATTTAGAACTGGAAGGCACCTTATGGGCCATCTAGTTTCATCTCATCATTTTGAGATGAGGAAATTGATGCACAGAGAGGTGGGTTGATTGACCCAAGGTCACAGAAGTTGTATGGATCACAGGTAGCATGGATCTTCAGTCCCAGGCAGACTCCAAAGCCAGTATTCTTCCACAATGTTCAATTCTAAGGCAAAGTCTTAAGACTTGGTAGGCAAGAGAAAATAATTTTGTAAAATTTGTGTTTTCCTGAGTTCTTCTCACATTACCTTCTAGAGAATGAGAGATAATTAGTATTAAAATGTTAAAAAAAAACAACCCATAGGGGATTTCAACACCTGCAGCATGTTTAAAGTCTCAAAGTGAAACAGAATAAAAGTTCGCCCCCTTTTTATTTCACTCCCACACTGATAGTATATTCATAGAAGTGATAAAAGCTGCTCAAATTAAATTGACTTTGTTTATGAAATAAGTTATTTTTCCATGCACCAAGAAACTCTGGAGTTTCTTTGCCCAGCCGTGGATGTCTCAATTCATCAGCGTATCTATAACTCAAAAGTCCTGTGTTCATCAGATTTTGCAGGTCTATTGGTAGGATAAAAGAAAAGCTTATTCATCTTGTTGGATTAGTTGATCTCTGAGGCCCTTTCTAGCCGTAAGATTCTATTATTCTCTTCTATCCCAACCAGAGACAAGTTGCAGACGTGAATGTTTCTCTCCGGGATAATAGAATCTAGGAGAATTAACTAGCTTTTGAACCCCAAAGCTTTGACCTTCTCTTTTCCTGTCTCATTGGTGAGGAGGCCCTTTGCCAAGCATTGTTATTGACAATCCTTGGGGAGGAGTCAATTAACGATAAAGATGGAAAGATGGGCACAAAGGATCAAAGATTTAGAGCTGGGAAGATATCATCTAGTCCAAAGCCATGCTTTTATAGATAAGGAGACTGAAGCCTATGATCAAAGATAAATATTGTGGGAGCAGAGAGAGGTGGGGGAGGGAGAAGAGGAAGAAGTTTTGTTTTTCTCTTTGTTTTCATGAGAAATACCATATTGGAATCAGCCTGCATTTTCATGTAGCCCTTGTGTTTTACCTTCGTTTACTCCATATCTTAAGCAAAGCCAAACAAAAGATAACAGAATCCTAGTCTTAGATACCCAAAGTTCGTTATCTGCTGGCAGATTAGCCAGTCTTTGTCCCCTTTCCAGAAACACAATGAGCTACTCCATAGTCTGTTGACTGACCAGTGCATGAGCCCTTCAGGATTACATCTTTTTAGTATCATATAGTATCTGTGGGAAATAACTCATATTCAGCATCATTTCTATACCTACCATAAGGAAGGGCAGTGGGTAGAAGTTGCAAAGAGGAAAGCTTAGGTTTGATGTGGGAGAAGTTTAGCAGGGGTGAATTAGCAGGTTCAGGGCAGCTATGTGGAACAGCGGATTGAGTGCAGGACCTGTAGTCAGGAAGAACCGAGTTCAAATCTAGCCTCAGACACTGCCTAGCTGTGTGACCCTGGGCGAGTCACTTAACCTTGTTTGCCTCAGTTTCCTCATCTGTAAAATGAGCTGGAGTAGGAAATGACAAACCACTTTAGTATTTTTTCTAAGAAAACCCCAAATGGGGGTTGGATGTGACTGAAACAACTGAACAATTAGCTGGTTCACCTCATCTCAACATCTCTAAGCAAAAACTGGATGCACACTTGTAAAGCTTGTTATAGAAGGTATTTTTGAAGTAGGTGGACTTTGAAGTCCCTCCCCATTCTGATTCTATGATCAATAGTATTTATATTCAATCTAATATTGTGATCCTTGAGGGAGTTAGTGCCAGGGATTTGCAGACATGAAGTGGTAGATGGAAACAGTTACTCAGAGGCCCAATTCTTAGTCCCTAGCCTTAGTTCCTTAGCCTGAGAATAGATGCTAAAGAAAGACAAATTCACAGAACCTGAGATTTGAGCAGGATCCCAGGGATTTTATAGAGGTAGCATAATTCAGTGGTAGATTTTGAGTCACAATAACTGGGTTCGAATACTGAGTTTGCCACTTATTCCCTATGTGACTTCAGGTAATTCACCTTTCTAGCCTCAGTTTTCTCATTTGTGAAAGACGGAGTTAGAGTTTTAAAAAAGGTTTCTTCTTTATTTTTTCTCGTTTTAATTTTTTTCCTCTCAATCACATGTTAAAACAATTTTAACATTTTTAAAAAAAAATTTGAATTCCAAATTCTCTCTGTCTTTCTCTCCTCTCCCTGCTCCTTTATAAAGCAAGCAATTTGATACAGATTATAAATATGCAGTCATGCAAAACAGTTCCATATTCGCCATGTTAGAAAAGAAAATACAGACCAAAAAAAAAAAAAAGAAAGAAAGTAAAAAAAAAAAATTGGATGCTTCACTCTGCACCTGGACATTATCAGTTTTTTCTCTGGGGGTGGATCACTTTTTTCATCATGAGTCCTTTGGATTTTCTTGGATCATTGTATTGCTGAGAATAGCTAAGTCATTCACAGTCGATCATTGTACAGTATTGCTGTTACTGTGTACCGTGTTCTCCTGGTTCTGCTTAATTCACTTTGTATCAGTTCATATAAGTCTTCCAAGGCTTTTCTGAAACCATCCTGCTCACCAGTTCTTATAGCACAGTAGCATTCCACCACAATCATATACCACAACTTGTTCAATCATTCCTCAATTGATGGGCATCTCCTCAATTTCTAGTCCTATGCCACCACAAAAGGGGCTGCTATAAATATTTTTGTACATATAGGTCCTTTTTCTTTTTATTTGATCTCTTTGGGATACAGATCTGGTAGTGATATTGCTGAGTCAAAGGGTAAGAACAGTTTTGTAGCCTTTTGGGTATAGCTATAGATTTCTGTCTACAATGGTTGGATCAATTCACAACACCACCAATGATACTTTAATGTCCTAATTTTCCCAAATCCCCTCTAACATTTGTTATTTTCTTCTTCTGTCATATTAACTGATCTGATAAGTATGAGGTGGTCACTCAAAGTTGTTTTAATTTGCCTTTTTCTAATCAATAGTGATTTAGAACATTTTTCCATATGACTGTAGGTAGCTTTGATTTCTTCTTCTGAAAACTGCCTGTTAATGTCCTTTGACCATTTATTAACTAGGGAATGACTTGTATTCTTATAAATTTGATTCAGTTCTCTATATATTTGAGAAATGAAGCTGTTATCAGGGAAACTTAAATTTTTCCCATTTCCTGTTTTCCTTATAATCTTGGTTGTATTGGTTTGTTTTAAATCTAATGTAATCAAAATTATCCATTTTATATCACATAATGTTCATTATGGTTTTTTTTGTCATAAACCTTCCTTCATCTATAGATCTGGCAGATAAAAATTTTTATGCTCTCCTAGTTTGATTATGACATCACCTTTTACGTTTACATCATGTACCCATTTTGACCTTATCTCGAAGGTATATGATGTAAGATGTTGGTATTTACCTAGTTTCTGCTAAACTGCTTTCTAATTTTCCCAGGAATTTTGTCAAATAGTGCATTCTTGTCCCAAAAGCTTGGATCTTTGGGGTTTATCAAACACTAGATTGCTATGGTAATTTACTTCTGTGTATTATATACCTAATCTATTCCAATTCCAGAATGTTTTTATATACTGCTTTGAAATATAGTTTTTAATATATCACTTTGTAATATAGGTGGAGATCTGATACTTTTAAGTCACCTTCCTTCACCTTTTTTTCATTTATGCCCTTGATATTCTTGATCTTTTTTTCTTTCAGGTAAATTTTGTTATTATATTTTCTAGCTGTATGAAATCATTTTTGGTAGTTTGATTAGTATGGCCCTGAATAAATAATTTAATTTAAGTAGAATTTTTATTTTTTTTTATTATATTAGCTTGCCCTATCCATGAGCAATTAATATTTTTCCAGTTGTTTAGATCTGACTTTATGTGAAAAATGTTTTGTAATTGTGTTCATATAGTTGATGAGTTTGTCTTGGCAGGTAAATTCCCAGGTATTTTATATTTTCTGCTGTTATTCTAAATGGTATTTCTCTTTCTACCTCTTCTTCCTGGACTTTTGGTAGTATATAGAAATGCTGATGATTTACATGGTTTTATTTTATATACTGCAACTTTGCTGAAGTTAATTATTTCAACCAGTTTTCAGTTGACTCTCTAGGATTGTCTAAGTATACCATTATTATCTGCGTATTTTGTTTCCTCATTGCCTATTCTAATTCCTTCAATTTCTTTTACTTCTATTATTGCTAAAGCTAGTACAATATTTCTAGTACAATATTAAATAATAATGCTAATAATGGGCACCCCTGATCTTATTGGGAAAGCTTCTAGCTTATCCCCATTACGTATAATGCTTACTGATGGTTTTAGATAGCTTGCTTTTCTAGGGCAGTATTGAAAAAAACGGTAATAATGATGGGCATCCTTGCTTCATTCCTGATCTTTTTGGGAAGGCTTCTTGCTTATCCCCATTATCCTCCTCGAAAATGAAGGATGAACAACAATTACAGATAATGCTTGCTGATGGTTTTAGAAAGTTTCTAGTTATTTTAAGGAAAGCTCCATTTATTCCTATGCTCTCTAGTGTTTTTACTAGGACATAAGTGTCGTAATTTGTCAAGGGCTTTTTTTCTGCGTCTATTGATATAATCGTATGATTTTTTTTGGTTGTATTTGAGGTCTCTTCTAACTCTGAATCTATGTCTATGAATTCCACTGAAGAGCAACCCACAATTTCCCAAGACTGCCCAATATGATTTGGGATGGCTCTATTGTTAGTTATATCAAGCTTAAGTTGGTTTTCCTACAGCTTCTACCCCCTGTTTTTTCAGTTCTACCTTCTGAGGATGAATGGAGGAAGTCTGACCCCTCTCCTCCATTCAAATACTTGAGGGAACTTCTTGTAATTATAAGGATTATGAGGATGGGATGACATTTTGTAAAATTACAAGGATATAAAGATTATAAGGGGACTAGATGAACTCAAGGTCCTTTCCAACTTTACATCTGTAGTTGTATAATTATAAGGATAGGATGATATCTTGTCTAGATAGGAAGATAGTAAAATCTAGGACAGTTGGTATAGTGGATTGAATGTTGGCTTGAAGTCAGGAAGGCTTGTGTTCAGATCCTGTCTTAGACATTTACTTGCTGTGTATCCCTGGGCAAGACATGTTACTACTCAGGTTCTCAGTTTCCTCATCTGTTAAATGAGGGGCTGGGCTTGGTGGTTTCTGATGTCCCTTCTAACTCTAAATTTATGATTCTGTGAACCAGTTCCCATAAGATTAGGTATGCATAAAAGGTTAAATAAAGAGGAGACCTGATCAAGAAGAGTTTAACAGTCCATTTCTTGGCTGAATTTCCTTAGGAGGAAGTGAACGGGAAGAGAGTAAATATTTATTAAGCTCCTACTGTATGTCAGGTACTGTGCTTAACACATATTATCTCATTTGATCCTTACAACAACCTCCTGAAGTAGGTGCTATTATTGTCTCCATTTTACAGTTGAGGAAATTGAGGCAGACAGAAGTTAAGTGACTTGTTCAGGGTCAAATAGCTAATAATTATCTGAGGCAAGATTTCAACTTGGGTCTGCCTAAATCCAGGGCCCGTGCTCTATCCACTGTGCTACCTAGCTCCATTAGATGTCAAAATATCAGCTAAACAACTGCTGGGTTTTTTTTAAACTATAATACATTTATAAACCATTTGGCTTATAACAAACCTGTGGGGATAAATATGAATGAATAAATGAATGAAAAGGCATTTCTTAAATGCTTGCTAAGTTCCAGGAAAATCAAGTCAATAAGCATTTATTAAGCACCAACTATGTGTCAAGCACTGTACTAAGCATTGGAGATGAAAACAGAAGCAAAAAGATAGTTTCTGCTCTCAAAACACTTACATTCTAATGGAGAAAGACAACCCCCAAAAGGGAAGCTGAAAAAGGGGTGGGGGTAGAAGGTGTCTACACTGGGGCATGATGGAGAAAGAAGGCACTGTGCTAAGCACCGGAGATACAAATGTGCATAAGCAAGATGGCCTTTCAGGGAGTTACCTTTTAATAGGGGAAGAGAATATATATGGGGAAACAAGAGTTACAAAAGGGGGAGTGTTGGGGGTTCCATGGGCTGCTATGGAATGGCTTAGAGATGACTAAGACATGATATAGTGGGTCTGGGAAAATAGGTAAGATAAGGTGAAAGCTAACCAATCAGAGTTTGGGTCCCCCATTTTACAGATGGAGAAACTGAGGCCCAAGGTCATAGCTAATAAAGCAAGTAAGTGTCTGAGCTGGGACTTGAAAATAGTGTGATTTGAACATAACATAAAGAGTTCTGAATTTGGTTTAAATCTTGGCTTTCTACTTGTATACTAGCCCTTTGACCTTTGGTTAGGTTACTCACCATATCTGGGCTTTGGTTTCCTTCATCTGTGAAATGGAGGGAGAGGGTTTGAACTTGATAGCCTCTGAGGTCTCTCCTGGGAATAGTAGATCTAGGAGTCTGTGATCCTATGATTTTGTGACTCCAAGGCCGATGCTTCTTATTCCCCTCTCTTTTCATCCATCTTAAAACTATGTATATATTATGGTATAAATGTGAGAACTGAGCCAGTTGGAGATTTGTGCCTGACCACTGAGGTTCTTGACCAAGTACCAGGAACTATTTAGTGTCATTAAGTTATAGATATTGTTATCCTACACAGCATGAACAGAACAATGAACTCTTTAAAAGGTGCCTGTTGCATAGGCACACTGTGAGAACTCTGCTGGGATGACTTGGAGGCATCTGTGCCTAAGTGGAAAGAGCAGCAAAGTGAGAATCGGGAGACCTATAGCTAAATCCTGGATTCATTAAAAATATACCTGCGTGACCTTGGACAAGTCATTTCACCTCTTTAGGTGTTTCCTCCCCAGTAAAACTGGGAGCTTGAACTAGGTGACACCAATACTTCCTTCTAGTTCTTGAGTCCTGTGAGTTTATCATTTTGAATATTTTTAAAAAACATGATCCTGACAACAAATGCAACTGTTTCCACATATAAAGACAGAAAAAGGAGGATTGTATATGAATAAAACTGAATTTCTATGACGTATAACTTAGTCTAAAATTTTTTTCACTTTATTTTTTCTTCTTTAATATTTTATTTCCCCCTAGTTAAAGGTAAAAACAATTTTCAGCATTCATTTTTAAAACTGATTTCCAAATTCTCTCCCTTCCTCCCCATGCCTCTTATTGAGAAGGCAAGAGTCTATAATTTTGAAAGGTAGAACTTATTCTTACCTGGCCAGGGGACAGCTTATTCAGTATTGGCATGGGTGGAAACATAGTGGAATGGAAGCCCATTGGATTTGTAGTTCAGAGGACCTGGGTTCGATTTCAGCTCTTTTGTTTACCCCTGCATAATCTTGGACAAGTTATTTCATCTCTCTGGGTCTCTGTTTCCTCATCGGTAAAATGAGAGGTCTGGACTAGATGTTTTCGGAGATTCCTTTCCATCTAAATCCTAAGGCATCGATAATTTCATATTTAAAGTCCTGTGATTCCACTTTCAAAGTATGCTGCCGTTGTAGTTGAGCAAAGTCTCTAAAAATCATCTGAACTCAGGCAGGGCTCACTTGGCTCATTGTTTGCTAATTCGCAATGACCTCAACCTTGCAAAATGCCCTCCATTCATCATGGAACTTATGGAATGTGGGAAGAGCACTGGCCTTTGATTCAGAGCAATTGGGTTCAAATCTTGCCTCTGATGATTGGATGAGTCACAAAGCTCCTCCTGAGCGGGTTGGACCAGATGCACTCCAAGGACCCTTCCAAGTCAAGATCTATGCTTGTATGAATAGGGTTGTCCAACCTAAGACGAGCCCAGAAGGAAGAAGAACACAAGGGGATTTGCATTACTTATATCATGTTTACAGAAGTATTCAGACCCATGTGGGGGATCCATTGATTATTGGTCCTATGCTTACCCTTTCATCTTTATTTTACTCAGCTTGTGGTTTTCAACATATACTCTTGTCTAAACATATTGGAAAATGTCTTTCAAAACCAAACTCTAGCCTTTGCTCCCTGATTAGTCATTCAACTGAAGCATCTAGGGATTGACATTGGTTTCTGTCTTACTTAATATCTTCATTAATAACCTTCAGGAGGCAGTCAACAATAAATTAATGAAATCTGCAAATGATACTAAATTAAGAGGTGTCAAAAACACCAGCAAGGGAACTGCCGTGTAGCATAAGCTACAGAGAATTTAGGAATAGGAAGGAAATTCAACTGGAAATTAACCTATTGTTACAACTTCTTTTCACTCTACTCCTTTCATGTAGTCTTCCTTCAAGTCAAACTGAATATTAGTTGCTAGCCAAAGTCGACCTGCTATTTCTCATCTCATTGCATTTGTGTAGGCCAGTCCCCTTGTCTGGAATTCACTCCCTCTTCATTTTGGCCTCTTGGGATTCTCCTTTTCTTCTTTCAAGGTCCAACTCCAGAAATACTTCTCTGTAATCTTGTTTATCCTTCTAGCTGAAAATGCTCTTTTCCACCTCAGATTTTCCTTGAGTACTTTGGATCTCCCTTTGGCCTCCATCACACTCTACTCATTGTACTTATTATACTAATCCACGTATTTTATATACACATTTTATATCTCATTTTATATACACATTTTATATATCTACTCCCATCAGTAGAATGTCAGCCCATTAAGGACATGAAATGCATTTAAAAAAAAAATCTTTGACCCCTCATCATGGAGCAGAGTGACTTACATATAGTGGTGCTGGGGAAAAACTTGTTGAAGGGTTGGGAAAAAATAAAAAGCTCATATAGGAAATCAGAGTGAAAATAAAATTTCAAAATGAGTATTTTTTCTAGGGATGAGAAATCTACAATATGGTCATTCTAGAAGAGATGAAGAGACATGAGAGTTAACAATCCACCTGATATGTTTTGTAGCAACAAGGGATCATTAGGAATGGTACCTGTGGAGGCATTATCTCAAACAGTAATGGAATTCCAAGGCTTCTGTGTAGCAGGAAGTGCAGATCTCCATGGATGCCTAATTTTCAGTGACGACACCTAAGCGGTCATCAGCAGTTGTTGAAAAAATATCCCTTGAACTTTTTGAATCAGCCCTTAGGTTTTATCGAAATTCAGTAGACTGAAGCCTCTGATAGCAGCTGTGTGGAAGGCCTGATGGAGCAGAATGATTACAGTGACATCAAAATCCAAGAGTCAGGAGTGTGGGATATCTTTTCTCCTTCTGGCCACCCCAGCCCCTTTAAGATACCTGTCTTTCTTTAACACACAATTTAGATTCCAACCCACATGAGGCCTTTTCCAATCCCTCTAGTTATTGATGCCTTCTATTTCCAGGAATTGATCTTGTAGGAATTTGTAGACCATTTGTATTATCTCATCTTTTTATAATATTTATATTAGTTTGGTACATTTTTTTATATTTACTTATATTTATCCCACCCCCAATAGAATCTAAGCTCGTTAGGGGCATGGGCTATTTATGTGTCACCTTGGCTTTTCATCCTCAGTACCTAGCACCGTGCTTCCTCTATGGTGGAGGCTGTGGGTGTGCCTACAATGGCGTTCTTGGTGTGCTGGGATACCCTGCAGTGTATATTACAATTAATCCTCCCATTCCTTTCCACCTTTTCCCTCAGGAGAAGCAAGATGCGCATCCTATATAGACCCTTCTGTGTGACCCTTGGTAATTCTCTTAACCTCCATATGCTTCAGTTTCCTCAACAGTAAAATGGGGATATAATAGCATCTACGTCTTGGGTTTGTGAGGTTCAAAAAGAAATAATATTTGTGAAATGCTTAGCACAGACCCTGGCACATAGTAGATATTTAATAAATACCTGTTATGTCTTTCCTTCCTCCTTTCTTCCCTCCCCCCTTCCTCCTTCCCTTCCTCCTATTCTTGGGCTTAACAAATGTTGAATGGAATCACACTGAATTGACTTGGAGTCAAGAGCACTGGGTTCCAACCTTGATTCTGCCATTCAATATTTCCTAAGCCTCAGTTTCCTTATCTGAAAAAATGAACATAATTTCTGAAATTTTATAGCACTTTAATTTTTGTGAGCACTTTATTATGCATGTTATCATTATTTGTTCTTCACAATAAACCTGTGCGGTTAGAGGGGTAGGTGTCATTATTCCTATTTTATAAATGAGGAGACTAATGTTCAGAGCAGTCACACAGCTACTCACAGTTCACATAGTTAGGGCTGGGGGCAGGGTTTGAACTCGTCTTCCTTGACTCCAACCTCAGCATGATTTCACTACATGTGCATATGGATATCTGTCTGTCTGTGTCCATTCATCTGCCTATCTAAAATATGTTTATGTGTCTATATGTCTATGGCCAGAGGTATCAAATTCACTGACCCTCATGTGGCAACAACAGTCCCCAGTGTGACAGAACAGGATCAAAACATAATTGGGGAATGTTTACAAAATAGAGTGCACCCTAGATAATGTTCTTTTCTGGTTTTCCAAGTCTATAGGTGGCCTGTCAGGATCCATTTCCATTTGACTGTGACACCACTGGGCAGCTCTCTAAGTTACAGAGATAATGCCTGCTCTGCATTAGTGGAGAGAATTACCTCATCTGGGAGTTTCCCAAATAGGTGAAATCACAACCTTGGTCCATATCCCTAAGACTGAGAGGAATCATAGCTTAATAGATGACGCTGTATTCAAGGTCAGGAAGACAGGGATTCCAACTCTGCCTCTCCTACTTATTGATTGTATGACTCTGGTCAAGTCTCCTAACTTCTCAAGGACTGAACTGAGACTAGTGGTTATAGATGAGTTGTCATTCTGTGAGGATGAGGGAAATTTCCACACCAAGTACCAATCACAGATCTAGACACACCCCCACTCACCCCCCCACTCACACCCCCCCCCCACTCACACCCCTCCTCATACCACCACTCATATCCCCACTCACTCTCAAATAAATTCACCAATATCATGTTGGGAATGGCAGCTAGGTGGTGCAGTGGCTGCAGCACCGAGTCTGGAGGCAGGGGGACTACATCTTCCTGAGTTCAAATCTAGCCTCAGACACTTACTAGCTGCGTGACCCTGGGCAAGTCACTTAACCCTATTTGCCTCAGTTTCCCCATCTGTAAAATAAACTGGAGAAGGAAATGGCAAACCACTCCAGTATCTTTGCCAAGAAAACCTGAAATGGGGTCACGGAGAGTTGGACAGGACTGAAATGACGGAACAGTAACAACATCATTATTGGGGATGTGGGAAAAATAAGATTTGGATGAGTACATACTTGTCTTTCTTAGAGTCCACAGAGCTACCAAAGCGATAATCCTAAAGTACAGCCTTCATCGTATCGATTTTCTGTTCAACAAGCATTAGTAATTCCTCTAGTCTCTAGGATCAAATACAAACTCCTCCCTTTGCCATTTAAAGACTTTCATAATCTGTCTCCAAACTGCCTTTTCAGTTTTATTGTATGTTACATTTTACAAATTCTGCAGTCCAGTAGAACGGTCCTTGCTTTTTCTAATCCATAGCATTCCATCTACTACCTCCATGCCTTTGAGTAGACCATCTTCCATATCTGGGATGCACTCCTTCCTGACCTTCACCTCTTAGAATCCCTCACTTTCATCAAAGGTGGTCTTAAGTGCCATCTTCTACCCATAGCCTCTGCTGGTAACTTGAACTGATAGTGTCTTCCCTTGGAAATGACCTTAGATTTACGTTGTACAGATTTTATATAGAAGCAGTGGATAGAGATCTGGGTTCACTTCTATCTCTGACACATCTCGTCTTCCTCTCCTCTTTCCCCACCTCCATCTGTGTCTCTCTATATGCCTATATCATCATACATACATTTTATGTGTGTATAATTTCCCCCAATAGAATTTAAGCTTATGGAAGGCAAGGCTTGGTTCATTTTTGTCTCTATGTCCAGGAGTGTGCTGATAAATGTTCAACAACTGGCATTCTGAAAACTCAGTACATACACTTTGTTTAATTTGCATTAACAATATTTGTAGCACTTGCTGATTTTTAAGATATTAATGCTCACACTGAAAATTTAACAATTACCTCTTGAGAGCGAAATGAGGCAGCTCCCACATACCCCTGTCTGTATCCCCAGCTTTTAGCACAGTAATCTGGCAAATAATAGGTACTAAGTGCTTGTCAATTGATTTATTAATCTATTCATGTTTTCTCCACCATTAGAATGTAACCTCCTTGAGGGTAGGAGTTGTTTTGCTTTTTTCTTTGAATTTCTATGCCAAATACACACACACATATGTACACATATATGTGTGTGTATATTTCCATGCCAAAATATGTGTATGTGTGTATATGTATATTTGTGTATATGAATATATGTGTATATACACATGAGTGTATATATACACACACATGTATGTATATGTATATCTATCTATCTATCTATCTATATATCTTCTACCTATAGTTGAGTTTCCTCATCAATCAATCCACTGCTTGTTGATGGATTGATTGATGAGGAAACTCAACTATAGGTAGAATGAAGAACAGTTTACTAAAGGACCCATAGCAATCCCATGATTGAAATTCAACTCAAACACCATAAATTTAAACCTAGACTATGCGAAAACAAACAAAAAGCCAAAAACTATGTAGATGCATCCCTATCTCTCTCTCCTTTGACGTATAAGTCCATGATTATTGGCTCAATTTTGAATTAAATTCATTCTCATGTTTCTTGTTCCCATCATTGATATAAATCCTTTAAGAGCCATTAGACTTTATGCTGTTTTTTTCCCAGTGGCAAGGTCAATAAAAATGTCCTCTCAGAAATAAGTAATAGGAATCTGCTCAGGGCTTTGTTCCATTTCAAAAACAAACACACCATTTTACCTCGAGTTGGAAAGTTAATAGGATTTGAGAAATTAGAGCCGGAAAAGGAGCGGTTGGTCAACAAAGTCAATCACTTTGATTTCAGCCAGGTTGTCATCTCTGGTTCCTATTCTGAACTCCTCCTATATGTCTATCATCTTTGAAAAATGGCAACATTGCCCCCAACAGTTATAGGTCCTCTACAATATTGGTGAGGTATGGGTACCATGGTAGAAAACATCTTAATTTGGGATACTCATCTAGAGTAGTGTTGTGCTCAGTTCTGGGCACCACTGTTTGTGAAGGATAAATGGGAGAGTACCCAGGGAAGGGCAATCAGGATGGCAAAGGACCATCAGTAATGTATCAGGATCTCCTGAAGGAAATGGGTATATTTTAGCCTAGAGAAGAGAAGACTGAGGGAGCACGTAAGTGCGTTCAGATATTTGAAGGGCTCTCATTTAGAGGACAGAGGAGACTTGTTCTCTTTAACCAGTATATGCAATAAGAGCATCATGTGGATGTTACAGAGAGGTAAATTTAGATTAGATGGTAAGAATTTTCTCACAATCAGACGTTATCATTTTCCATATAGGTGTTCATTAGAGAGAGGTGTTGACTGATAATTAAAACCCTGTAAATGGTTTCCAGTGTCAATTGACAAAGATCATTTCCCACTCATGAAATGCAGGTGTATCTCTCTGTTCCACATGTAGGATTGGTATTTAAAGGGACTGCCAAAAGTGGAATGGGGACCGCATTGGAAAATGGTGGGATCTCCACTTTGGAGGTCTTCAAATCACGTCCAGATGATCTCCTTGTTGTATGTGTTGTCATATGTAGGTAGGACTAGATGACCATGGGGTTTCCTTCACACTCCCAAATCTTGGCATTCTCTGATTTCCTCTCCTGCTATGGGAATCTCAGAAGCAGCAAGGTATGATGCTGGATTTGGAATCAAAGCACTTTGGTTTGAATGCCAGCTCTGGTACTTACTACCTGTCTGATTTTGGTACTAAGTCATACAAAATCTTGGTGACAAAGTTTCCTCATCTGTAAATTGAGAAGGTGAGATTGGACTGGAATCAGGGGACCTGATTTTTAATCCCCTTTCAGTGACCTCTTTCTCCTTCTCTCTGACTTTTCATTTAAAAATTTTAAATATATCTTTATCATGTTAAAATTTTAAATATATCTTTATTACATTAAATATTTTCCAA
Source organism: Vombatus ursinus (assembly GCF_900497805.2). Classification (NCBI taxonomy): domain Eukaryota; kingdom Metazoa; phylum Chordata; class Mammalia; order Diprotodontia; family Vombatidae; genus Vombatus; species Vombatus ursinus. The sequence continues at coordinate 6,660,297 of NW_020951112.1, read as the reverse complement.
TTACATATTTTAATTTTTAACAATCATTTTTTAAAATTTTGACTTCTTAATTCTCTCCCTCTCTCCTGCCTCACCCATTGAAAAGGCAAGCAATTGATCAATCCTCTCCTACTTTTTAGAGGTGGAAGGGACCATAGAGATTATACAAACCAACCCTCCCACTAAAGTGGTACAGTGGATAGACCACCAGATCTGGAGCCAGGAAGACCTGAGTTTAAATTCAGCCTCAATTACTAACTGTGCAGCTGGGTGGTACAGTGGATAGAGCACCAGGCCTGGAATCAGGAAGACCTGAGTTCAAATGTGGCCTCAGATACTTACTAGTCACTAGGTAAGTCACTTAATCTCATTTGCCTCAGTTTCCTCATCTGTATAATGAGTTGGAAAAGGAAATGGCAAACCACTTCAGTATCATTTCCAAGAAAACCCCAAGTGGGGTCAAAAAAAGAGTTGGGCATGACTGAAATGACTCAACAACAACAACAACAAAACTGTGTGACTCTGGGCAAGTCACTTAACCTCTGTTTGTCTCAGTTGCCTCATCTGTAAAATAGGAATTAAAATAGCACTTACCTCCCAGGGTTGTTGTGAGGATCAAATGAGATAATATTAGTGCCTGGAACATAGTATGTGATACCTATCATTATTAGCTATTATTCTTATTTTTCATGTGGGGACTTAAGGACCAGAATGGTAAAGTAACTTACTCAAAGTCATTAAGATGGCAAGTTAGTACATGTGGGACTTGAACTCAGGTCACCTGATTCCAGACGTAGCAATCATCCTTCTCCACTCCAGACTTCCATTCCATGTTCAACCTTCTACATTTCTGCATTGGAACAATCTTTATGAAAATGTAGCCTTGTTTTCAAAAACAGTTACTCTCCTGCCTCCCCTCTCCAGAACTCTGATTAGTTACATAGGCAAAATAGGCTTCCCTATCAATAATGCCATTATAGGCTGCACCAAGTCCATTAATAAATTAACCATCATCCAGCTCACTGCTGCATAATTGAGAGTTGGCTCAGAATTGTTTCCTATGAAGAACTGCACCAATTACTTGTTATCTCATCCACTGGGTTATGCAGGGTTTTTTTTTCCCCTTTCTTTCTTATAATAGGAGGCCAATTAGCACTAACAGGGAGATTTTTATCTCTCCACTAGTTTTTGAACTGAAATAATTAAAAACAGCTACCTGAAATAAGTGGCAACAATCTGTAAAGAGATGAAAATGTAATCTACTCATCAATTCATCTGACTCAAGACTTTCCAACTTAAAATTCTTCCATTAAGCTATGTAAGCTTTTTAAAAATTTTTTTTAAAAAAGATTTGAAGAAAATTCTCTCTCCAGGGATTACTGGAGTGGCCAAAGTCAGTGAATAACATAGAGTTTCTTCTATTTTGAGTAAGTCTATGTAATTTTTTTTTTTAAAGCTTAGAGGACTCCAAATTATCAAATCGAATTCAGTGAGGATGCTGGAGACTGGAAACCAACCCTAGAATTGCCCTCAGAACAATGCTGAGCCTGAATCCCTTTGGGCAGCACAATTTGATCACAAAAGCTTGCAAAGTGCAAAGTCCTTCAAGCCTTTCATTCGGTCTCTTTGTCAGCTCTTTGCATTGTTGATTGATGGGCTGGATTGCTGCCGTCAGGATTTTGCCAATAGTCGGCTACGATCTCATGACTGGCATTTTGCCTTTTTAAAAATCATCCTCTTTGCTCTAGGAAAGACTTTGTACCTTTTCAGCCAGCTGGGCTGTCCATTAGGACTTTGGGTTTTCTTACTTATTTATTTCCAGTGGTAGTGATTATCATTTATGTGTTCATCGGAGAGAGATATTGACTGGTAATTAAAACCCTGTAAATGGCTCCTGGTGTCAACTGATAAAGGTCAGTTTCCACCCAAGAAACTCATGTGTGTCTCTATTTTCCTCATGTGGGATTGGTATTCACGGGGCTGCGCCGGGCTCCTTTGTTCATGTCAGGTGAAGATAATAGATTGCTTCACTGTTGCTAGTTAGAAAGGAAATGCTGTGGATATTGGATTTCAATTAAGCCTTCCTTCTCTATCTGTCCTACCCTCTGTGTATTTCTCTTCTGAGTTGGGGAATAAAGGCTCAGAGTAGCATTAAAAACAATTAGACTGGGCCAGGTTGGCCTGCTGAGCTTTGTTTCTTGAGGGGCCAAGTCTTGGAGAAGGGAACATGATGAGACAAATGATTTCTTCTTAAATTTGGAAAATGGGTTTATACCATCAAATTCAAAGGTGCTGCTGTTGGTTTTGGAGAAGACAAGATAAATCAAAATATGATATCCATCTAAAGAAGGAACAACTTGGCTAAAGGTTTTCTCCTAGCATGTAAATATTTAACACCCCCTTAATCCTTTCTTACCTGTAGACGAACCGTAAACAGCGCTGAAAATGCATGGCCCAGAGTTGCTCATAGACTGTTTTTATTCCTTTAGGCATCATTTCTAGGACAAGCCACATAATGGAAGATTAACTCAGAGAAGAGATTCTTGTTCTGGCCTCCTCCAGCTGCATCATTCACAGGTACTTCCTTTTACATGGATATGCCTTCCTTCTTAAGGCTACATGTCTGGCATTCGGATATGTGGTCATATATAATGCGGTGGTGGTGGCGGTTGCTAGACTTATATTTTTAGACTGATGGGTGCATTTATAAATTGCGCAAGCATTGATAGACAGTTCCAGGTGTCATGTCTGGGATTGGGTTGACTGCAAGACTTAATAAGTGAATTGTTCAAAATCAAAATTCTTCCAATTCAAAGGAGTGAATTTTAAAGAAAAATCAAAACTTTTTCCAGTAAAGCAGAAAAAAAAAAGTTGGTCAGCTTTTTCTTAGTGGCTAGAATGACTCATTCAAATTTCATAGTTACTTTAAAAGTTATATCTATTCTTTGTGCTTTGGCAAATACTGGAAATTTCTGCCTCTGTTGGTTTGGTAATGGTAGTAGATATCACTTGGTGGATGCAACTCAAACAAAGTCATTTGTAAATTACTGTAAGTACATATTGGGCAGCTAGGTGGCCCAGTGGTTAGAGAACTGGGTTTGAAATAAGGAATACCTGAGTTCAAATCTGGCCTCAACACTAGCTAGCTGTGTGACCCTGGGCAAGTCACTTTACCCTGTTTGCCTCAGTTTCTCATCTGTAAAATAAGCTCGAAAAGGAAATGGCAAACCACTCTAATATCTCTGCCAAGAAAACCCCAAATGGGGTCAAGGAGAGTTGGACACAACTGAAATGACTGAACAAAAATGAATAAGCAATACAATGTAGGTACCCTGAGGACAAGTAATGTCTAGCTTATATCTCTGTGTCACAGGTACCTAGCACAGTGTCTTAATGAACACTCATTGATTGATGAGTCTTCTTTGTGTGAAATGTCATATTCTGCCCTTGCTATGGTAAAAGTCCTCTATATAAAAAGGCAAGTAGGAGGCAGATTAGCATAGAGGGTTGACTTTAGACCTAATTGAAATCTGCCCTTTTACTCATTACACTAGGAGCAAGACCCTTCAATTCTCAATGCCCCAGTCAACTCTCTGAGACTAAGCTATGGATGAGTTTCTAATCTGGTTTGATAGAGGAAATTTAGACACTGTCAAGTCATTATGTTAATGATCACCTTGTCCACCGTTTTTTAAGACCCATCATGCCCCATCTCAGCCAAATCTTATTTAATGTATTCCCCATCCCCTTGACTGGCAGAGTTGTTTTTTTAGGGAAGGGAGCAGCACTATGCAGTAGCAAACAGTGCAAGATTTGGGGTCAGAGGACTTCCCTCTGCCACCTGTGTCACTTTGGGTCATTGATTCAACCTCTCTGGTCTCAGTTTCTTTATCTGTAAAATGAGAGGATTGGGCTGTTCCCTGAAATCCCTTCTACCTTTAAGATCTATGATTCTATGGACTTTTTCTACTTCCTTTTACCATTTTTTTCAAATGGTATATTGATCAAGACTTCCCAGTTTAGATGGGAGATTTTGCCAGATGGTGGGTAAATTATTTCCCACTTTTCTGCCATAATACCCTTTTCCATGATGACCAGATTTTAGTGACCTGTGGATCATAGTAGCATTTATTTTTCTATATTACTTCATACACCTTTAAACCCTGTACTTGGGTCACAATTGAATCTTGGAGCCCATCATATAGTGATGGATGAACATCTGGAAGTGAACTTGGACATTGTTTAGTTCATCCTTCCCATTTCACAGAAACAGGCCAGCAGAGGATAAGTCACTTGGCCAAGGTTATCCAGATAGTAAGAGGCAGAGTCGAGGGTCATTGGATCAAAGCATCATAGATTTATCTTTTTGGTGTCACAGACCCCTTCTACAGCCTAGTGAAGACTGTGGACCCTTTCTCAGAATGATGTTTTAAATGCACAAAATAAAATTCATAGGATTACAAAGGAAACCAATTCTACTGAAATAGAATAACCAAAATTTATTTTTGAAAAGCAAGTTCACAGACCTCAGGTTAAGAACCCCTGAGTTATGGCTGGAAGGGACCTTCAATATCACCTATCCCAGGTCTTTGCCTATTAAACCACACTGCCTTCCATCCTCCAAGTAGCATTTGGATTACTAGTGGATACCATGCTGGACTTGGAGACAGGAAGACCTGGCTTCGAGTGCTACCTCCAATACTAGTAGTGTGACTGTAAGCAAGTCAATTAATCTCTTTAAGCCTCAGTTTACTCATTGGTAAAACAAAGGAATTGAACTAGAATGGTCTATAAGGTTTACTGTGGTTCTAAATCTATTATCCCCATGACTCTCCCTGCCTCAGTTTCCCCCTCTGTAAAATGAGGGAGTCAGATCAGCCCCTAAAATCCTTTCTGGTTCTATATGTAGAATCTGTGATCCTGTATGTATTAGCTTGCACTTGCAATATCAAAACTCAACTCCCATACTGCAAGTTTTTCTAAGAGTTTATTTTCTTAAACTTGCCTGGTAATTCATAATTGTAATGAGTTTAGTGTCACTTAAACAGCTAGATATTTTGCTGTGGACTCCCTTATCTATATAACATAAAAAGAAGTTTTAATAAGGCCTGGAATTCCAGTGTTTTGGCTTGTCTTCACTGAAAAAAGCTCATTATCTCAAACCTGTTTCTAGTCTGTAAATGAGTTTTCCATTTTCTTTCAACTTTTCTTCCTTAACTGGTGGCAGCAGCAGGCAGTCTAGTAGAGGCAACATGACATAGTGACTAGAGTGCTGAGTCAGGGTTGCCTGCCATTAAATCCTGTCTCTGGCCTGTTTGACTCTGGTTGTCACCATCTCTATGGGCTTCAAGCAATCCCCTGGGACTTACCTATCAATCAGCAAGTGCTCATTGTGTTATAAACGCTGAGAATACAAAGAAAAAAAATAAAATCATTCCTACCCTCGAGGAGCTTCCATTCTATCAGACAGCATGGACATGTGTGTGTATGTGTGTGTGTGTGTGTATACACATATATACATACACACACATGATAGATACATGGTACCTTTCATTGCGTTTATGGGGGAAAGGGAGAAAGTAGCAGTTGGGGGATCCCAAAAATATCATTAAGATGATGGTGCCTGAAGGAAAGTAGAGATTTTAAGGGGTGGAGATGAGGAGGAAATGTATTCCAGGCCTGGGGAGCGTGGGGACATGGAAATGGTTGTTTGTAAGGAACAACTAGAAAGCCAGTTTGGTTTGACTGAAGAGCTTGGCAAAGGGGTCATTTTTAATAAGTCTGGAAGGCATGTAGTAGCCAGATTATGAAGGGCCTTAAATGCCTAACAAACAAGTTTGGTTTTGATCACAGACATACTAGGGAGCCATTGGAGTTTATCAAACCAGGGAAGTGACATGGTCATATCTGTGCTTTAGAAACATCACTCTGACAGCTGGTTGTGTGGGTTCAGACCCCATGTCTGCCACTATCTGCATGACCTTGGGGCACTCACATTACTCAATTAAACTCCTGTTATTTGCTCAAGTCCCAAGTTAGACTGTGGGTAAACCAAAGGTATTATGAGCTTTTAGCTTTGAGGGAGGCAAGGGGTGCCTAGGTTTCTACATGGGAACTCATTTACGTTTTGTGCCCACAGTGGCCTGTGAAGAGGAGTTGGGGACTCTTAGGGAGAACTTGAGCTCAGACGCTAAGACAAATGGACAGATGATACATGACAACTCCTGGTAAGAATCTTCAGGAAATATGAGGAAATACCTTTAGCTAAGGGAGCATCCGTGGTGATACTGCCTTATGGCCAGAGTAGAAGGGAATGAAGAAGTTAGGGGACAGACCCAGTGGGATGTGCTCACCAGAACAGTGCCTGGCACTTGGAGGTACTGAATAAATGCTGATTGGTTGCTTGGTTGATTGATAACATGGAGGGCTCTGAACTTCCCCTTGAAATAACCAGATAGTGTAGAGGCTGCTGCTAAAGAGCTTAGACAAAATGGTGCTAAGAAAGTGAAACAGTAATGACTCAGTGGAAAGAGAGCTGGGGAGCTCTCTGAGTAGGTGAGAAGTAAGGGGGACTTTGGGCAGCTAGGTGGCATATGGACAGAGCACTGGGCCTGGAGTCAGGAAGACTCACTTTCATGAGTTCAAATCTGGCTTCAGACACTTGCTAGTCACGTGAGCCTGCACAAGTCACTTAACTCTGTTTACCTCAGTTTACTCATTTGGAAAGTGAACTGGAGAAGGAAATGACCAACCATTTCAGTATCTCTGTCAAGAAAACCCCAAATAGGCTTGCCAAGAGTTGAACACGGCTGAAAACAACTTAACACAGCATAAAACAAAAATACAGGTGACTTTGTAGAAGTGACAGGGATGTGCAGCTATTGGCAGTCACTGTTGACTGTAGCTGTGCTCTGATGGAAGCAAATGGTACAGACTGGGAAGGATGTCGCATGGTGGAAAGAAAACTGGTTTGGGAGTCTTACTTAGTTCAAATCTTACTTCTGATACTTATCTGTTTGACCTTGGGCAAGTTATTTAATCTCTATGAGCCTCAGTTTCCTCAACTGTAAAATGAGGGGATTGTACTCCATGGCCTCAGCTGTCCTTTCCAGCTCTGGAGCCATGTTCTAAGTGTGATATTGGACAAATACCTTCACCTCTCAGAGTCTCAGTTTCAGGGGAATTAGACTAGATGATCTCTGCTATCCCTACCACCTCTAGATCAAGGTCCTATAACCTTCCAACTCATAATTAATTAGGTTGGGGAGACTTATTGTCGGGAGGTCTGCAGTCTTATTCCCTCTTCCAAGTGTGAATTACCTAGCTTAGGTAAACCAATTATTCACTTAATATCTAGAGAAAGCAGATATTGATGCTCTTTTTTCATACTCTTCATCAAGGAGAGACTTCGTGCCAAGAAATCCTTGGGGGTAGCGAGCTGAAAAAACTCTAGGTTGGGTTTTAAGCCAGTTACGGGGATTCTAATCCAGCTCCTGGTCTTGAAATTTCAAAGAAAAGGGACTATGTAGATCTGTAGAACTAAAGGGGTTAAAATAGTTATAATGGTTTAAACAAAAAGCAACCTTGTAATATATTTAAAACTTTGGGCAATGTTTGTATCTTTTTTATGAACTCTCATCTTTTGCTCATTTTCATTTTCATTGAATATTACAATATCAGGGTTTCTCTAAAGTACTGCAGCTCAAAATTATATTCCATCAATATTACGTTAAGTTTTTATCGTGCCTGTCACCTGAATGAACATCTTGAATATTTTGCAAATGCAGCTGGAATTTTTCATTATCCTTGAATGATGGATAGCTGCATTGTTCCAGTAACGAAAAAAAGTTATATAATTCAAGTTAGCGAAGTTAAAACTCAAAAGCAAGACATCATTCCATGTTCTATTCCATGGACCGCCATGATGGTTTTCCTTCCTCAAAAATCAAATATGAAAGCATTAAGGATGAAAGTCTGATTCTGGCTGCTGTTGACAACAGGAAAGAATAATTAGAAAATGAAAGAACTGAGCAATCTGCCTATACTATGAATAAAATGAATATCAGGGTAGGAAAGTATAGACTAAAATTGAAACCTTGTTGTGAAGTACATGAATATGGAGACTCAAACATGTTACCAGGTACCCCTAGGCCCTAAGGGCTTTAATGATGCAGAGAACCCCTGACTTAAATATTACTTTCCAGTAGAATGTAAAACTCTATGTGAGCCAAGACCATTTTACTTGTGTTTTTGAATCCTCAGTACCTGGTACAGTGCCTGGCACATATTAGATGTGTAACAAATATTGATTGTTTAAACAAATGAAGAGTTTTGACAATAGAAATTGAAAGTATAAAGTGGACCCTCATCAAGCCTCTGCTAATTGTTCTTCTTAGTTGTGAGAGATAGCTGGCAACTGAAATTTAACCATGGTATATTCATTGTAAATAGAGATTATCGTTAGATTTTCATCATTACCATTGCTAATGTTTACATAGTGTTCTAAAATTTACAAAACACTTTGTATATTCTGCCTCATTTGAATCTCACAGCAACCCTGGCAGGTAGGTGATATTATTATCTCCATTTTACAAATAAGGAAACTGAGGCTGAAAGATAGAGTGACTTGTCCAGGGTTACAGATCTAGTAAGTGAGGTAACATTAGAACTCAGGTCTTCTTGACACCATGTTGAATGCTCTATCTACTGTGGCACCTAGCTGCCCCATAGTATAAGAGAGAAAGTAGTGAGTAGAGATCTGGTCCCAGAGCCAGAAGACCTGGGTTTATGTCTCACCTTGTGTACTGGCTGTGTGACCTTAAGCAACTGTCTGCCCTGCCAACCTACATTGGCACAGGGGATTTCCTCATCTAGGAGGCTTCCGTACTGAAGAAATCACAGAGATGCATGGCTAAGAGCCAAAGCGGCTAAGTGCGGCACCTCAATCAGATTAAAATACAATTGGGAAATATTTAACAAAATAAATAAAAATATAGTAGAACACAGATAATGTTAATATGTAGTTTTCTAAGTCAACATGCGGACCACAGGGATCCCTGGATAGTTTAGTGGTCCTGTTTTCTATTTGAGTTTGGAGCTGTCCATTTTTCCTCATAGCATTTATATTTATATCCGTATACATGAACAGGTTTACTCACTTTATATGTATATCATCCACATATAGCACAGTCTATTTTCTTTTCCATTCTCTTGTTTTTAAAAAAAAATACCCTTGGGAATTGAAACTGTTTGTTCTTTAATCTGGATTTTCTGGCCTGATAACCTGGTATCCATTCTTAGAATGAAAGTACTTCTATTGCTGGGACCTAGTATTTAATGTCTCTTGTGTATATACATTTGAATCATGGCCAGACTATATAATGAAATGGATTATTAAATGAGTGAAAAAAGACCTTGCCAACCTGCTGATGGTTCTTTTTTTTTTGCTTTTATTGGATATATTTTTTTTTCTCTACTGTGAGATTATTTCAAGGGCGATGTTTGGCAGACCTTTCATTTTTTGCATTTTTTCAGTTCTCTAAACATATCTTTTCTTTGGAAAAGATATTCTGTCTTCTCAAGGCTCCCTTCCATCAGAAAACCCACGAGGTTAGCGTTTGCTGGCACTTTGGGCATTGCGTGTCCAACTTGTTTTTGTCACTACTGAGTATTGTTTTTCCCCCTGAACGTTTTCTCACTTAAGTCTTTTACAAAGTAGCTAAACTCTGTCACTCGAATTGCAAACGTGGTGTGCATAGACCATTTTCAGTGAATAACCCACTTTTGCCCTAAGGAAGAGGAAACTGAAGATGGAAAAAAATACACCCACTTACTCTATGTTTCTAATGTCTATACAGACAAGGCGAGAAAGAAATATAAGGCATGTTTGGCAGGGACTGTTAGGCACTTGAGCAAATAATGGAGTTTCCTTTCTTTGGAGCAATTAATGTGAGATTCAACAATCCAATAAACATTTATGAAGTGCTTACTGTATACAAGGCACATTTCCTTCCTCAAAAATCAAATGAGAAAGCCGTGGTAACTAAAACCCAAAGCTGGCTACTGTTGACATGAGGGAAGAATGATTAGAAAATGAAAGAATAGAGTGGTCCTGCTTATAGTGTGAAAGATATGAATATCTTTTGGAAGGGCTGGGTGGGATGCACTGGTGAGGGAATTTGAGTAGCCAGGGGAATAGAGATAGAAACTGGACCTACAGTCTCATTGTTGTAGGGAATCACTGAGGAGCACTGTCTCCCTCCGCCATTCTAACCTCTGCACTTCTGTCCAAAGTGATCTCCCCTAAGTGCAGATCTGACCATGTGGCTCACCTGTGATCCCTAAACTGCAGTGACTCTCTTCTGCCTCTAGGGCAAAATGTAATTCTTCTCTTTGATTTTTAAAGTCCATGACAACTTGTCACCTTTCTACCTTTCCAGCCCTATCAGACACTCCTCTTCTTCCCACATGCCACGGTCCAGCCAGATGGGCCGTCTTGATCTTCTTCACACAGGACACTCCATCAATTTAAATTCTAATGGGGGAAAGACAACACATATAACAAGGGAGGTTAAAAGGGGAAGGGGATAAATGCATCATGGCATGGGTTTAAAATAGTTGGGAAGTGATTCAGGGATTTAGTTCTTGGAAAAAGAAGGTGGAATCTGAAGTCTCTCTGTGTAAAAATATATGATATGTGATTTACATACACACATGCATAGAGTTACAGGGTCATAGATGAAGAGCTAGAAAGGATCTCAGAAACCACTTATCCTCTCATTTTACAGATGAGGAAACTGAGGACCGAGGAGGTTAAGTACCTTGTCCATGGTCACACGAGGTAATAAGTTGTCAGAGGCAGCATTGGAACTTGGGTCAACAAGTTAACAAGTGCTTATTAAGTACTTACTAAATGCCGGGAACTGTGCTAAGAATTGGTAAAACAAAGAAAGGAAAAACATGGCCCCTGCCTACAACTGCACCCAGGATTCTTCCCATTGTACCATACATTGTGTTCTGTATTGGCCACACTGTGAATACTGAATGTGTGTATGTGTGCATGTATTATATATGTTTGCATACACATATACATATGTGTATATAGAATACATATGTGCGTATACATATACACATATATTCACCTGTGTATAGTATATGTACTGTGTTTACATATGTATATATACACATATATAGGCATGTTCACTGTATCTATGAGTATATACTTATATGTGTGTGGTTGTATATATGTATTATACTGTATGGCATGTATATGCATGTAGATAAGCATTTACATGTGTGTGTGTGCATGTGTAAGACATGTAGATATATACATATACACAAGTGCATATATAAATATATCACTTGCTATAGGTATATGTACATGCATATATGTGTACATATATTTGTATGTATATGTGTGTGTGTGATGACTGATATGCTTATTCTGAGTTCCAGTAAAAGCACACTAATAGGACTACCTGTCTATTATCTTCCATTAGGTCTACAGAAAACATAACAAGCAGATGTTTTTAACTTCTATTATCTAAACAGAGTTATTGGGCTGACTGTGGATACATAAATCACAGATTGTGTTCAGTTCTGTGTAACTGAAATGGCCAAGCAGTTCCCAGCCTGGTTTGGGCCATGAACTTCCCTCTTGGCTACATTGTCCTCTGTTCCTGCGAATGTTTAAGATTAAGCCTGCCCTGGACTCTGTATGTCTTGATTTCCATATGCTGGAGTCACATGGTCCATTATCTTATAACACAGCTTGGTCCTCATTGTTAGAAATATGAGATAAATGGCACCACACCAACCTGTGATTCACCCTGCCCCCAATGGCCTGGCCATTTGCTTCTTAAAGGGAATGCACCTATTGCATAGTGACACCCCCAAATATTATCACTCATTGTACTAAAAAAAATAATAAAAATAAGGAGATTACAAAGGCCTTGGTTACCATACCATGCTCCCTGTTCTCTATATCAGGCATTAGATTGAGGGGGAAGCAGCATTTGAGTGAGGCACAACAAATCTATTCGGTGTGATTGATTCTGTGCCTGGCATATCCCAGATGACTGTGTTGAGTGGAGAAGCCATCAATTTGCTCCCCCAAATGAGTCGTGTGGTACAGCCATAAATATTTCAGAAATGGGGATGGCATCTGTTTCTTTGTTCTCGATGTTGACCACACAGGGAACCTGATGGATGGAAAGGCGTCGCTGCCCAGGTTGGTAGGTGCTGGTACGGACCGAGGAGACAACAGAATAGTTACCCAAGTATAGAAGAGTCTCCAGCCTCTATGCTTCCTTACATTCCCTCTGTTTGTGTTGCTGCCAGTGCCTGTGGAGGAGAATTCTATTTATTATACATTTTATAAAGCTGGTAAAACCCAAGTATGTGCATTCCTGGCTATAGGATGAAAGTATGAGCAGTTTGTAGAACAGCAGATGCATCTTCATGGAAAGACAGTTTTTGATTCAATCAGCACTTAATGGTTGTTGAGTTGACCCGATGTTCTCTTCATTACTTTATAGTTTTGAAAGTATGTTCTGAGATACTTCCTTATTTGGCCTTCACAACCCTGTGAGATCGGAAAGGTGTGTATTTTCCTATTGATTTTTAAATGGGAGGGAACTGACACTCAGAGAATCTGAGTCAGTAGCACACTTTGGAGATAGATCAGGAAACTGATAGGATGTTGGTCATCCTCCAAAAGCCCAAGCAATGAATCATCATCCAAGGCTCCAGGTGAGTTCTGAAAGCCTGCTCCCTAGAATGATCAATTCAGCCTCCACCCTAAGTGACTCTTCCACGGTCACATAGCTGGATAAGGGAAGAGTCTGGACTGGAATTCATTCTTCTGACTCCTATTACAGTGAAATCTTTCACTTTAAAAAATGTAAATAGAAGAGAATAGCTCATCATAGAATCTCAGAGCTGGAAAGTAAGATTCATTAGCTAACATACCAGTTAGGTATTATAGTGCTGGGGCTGGAGTCAGAAAGACAAGAGATAAAATTCATCCTCAAAAACCTTAGAAACTGTGTGACCATGGGTAAGTCACTTTACCTCTGCCTCAGTTTCCTCAACTGTAATATGAGAGTAGTAACTCCTAGGGCCATTGTGAGGATCAAGTGAGATAATATTTGTAAAGCACTTAGCACAGTGCCTGGCACATAGTAGGTACTTAAAAATGCTTGTTCCCTCTCCTTTTCCTAGTATGACCCCTTTAGATCTCATTTTTTCAACCAATTTGAAAATGAAGATTCCCAGAACAGTTTATGAATAGCACTCAGCAGTATGTGTTATTTCCCTTCCTGTTGGGAGGATTTGAGGAAGATTTGCTTATTGTCTAAAAATGAGTTACGGCTAGAAAGACTGACAAAGTCTCTCTCTTGTGTTTTCTGGGTGATGGTTCCAGTAGGTCACCCAGCTGCTGCTACACATTGGCCTTTTTCCCCTTAACCAAATGATGAAACTTCTGAGAGAGAGTGATGAACATCCTACCTGTCCATATGTAAATCAATGCTGTCCCTTCTCTGGTGTGAAATGTCACGTCCTGGAAAGACAGCCATTGCTGCTTAGCGAAAGCATCTTGTCTTTGTTAAAGGTCCAATAACAATGAATTATTGTAAACCCAGCCTTCACGTATGCTGGTGAATTGTGCCAGGGCTTCTATTTGTAGACGTGGGCAATTAGATTTTTTTTTTTAAAAGGGATAATTTAAAGTTAAGAGCGAAAATGGTTTTGAAATAAAACCCAATGGCTTTTCACTTGTAGCTTACCATTAAAATGGTTACAACCCTAAGATGCTTGGAATTTTAGTACTGAACCCTTAGGGACTTTTCTTCTTCTTGTTTCTTGTTTCTTGTTTCTTGTTTCTTGTTTCTTGTTTCTTGTTTCTTGTTTCTTGTTTCTTGTTTCTTCTTTCTTCTTCTCAGCCTATATTACTGATTTAGAGTAGGAGTAGATTTTCAAACCCTGTTTATAAACTTCTATGTCTTTTTCCAACTTTACCCTAACTTTGCCTGTATTATCCAAGTGTTAGCCACCATGGAGGCCTTAGGGATGTTGAATCCGAAATTGAGGCCAAAATGATTTAATGCTCTTCTTAGTGGGAACAGCTCAGGGAGGTTAGATTTGGAATTGGCTAACAGAGCACAGCTACCTTAGGAATAGAAATTGTCTTGATATTTGTTGACAGTTTGGTCTAGATAGTGAGGTTGGTGCGTCTTTTTTGTGCTCTAAGTTAATCGGACTGTGTTCAAGCTAGGAAATGCATTAGGAAAGGTAAACAGGGTAGAATTTATCCCCAGAAAGTTAATTTTGGTGTGGAGAAAGATACTGTAAGCTTATTCTGACTGGCAGCCCAATATCCCCCTCCTAGCAAGGCGCCCTGGTTTGGTTTTGAATAGATTATCTGAAGGAGTGAAGGGTACCTGTGTTGCCAAGACAGCCATCATCTTTGGAGCCAAAGTTCCAATTGCAGCAAGGCCACTGCACCAAAGAATCATTCGTCTGAGGCCAGAGACCAAAGTCAGGGCTGCTTTTGAGAGGCCTGGCGAAGGCCTCAGAACAGCTGTTGGCTCTGACTCTGGTCTGTGTTTATTTCATAAACACCAGGGCATTGCTCAGGAAGGCCGCCATTGCTATCTCTTTGGACCAGGATGCTCTGACACTTTGCTTTCAGTACCTAAGAGAGAGGTTCTTCAATGTTTTCCATCAGGGATGCTGATTTGAATTTTTTGAGTCTAGCTGTCAACCAGATTTCCCAGGCTTCCTCCATCTCTTTTCATGTTCTTGGCAGATGATTAGTGAAGTATCTTTAGTTGTAGGTCAATAAAAATTTTGACCTAGGCCAATAGAAGTGGAATTGGACTGACTAATTCTTAAAAATCATCTCAGTAAGCCATTCCCCAGCAGATGAAAGGTCAAATGAAGGATATGAATAGGCAGTTTTCGTAGAAGAAATCTAAGGCTATTAATAAGTAAATGTAAAAAATGCTGTCATTCATTAATAGACAAATGTAAATGAAAGCAACTTGAGGTTTCACCTCACACCCATAGGAATGACAAAAAGATGAAAATGTCAAAATTTGGAGGAGCCATGTGAAAAGAGATACACAAATATTCTGTTGGTGGAGCCATGATTTTGAGTGGAGCCATAAGGCAATAGACTAACCTGTTCTTTCTAGTAGTAAAGACAATATTGGTTTAATTATTGTTCCCAGAACAGAAACAAGGATATAGGTGGGAGTGTGTATGTGTGTGTGTGTGTGTGTGTGTGTGTGTGTGTGTGTGTATAACATATCCTTCAATACTACAAATATATACAATCGATATAGATATTCTATAGATAGTTACTTTATATCTGTATAGAAAAGCTGTAGTGCTTTCTATAGTCTGTATAGTATATGTATAGACTATATTTATATCCATATATTTATATAGTCTATACAGCATATCTATAGAATATAGAGAGCACTAGCTTGTTCTATTGATGTCTCTTAATTCTGTTTGCCTCAGTTTCCTCATCTGTAAATTGAACCAGAGAAGGAAATGGCAAACTATTCCAGTATCTTTGCCAAGAAAACCCCAAATGGGGTCATGAAGAGTCAGATATGATTGAAAACAACCGAACAACAACAAAATAGATGTGAGATAGATTATATCTAGATAATATATAATCTTCATACTGGAGAGATATTTTACATATATTGCATGCTGGAGAATGATTCAGAAATAGGGAATAATGAAAAAAAATAGTATTTGCTTTTAATTTATGAAAAAAGAGAGACTTAATGAATGATATTCTGCTCAAGAGAAGGTTTGATCAATCTATGTAAATTTCAAAGGAATTCTGGAAATGTTTCATTTCCCCCTCTTTCAAATATTAAAAAATTGCATATTGCATATAGTATATATTATCTGGATATAATATATGTTATATCTATATTGAATATATATCTGTAGAGAGTATAGATATCATATATAGAGTATATTCTGTATATACATGTAGACACACATAGGGGTGTGTGTGTGTGTGTGTGTGTGTGTATGTGTATTCTCTACTATCTGTATCTTTGCTCTTGCTTTGGAAAAAGTGGCACTTACACACACACACACACACACATACACACATATATACACATACACACACAGAGTGTATCCAAAAATCTTACTGCCATTTTAAGCTACTCATTTAAGCTACTCAAAATCCACTAAGATTTTGAGGACACGCTGTATGTGTTTGTATATATATCAGTTTCAGCAAACCTCTATCTGCCTCATCACCTTCTCTGGAGACAGTGGGGGAGATGCTTTAAAAGAAGGAAATAGAAACACTATGATTCTGGCCCAGTGAGAAAGGGCAATCATTGCCCAGGGAATTGTTTATATTCATCTACATGACTGCAGGAGAGAATATTTTACCTGCAATATGCAATTTTTTAATATTTAAAAGAGGGGAAAATGAAGCATTTCTAGAATTCCTTTGAAATTTACATAGATCCATCACATCTTCTCTTGAGCAGCATATCACTCATTAAGCCCCTCTTTTTTCATAAATTAAAAGCAAATACTTTTTCTTTTCGTTATTCCATATTTGTGAATCATTCTCCAGCACGTAAGGGAATGAGATGAAAACGTGCTGAAGTATTTTTATTCCTAGTAGAGAAAGAAGAGTTTGTTTGGGTCTGGTGGGGGCAAGGGAAGAAGTGAAAGACCTTTGGCAGTCATCTGCACCTTTATTTGTGGAGGGCAATGATCATTATCATTATTCATTCTACCTGTAGTTGAATGATTCAAGAAACTTGTATGTGCATCTTTCCCCATCCTTGGTTCACCGTATGACTGTGGGCAAGTCATTTCTGCTCCCTTAAGCCTTGTTTGCCCTTCTGACAATTAAATATAATTATACTTACAAAGGTATTGAGGACTCATTAAGTAAATGACAACTCATTTAGTAAATTAGGGCTCCTGTCTACCAGATGTTACTCTCGCTGCTCTAAAATGCTAATGCCCATCTTGAAGGTGAATGAATCCTTCACTTCTCTTCAGTAGACTCTTACCATCCATCACAACAGCCTTCCTTTCCTTTCTCGCCTCTGAAGCAGAATCCAGTGCTAACTAGTTTCCTTGGGAAGAGTACAGTGTCTCTTTTCCAATCCTCTAAGATGAGCCTGGGTCCTCAGAGGCTATGGAGTTAATTCCAAATAGTTTTCTGTATGTAAAATCAGTTATTTACCATCCTTTTTTCTGTTTACATGGGAACAACTCTAGTTCATATTCCAGCCGAACTGGCATACTTAGCTGTCCCCCATTCATGACATTCTTTGTCCTCTCTCCACATTTATTTTCTGCATAGGCTGTCCCCCATGCCTGGACTGACCCACCTTTAGCTCATTAGTCTCTTAGAATCTCTGCCATTTTATACAGTCACCATTTTCTGTGCAAAGCCTTTCTGGATCTCATTCGCATTCCCTTTGAAAATTGCTCTGTATTTACCCTGTATCAATATTTATGTATGTACATGTGGAATGTAAGTTCTCTAAGGCTAGTGACGGTTTAGTTTTTGCTCTTGTATTCTCAATGACTAGCACAATACCTGGCACCTTGTAAGCCCTTACAATAAAATGTTTGCTTTTATGTGTAATGAAATCATATATGAAACCACCATATAGTTTAGCATCTGTTGAGAAAATGCTATTGGCAGCATTGAGAAAGACTATAGGGTCATAGATGTAGAGCTTAAAGGCTCCTGGAAGCCATTGGGTTCCCACCCCCCAAATCCCCTTTATTTTACAGTTGAGAAACCTGAAGCCTGGAGAGATTAAACCACTTTCTCACGACACAGATCTGGTGTCTGATGTGGGCTTTGCACTCAGGTCTTCCTGACTCTTGGTCCAATATTCCATTACACTGGCTCTCCTGGGCAGAGATGAAAGAGAGAGGAAAAGAGGGAGGGGGACAGGAAGATGGAGGTGGGGGGGAGGGAAAGAAGGAGAGAGACAGATACACAGAGACCAAGAGAGACAGAGACAGAGATCAAGGAAGACAGAAATTGAGAGACAGAGAGTAAGGAGCATTCATTAAGCATGTACCTGGCACCATACTAGGTAATAGCTGAGCTATACGAGATGTTCAGAAGGACTAATACCTCTGGTGTGAAGCCTTGCTGAGCCCTTTTCAGGCCTGCTCATCCACCTTTGGTGTCTACCCGATTCTCCCATCTCTCTCCTGCAGCTCCAAGAAGTTGTAGCATGCACACTGGCCACGCTAAAATTATCTGAGCAGGTGGGCTACCCCAGGTTGAGTATAATTTATCGGTGAGTTGGGAACATGTATCCCAAGTATGTGAAGGCTTCTCCCAGCAGAATGGGTAGATGAAGTCTTTGGTCTCCCTAAACCAACTTTCATTCCACTGCACTGTAGCTGCCCCTCAAGACCAAGCACCCTGAAGATTTTTTAAGTGCTAAGATGTTTCCATGGTCATCCGTCACCTTTCCACTTCCCTTACTGTTAAGATGTGACTCATTCAGGTAAATACTATTTTGGGCTATATTGATTTGTAAATAAAACACAAATACATGAACATGACATTCCAGCCTGCTTAGCAACCATGGCCACTGTTTGTATTTTATAAGGCCAACATGGGTTTCCTTAGCAGTCAGGATTAAGGCTTAGCTGGGGCCCTTGGGTCCACCAGGGCACTCTCTTCCACCACTGACTCATCCCGCAATCAAGCCGGTAGTTAAAGGTCTCAGGTCAAATCCTCGGTGAATATTTGATTACAGGAACAAAATGATGAAGCGGGCCCTGCTCCTACAACTGAGCTGATGGATGGCCAGCAGAGAATGTTTTCTATTGGTTTTCCATTCTGTTTCCTGATGGCTTGAGAACTCTGTTTCTGCTTGAAAGAGAAAACAGATGGGTTATTCTGGTTGACTGGAATATTGGTTGATAGGATATTGCTCCTCTCAGCATCTCTCTCAGACTGCTTATTAGTAACTTAATGGCTATTGGAGCCAAGAACTTGTGTGGCAGGAGCTCCAAGATAAGCTTTGTAGGCTGGAGGGTTTCTGTTTTGTTAAAATTCTGTCCTTGACATATCTCTGTCTTTTATTCTAAGCTATATCTGAAGGGGCTCCCAATCCAGAGCTCTCTCCATCGTACTATACTGCCATTTCCCCCCACCAAGGAACTCATCCGAGGTGTAATTAGGAAGCCTTAGGGCAGCTTTTCATGTTCACGTTGAGATTTGAGCAGGCCCGTAGACCTGTACCACCCATTTGTAGCCATTGCTGGGTTAAAATGTTAATTTAATGATCCTTATACACCAGCTTGCTGTTTTCTTGATTTTTCTCTTCTCCCTATCCCTTCTTGGTGTTTCAAAGTCAAGCCTTTTTTGGCAGAAATGAATGACAAAGACCTAGTAAGAGGGACCAGCTGAACACATTTCCAGGCTTTTAAAGGTACTCTGGGCCACAATTTGGGGGATTCTGCTCTAATGACCTCATTAACTTATTTAAATTCAATTAAGTATGAGGAGAAGGTGTGCCCAGTGGCTAGAAGGTTGGTCTTGGAGTCAGGAAGGCCTGAGTTTTAATTTCTCCCTAGGACACTAGCCATGTAGCCCTGTCCAAGACACTATACCTTGCAGACAACTCCCTATAGGTTACCTAGTAAACTGCAGAAGCATTGTGGTCTGCAGTCTCTTCGTTGACAAAGGGATTTTTCACACTGGGAATTCCCTAGGCTGACAAAATCCCAGCTTCTTTCCATGAAGTGTGTGTGGAGGAGAGTGAGAATATTCAAAGGAGTAGGGGAGAAATTCCATGAGGCAGCTAGGTGGCCTGACGGACAGCGTATTCTACTTACGGTTAAGGTTCAAGTCACGAAAATTAGGAATGGGGCCAAGATGGGAATGGAGGCAGGCCAGCCTGGCTTCTTCCACAAAATGGAGGTTCCAGAAGGAACTCACCCATGGGAGAATGGGGTAGATTTCGGGGTAGATGGCAGTTTTTGAGTAAACTACTTCAGAAAATGAGGCATCATAGATTGAGAGCCAAAAGAGACGTGAAAGGTCATCTAACCAAATCCTCTTCTTTTATTACATTTTTTTCAATTGAGAAGAATTTATTTCCCTTTCCTCCTACTCCCTCTATTTAATAGGAAAAAAAGAAGAAAAACAAAACTCTTGGAGCAAATGTGCAAAGTTAAAGCAAATTCCCACATTGGTCCAAAAAGGTTTGGCACGTTCAGCATCTTGAATCTATTACCATCATGTCAGCAGCAGATAGCAGAGTCCATCCTTGGTCCTCTGGAATAATGATGATAGTGATTATAATAACTAATAAATAAATACTAAATAATAAAAAATAAAATGATAAATAATATAGTCCTTTTAGGTTTGCAAAATGGTTTTTTTTGCCTACGGTATTTCATGAATTGTGTATTTGCGTTGCATTGATCAGAAATGTTGTTCTTTCAAGGTTAAGCCCCTTTCTTTTGCAGAAGAAGAAATTTAGACTCATAGAAAGGAAGGGACTTACCTAGGGTCACACAGTTACTAAGTGACTAAGATAAGATTGGAATCAAGGAGACAGCAGTGTGTAATTGAAAGAGCTCTGACTTTATAGTCAGAGAATTTGAGTTGTCATTTCAACTGCCGCATGGAGACCTTGGACAAGTAACTTAACTTTTCTTGACCTCAGTTTTTCTACCTGTCAAATCAGGGGCTGGTCTAGGCAGCCTCCAAGGTACCTGTAATTCTAAACCTATTATCCTTTGCCTCCAGAGTCCAGAGTCTTTCCAGTGTCCCATTTTTATTTTATGGGATAGTTGTTCAGTCATTTTTCAGTTGAATCTGACTCTTCCTGACTCATTTGGGGTTTTCTTGGCAAAGATACTGAAGTGCTTTGCTGTTTCCTTCTCCAGTTCATTTTACAGATGAAGAAACTGAGGCAAACAGGGTTACATGACTCCTCATCCAGGGTCACACAGCTAGGAAGTGTTTGAAGTCTAATTTAAACTCACATTTTCCGGACTCCAGGCCTACCACTCTATCCACCATGCTGCCTAGCTGTGCCTTATGGGATAGTGCACTCGTACAAATGTATAACTTAAACTTCCCATTTTGTGGTTAATCCCTAAATTAAGTTCAAAATAGAATAATAAATAGACTCTTAAGCACTGTTGAATGATTTCACTTTTCAGGATTTCGCTAAGCCCGCATAACAAGCATCTCCCACAGCTATGCATATGCTGAAGCAATCCTTTCTTTGTGGGAGGCCATTCTGCCTTCCTGAACCTTTCTAAGATTGTGTGTGTGTGTGTGTGTGTGTGTGTGTACACACACTTAAATCTCTATTATATACATATATATGTGCCTATATCATACGTGTATTGTGTAAAACAGTTTTCAGTGTTTTGTCACAGTAATATATTGCTTGTAAATAAATTTTAACCCAACAACGACACTATAACAAAAAGTCTCTAGGAGGCTCATGGAATAATTTAAATTCCCCCAACTTTTTGTATGATGAGTGCATCCTAGCCAACTCGGAGAAGGCCTAGGGAATCCAGGGTCAACTTGCAGCACCCATTTATATGATAATTACAAATAAGCAGTGGCTAGTGATTCAAGATACAAATCATTTGCTCCTAGGGGACTTGTATGTTTACTGGACAGGAAGTATGTGATTATGTCGTACTAATTAGTTTCCAGGTGACATAAAGAATGTAGCACCGAGTCCAAATTCAGTAATTGTGGACTATACTGTCTCCCTATTCCTTATTAGATTGCTGTTTTTTTTTTAAATTTAATTTTTAATCCTTGGAAAATCTTACTCTGAGTCCCTAATAAATACATGGTATGACCACAAACACTGAAATCAATTTTCGTGCGGGGGGCACTTAGAAAAAACTGTCTTATTACTTTATAGATCTACTATCCACCCCCACTTCTTCTGTTGTACGGAAGTCTGAGATTGCAATGAATGACCCAGAGAAACACTCATTTGCCTTTGTATCCCATGTTTTCTCATCTCTTAAAAGGTGTTGTCAAGAGAGTAGGTAATAGGACACTAGAGTTTTAGGAAGGATGAATAAATGGAAATAAGTTGGTGGGGGGAGTTAAATGTGTATCATTAGGGTCTGTTTTCACACCAAAGACATGAAACGTTAGTGGGTAAAAAGCATGATTTCAGAAAGAATGAGATGACATTCATAGGCCAGAAGGAAAAGAGGTCTCAGAGATAGAAGACTGTGCAGAAAGACAAGTTGAAAACATGAGTAACAATATCACTGAATCGACAGGGAAGGACAGAAGAAAGTGAAAAATAATGAGCAAATGTCTTGAAAAGAAGAAGCCCGTCATTCAACCAAGCCTAGCCTGGAAGAGAGCTGAATAATAAGTTTGGTTCCACTAGGGTGGGTTTTTTTCCCTTCTGTTCCTGGGGTTCAGAAATCCTCATTTAAAGGGGCTGCCCAAAAGTCATTATTATCTGAAATAGAATGGGAACAGGGATTGCAACCACTTCTAACTGCCGCCCAGCATTCTTCTACATTTGTCTTCCAGGCAAATGTTTCCTGAATATGTATGACAGTGCATTTCTGACGAATAATACAGTTTGCTCTATTGCTTGAAATACAGGAGAACAGCTAGGGGAACATGGAACCTGGAGGCCCTCAGAAATGGGTCATGCCGAGAAAATATTGTCTACGAAGCAGCAGATTTTGTCGTTCTGCTAAGAGCCTTGGGCAAAAAAAATGTAGATATTCAAACGCTCCCGCGGTCTATCATTCTGTAGGTTAAATGTTTTTTGGGCTGATGGAAGGCCTGGTTCTGAAATGAGAAGATGAAGTTTTGTAGAACAGGCCATGAGCTGATCAACTTAAAGAGCCAATGAGTTTGACTGTGAATAAGGCCCTTCATTATCTCCAGGCTTTTCTTAGGGACAAGTCCTCTGGATATACTCCTGACATCATCAGTCTAGAGCTGGGAGGGATGGTAGAAGCCATCTAGCACAGCCCCTTTGTTTTACAGATGAGGAAACTGAGGCCCAGTGAACAAAAATGCTACCCAAGATGGCATGGTGGGATAGAAAGGATTTGAATCTTGCTGTTCTGGCTCCTGACTTAGCAACATTTCCATGTGTCCTGCTGCCTTGGGGGCTTGGTTTGCAGAGACCCTGTCAAGAACCAGTCCTTTTGAGGATCACGTCCTCCTCCTGAATGCTTAAACCAAGGACATAATCTATTTTTACTAATTCCTGGCTCTTAGTTAAAGAAGTACCAGTTCTTTCCTTCCTTCTTTGGAGAGATGGGGGCTGGGAATACAGAATACTGCATATACTGATTGGTTTGGTTAGTTTTGCTGAACCACTTCCCCAATCCTTCACTTTTTATCTTTTATTGTAAGTGGGGAAGAGGGGAATGATGTAGCAATACAGTGCCTGGCCCATAGTAGGCCCTTAATAAATGCTTGTTGATTGATGGGGATATGGGGATATAAGAACACAGAGATATAAATGGAGGGAACATTTTAAATCAAGAAGCACAAGTTAGAGTCATGCCTCCAGGTTAACCAAGTGGGCAAAAAGGCTCTGGGCAGAGAGGACTCATCACTGAGAAGAAGTAACCTGGGCTGGTGAGAATTTATATTTAGAAGCTTTTCAAATGGCTGGATTACTGCGTTGCATGGGCTCCGTAGCTGTGTGTGTGCGTGTACATGTGTGTGTGTGTGTAGGTCCCAACTCTGGCTCTAATGTAGAATGATTGAGAGCTGGAGAGGTCCTCAGAGGTCATCTCAGCCTCCTGTTTTACAGATGAGGAAACCGAGGTAGCTCTGGTGGATCCATCATCTGTGAAGTGGGGATCGGAAAAGTGACTACCTCAGTATGATGAGTGTCCCCTGAAGTAATGTATGTGTGAAGCCCTATGAGAACCTTAAAGTAGTATATAAAGGGGCATTGTTGATAAAGGGAAGGGAATTAAGTATATAGTGCCTGTTGTGTGCTAGTCACTATGTTGAATGCTTTACAAATAGCTCATTTGATCTTCACAACAATCCCATGAGATAAGTGCTATTATTATCCCCATTTTACAGAAACTGAGTCACAAAGCTAGTGTCTGAAGCCAGATTTGAACTCAAGTCTTCCTGACTTCAACTTCACCACTCTATGCATTGTACCACCAAGCTGATGAGAGTCTGCATGGCATGTGAGGACCCAAGTTCAAATCTTATCCCTGATTTTTATTTGCCTATGTGATCTCGGGCAAATCCCTCAGAGAATTTATTAAGTACTTGTTGTGTACCAGGCTTCCCTAGGCTTTATGAACACTGTGACAAGTGGATTAATCAAGTCAGCAAACATTTATTAAGTGCCTACTTATGTTTCAAGCTTCCCTTTAATGAACACTGTGACAAATAGGTTAATCAGTTCGACAAACATTTATTAAGCATCTACTATGTGCCAGGTACTGTGCTAAGTAGAGGGAGTTAAAATAAAAGGTAAAAAGACAGTCCCTGCTCCCGAGGAGTTCACAGTGCAATGGGGGAGGTAGAGATGGGGAGAGGAAGTATTCCAGACTTGGAGGACAGCCAGTGAAATGACCTGAGTCATGCAGGTAATGAGTGGCAGTGGTGGAATTCAAACCTAGGGCCTATCACTTCAAATCTAGCATCCTTTCCACAATAGCACAGCTGTCTCCCCATCTTACCCTTTCCGTAATCAATACTCTAGCCAACCCAGAGTGGTGGCTGTCTCCTGTATGCATCTGGTGCTCTCCTGCTGGTGTGCTTTGGGGTACAATATTCCTTCTATCTGGAATTATATTTAGTCTTCTTGCCTGATGATACCCTCCTCCTCCTTTGAGGTTCAGTTCAAAAATGTCCCTTCCTCTGGGAAGGCTTCCTTGATTCTCCCAGCTGGAAATGACCTCTTCCTGGTATGATCCCCTAACACTTTGAATTCCTGTTATGTACTTATTGTCTAATTTGTGTTTTATGTGTGTGTGTATACATATATATATATATATATTTATTTATATATCAGTTTTTATACATAGTACCACCTAGGTGATGCAGTAGATAGAGCGCTGGGCCTGAACTCATCTTCATGAGTTCAAATTTGGTCTCAGACACTAGCTGTGTGACCCTGGTCAAGTCACTTAACCATGTTTGCCTCAGTTTCCTCATCTGTGAAATGAGCTGGAGAAGGATATGGGAAACTACTCCAGTATCTTTGCCAAGAAAACCCCAAATAAAGTCATGAAGAGTTAGATAGGACTGAAAAATGGCTAAACAAGTACATAGTTACTGCTGCTAATGAATATTGTCTTTGAGGGTATGGATTTATATTTATCTTAACTGGCTAGAGCTTACCATAATACATTATACATTGAGGGTAGGGGATAGCCTCGTGATTTCCTTGGAGCAGTGAGTAAATGCCCATCAAGTAAATGCCTTTTACCAATAAAGGTCAGCAAATCCTCTGCATCTTAGTGTATTGTCTAGAGTACTGGGAGGTGAAATAATTTGTCTAGGGTCCCAAAGTCAGAATGAGTCAGAAGTAGGGCTTGAATCCAGATTCTCCTGTTTCTCATGCCTGTTTTCTACCCACTATACCACACGGCCTCATGTATTGCTCATAGTATGCTTAATGAGCATTAATTGAATAAATAAAGGCTTCAAATTTGGGTGGTACTAAAAAGACCTGCTTAAAATGATCACTCTTGGATTTTACAAACAAAAATCAAGGGATTATTTGAGTTTCCTCCCCACTTCTTTTGGATATAGAATAAGAGTACCTCAAAGAAATGGAAGACGGAGGGTTAGGAGTTTATACTTTTTTAAGGATTGGGGAGCCATTGAGTGTTTTTGAGCAGGTGAGTGATATGTCAGATATGGAGTGGTATCCAGTATACATGTTGATGTATGTAAGTAAGATGGAGTAGATGGTCCTAATGTGAGGAATACAATAAGAACATAGTTATGGGAGACTGAGGTTTCCTATGGGAGGGGGCAGAAATTGCCAAAGGAAGGAATGGAGATTTTACATTTATTGTAGGTTAAAACACTTAATAAAATGAGTACTTATCAATAAAGTAGGCATCATTTGTTCAGCGGGGTGGAGAACCGACCGCCTCAAGGCCACATGTGGTCCTCTAGGTCCTCAAGTGCCACCCTTTGACTGAATCTGAACTTCACGGGATCGCAGGGATCTGTAAAGTTTAGATTTCATCAAAGGTTCACACTTGAGGACCTAGAGGGCCTCACATGGCCTCAAGGCCGCAGGTTCTCCACCTGTGGTTTAGAGTGTCAGTCTGATGTAATGGACAGAGAGTTGGCCTCAGAGTTAGGAAGATGGGGGTGTAAGACCTGCCTCTTACATATCCCAACTGTGTGACCCAGAATAGTCACTTAACTTCTCATTACCACAGCACAAATCCATTTGAGAGCAATCATTGATTTGTATTGGTAAAGGGATTTTCTGCACTGAGAATTCCCTATACAATTGGAATCACAGGCCTAGTTCAAAAGCCAAAAAAAGCTTTTAGTATCATTTCACATGATTAGATTAACCGGTGGATGAATTCAATGGATATCTAGCTTTCATTGTTAGGAAAAAAGGAGGAGATGGTGATGGAGGAGAGATGGGAGTTTTTGGAGTTGTTTTCCATCTGGAATTAAAAGAATATTTCCATAATTGCAAAAGAGAACAAGACCAGGAACTAAAGGGTTCAGTGCTCTTTTGGGTCTCCTTAAAAAAAAGTCACAGAGCCTGATCAAGCCTTAACCATTAGCTGGTTTCTTTCTACTAGGGGAGAATAATGTGGAAGCCTGCAGGGAAAACGGGGAAAGTGCAAAAGACCATTAGCAGAGGTCCCACATCCATTTGTCAGCCCATAAAATTGACTTTCCTTTGATGAGATGAGAAGTGGATTTTTTTTAACCAGGCTAAAAATAAGGGTATACAGCTATTGAAGCCTCCCTCCACTGATGAGAGGGGGGAAATCTCATCTTTATCTCAGGGGACATTTCAGAAGGTAAGCACTTTATTAGTCTTAGCCAGGTCTTTTATCAATCTGTATGTGCCTCTGGACTCTCGAAGCTATTATCACCTTGCTCCTGTCTTCCTAATCAGGTTGTGCCTTACATATTTTAGGTCATTTTTCTAGTTGTTGAAATGGACAATTAGGAGAGATGGTGGTTGGGTTGGATGGCCTGTGCTCTTCACTGCGTCCACGACAGGTCACCCAAACCAGAGCAAGGCCCCTAGAATGGGGGGTAGGTGTCCTGTGGATGATATACTGGCGGCCATGGACAAGTGTCCCCTAGGAGGAGAAGATAATGATGAGTCGAGAGCTACGTTAAAGGTGTCATACTCATAGCCACAACTGCTTGGGGCCCACCAGATTAAATGTAATTAGGAGATACAACAAAATAAATCAAAATACAATACAACATGGATGATGTTAATTTGTGGTTTTCTAAGTCAATATGTGGCATCAGAGATCAGCTTTTTTTTTGTTTGATAGCACTGGTCTACTTCACTGGATGAAGGTCCTACATTGATGAGATAGCATTGTGAGGGATTTGGGCAAAACCATCTATACTCTCTTATTTCATCCCCATCCTATCTCCTGGTTTGAGAGATGATGGCTGAGGTTGGAAGGGGAGGGAAGTATATTATGGGATGGGGCAAGGCTATCTGACCCACACGAGAATGATGCTGATGGTATAGGGGAAAGAGCACTGAATGAGGTTGGAGGACTTGTATTCAAATTCTGGTTCTGCCACTCACTAACATTGGGTAAGTCACTTAACCTCTTTGGGCCTCAGTTTCTCCATTTGTAAAATGAGGGGAGTTGGTTTATGGGCATCAGAAGCGCATTCTACATCTATGATCCCATAATCTTTACCGTGCTGCCGCCGTATTTTAAGTAGCTCAGTCTTTTCTTGATTTATGTCATTGTTCCTTCTTTGTAAGTGAAAACATTACAATCAGTTGGGATTAAATCCTTTGTACTTGTCTCCCACAAGATGAAAGATGAGAATAATAAGGAAGAGACAAATGACAGCATAAATAGAAAGTACTTGGAAGAGTGGAATTTTCTAGCCGTTCTCCTTACCAGGCTCCTTTGTTGATTCTTCATTTAGGTCATGGCCATGTAAGCATGTCCTAAGTCTATATCCTGGCCCTTCTTCTGTGTTTCTCTATATGCTATTTGGTGATCTCATCAGCTCCCATGGTTTAATTATCTTCTCTATGGGGATAATTCCTAGATCCACATACCTAGCCCTCCTCTCTCTCCTGAGCTCCAGTCTCATATTGCCAGCTGTCTTTTGGATATCTGGAACTGGATGTCCTGTAGACACTTCCTACTTAGTCTATCCAAAGCAGAACTAATTATCATCACCTGTCCTGGAGTGTACTTTCTTCCTAATTTTCCTATTACTGTCAAAGCTTATAATGTCGGTGTTACTCCTCTCTCAGACTCATTCCATATATCCAACCTATTGCAATGTCCTGGCGTTTATACCTTTACAAAGTTTTTGTATATATGTCCCTTCTCTCCAATTATGGTGTCTCTACCTCAATTCTTTCCCTATCCCAGTGCATCATTCTGTCAACTGTCTGAAGTGATTTTCCTAAAGCTAACCGTGTTATCTCCTTACTCAGTAAGCTATAGTAGCTCCCTGTTACCTCTGAGATCAAACATAAAATCATCTGTTTGGTATTTAAAACCCTTGGCAACCTTGCCCCTTCCCATTTTTCCAGTCTCCTTCCACTTTACCTTCTTCCATACACTCTATGATCTAGCCACATTGACTTTTTTGCTATTCCTTACACATAACATTCCATTTCCCCAGTCTGTGCCTTTTTACTGATTATCTCCCATTGCCTGGGATGCTCTCCTCTTCACATCCCCCAATGACTTCCTTCAAGACTCAGTTAAAATCTCAAGTACTCAAAGCTGTCCTTCCTAATCCCCTTCCTTGGTGGTGAGATTACCCTCAGTGATTACTTTTCTACCTTCTCTGTATATATCTGGCATGGATACAAATTTTTTTTTTTTTGTTTTTTGCATTTGGGGTTAAGTGACTTGCCCAGGGTCACACAGCAAGTAAGTGTTATGTGTCTGAGGCAGGATTTGAACTCAGGTCCTCCTGACTTCAGGGCCAGTACTCTATGCACTGCACCACCTAGCTGCCCCAACAATTGTTTACATAATCCCCTCCTCCCCACTTAAAGAGGAGCAGATACATGATGCAGTGGATAGAGCACTGGGCTTGGAATCAGAAAGACTCATCTTCATAAGTTCACATCTTGCCTCAGATGTTTACTTGCTGATAAAGCTTAAAACCACACCGATACTTTTTGGGATACCCTGTAAATGGGTGAGTTTTGGTTTTGGAATCCAAAGACATGAGTTCAAATTCTGACTCTGCCACTTTCCTGTGTGAGTAACTTTTCTGGGCCTCAGTTTCATCATCTGTAAAATAAGGAGGTTAGACTAGATGACTTCTAAGGTCTTTTCCAACTTTCAATCTATGACTCTAAATTAATCCGGTAAAGGTCATTCCCTTGAGAAGCAAGAGCCTCGTCCTTCAGTCTTGGCCCACCCTTTGATTCCTCATTGTCTCTGGGATGTGGAAGGTCCAGAATATTCTAACCTGGGGGAATCCAGTGATGAAAAACAGCCTTATTGGAGAAATGCCCATTCCCCCTTCCTTGGTCGGTTCTTCTGTCCTACTTTTGGTGAAGTTTATTTTTCTCTTCTTTTCTATTTGCTGTCTCTTCTATTAACAGCCTCCCTTCTTAGCTGCCCAGCTTTTTCACCTCTGCGTTTTAATTTTCTCTTGAGCTGTTTACAATGATCACTTCTGTGTTCCAGTGCCTCATTCCTCGCCCTCCATCTGCTAATTGTGCTCTTAAAAACTCTCATTCCATTTGGACTGTTCTGAACTCAGTTTGACCGTTCACCTTTCCCATCCCTGTTTTCACACAGAACCCACCAGCATTTTAATCTTGTCTTCCTTGTGCGAGCTCGCTCTCTCTTCACTTCTCTTGTTTTGGCTCTTGGCAACCGAAATAGAGCCTCACAGGCAAAAGTCACATCCAATAACTTTTATTTCCATTCCCTTCTATACCAGGGCCTCTTTTTTAGTGTCATTTATACTACATTTGCTTTTATGCTGACAAAGTAAGATCTTTGTTGTAAGTATGCAAGAAGCTACTCTCTCTCTCTCTCTCTCTCTCACACACACACACACACTCTCTTTCTCTCTCTCTGTGTGTCTCTCTCTCTCTCTCTCTCTCTCTCTCTCACACACACACAAACACACACACACACACACACACACAGATACAGAGAGCTTTAAAATGCTGAAATAACAGCCAAGATAATACTGGATTCTTGGCTTAAGTGCAGGTGGGACAATCTGTCTTGACTTCTGTTGGGAACTTTTTACTGTTGGATTGCTCTCTTGGGGGAGTCTTGTCTGTTCAGATTGATTTCTCCTAGGAGTGGGCATCTCATTTTGGGAATTGTTCCTAAGAAACTGGGCTGGTTTCATGGCCTGCTGAGTGAGGCCAAAGGAGGGGCCACTTTGATTCATTATTTCTGTGGTAATGGCCCTTTCTCAAAAAAAAAAGCATATTTAATCAGGCAGGTGGTCCTTTGTCCTCTGGCATGCATG
Source organism: Vombatus ursinus (assembly GCF_900497805.2). NCBI lineage: Eukaryota > Metazoa > Chordata > Mammalia > Diprotodontia > Vombatidae > Vombatus > Vombatus ursinus. The sequence continues at coordinate 6,629,606 of NW_020951112.1, read as the reverse complement.
GCATCATGGGTAGTATCGTCCTCCTCTGTCTGGAAAAAAATAGCCTTGGTGTTTTGTTTGGAAACTGATATATGATGTTAGCTTTCATTTCTACCTTTCCCTGTATTACAATTGGTGGTGGGAAATAACACTGAAATTGCTAGCATAAAATGCCTTTCTTCAGATGTTCAACATGGACCTGATTTTGCATTGTCACGGTCTTTCTTAGGCATCCCTCTCTCCCTTGACGCCTTTTCATCACTGAATTCCCCCAAGTTAGAATGTTCCAGAGTTCATCCCAGAGACATGTTAACAAATAAAAGGATTGGGCAAGTCTGAAGGACAAGGTTCTTACTTGCCTCTGAGTGAATGATGAGGACTTGAAACCAGACGGAGAAGATGGTGGGTCCACTTCTGAATGACGGGTGTGACACTGCTCTCCACCTGTTGGATTCCAGCTTCCTGTCAACGAGCAGTCATTGTGTAGCAAGAAGGAGCAGTTGCATATCACCACTGTACCAAATAATCTATTAGGCAGTATGCTAAGATATGCTTGTTTTTTCAATTGTGTCTGACTCTACATGACCCCATTTGGGGTTTTCTTGGTAGAGATACTGGAATGGTTCCTTCTCCAGCCCATTTTTACAGATAAGGAAACTGAGGCAAACAGGATTAAGTGACTTCCCCAGGGTCACACAGAGAAGTGTCTGAGGCCAAATTTGAACTTGGGTTTTCCTGATTCTAAGCCCAGTGCTCTCTCCACTCTGCAACTTAACTACTCCTTAATACATTCTAGTCAGCTGAATTCCAGTTCTGGCATCTATCTCAAATCATCTCTTTCCAGTGTGGTATTAGTGGAATAAACCTTGGATTTGGAGTTAGGAACTGGGTTCAATTCTTGCTTGTCTTACACCTCTGTGTGACCTTAAGCAAGTCATTACAGGTCTTTGGGCTTCATATATAAAAAGAGGGGGTTTGGATTAACTGGCTTAGATCATGAATGAACTTTAGATGTTATTGAGCCTAACAACCTCATTTTACAGTTGAGGAAACTGAGGCCCAAGAAAGTAAAGAGGCTTGCTCCAAGTTATTCATGTAATAAACCACAGAGCTGGTAATCAAATCCACTTCTCCTGATTCTAAATTAAAAGTCCTCATTCCATTAAACCTTGTTTTGTGGATATTATTTTTTTTAACCAATGGCCAAATAATTCAATTCAACAGACAGTTTATTAAATGAATGGAAAAGCAGTGCTTCAGCTCCTAATTTGCAACAGACCCTGTGGTGGACCGTGCGGATGGAGACAGATTCAAAAGGGAGGCAGGGAATCTGTTCTCAAGTGGCTTGCATTCTGACAGTGGGACAAAGCTCTCATAAAGTGGTGGCCAAAGAAATTTTGGTCTGGGGAATCAGAGGGAAGAGAAGTGAAGCCATGGGCAGTTGATCAATATACCCTTTTCCAGAAGCATGGCAGGACTGCCTGAATTACTGCTCCCAGAGCAAGTAGCAAAAAATGAGCAGTTAGGAATAGGTACATACGGAGGGTAAGGGATGCTGCCTGGAGGTCTGGGCAGGAGAGGGCTTGTGCATCACAATGTAGACACCTGGAGGACCTGGGCCATATTTGAATTTTCTCTCATCCCCAGCATTTCATGTCACAGGCTGGCACATAGTAACCACTCATATAACAACAATAATAACAGTATTTATATAGAGATTTAAAGATTTGAAAGCACTTTACAAATAGATCCTCACAACAAACCTAGGAGGAAGGTGCTATTATTGTCCCCACTTGACAAATGAGGAAATGGAGGCAGAAGGAAGTTAAGTGGCTTGCCTGGGGTTACATAGCTAGTGACAGTCTCTAAAGGAGAATTAGAACCCAGGTCTGTGCTTGTCAGTTGATTGATTGAGGGGAAAGAGAAGCCAAAAAGGGGAAGAACAAATATTTATATATTACCTACTATGTGCCAGACACTCTATTAAGCGCTTTACAAATATTATCTCTTTTGATCCTCACAACAACCATGTGAGGTAGATATCTTGATTGATTGATTGACCAGGGTGGAGTGTGTGGGGGACGTCCACAGAGCAATTGATAACATATCTACACATGAAGACCCTGGGATGGCTTTCCCTTCAGTCAACAACTGAGTTACTCTTTCCTTCCTCATCCTCCTCTCCCAGTCAGGTATCTGGTTGCCTGATGTTTACTCATCGAATTCCACCAAATACAATTCCCACTTTGAACTGTTAATCATTATTTTTAGAAGCTTTCTTTCATTGAGCTTTTCTATCTGGCCTCTGACAGGTCCAACACAGATTTGCTTCCTGCCTAAGGGGTTGGAAGTTACTAAAATCCCAAACAGCATCCAAACCTACCTTTTAAAAACACTTTTTTTACAGAAAATAACAGGTGTTTAAAGCAAGAGCTAAAGTGATTTCTTTTTTCCTCATGGTGTATAGCTTTGCTCTGAAGCCGCCACCATATGTCACATTAGGTCATCTGAGAAATTTCCTTATCCAGCGTGCCTGAATCATTCTTCATGACATAGGAACACTCCATTGAATTTTCTTTAAGACTCCTATAAACATCACCTTGCCAGGGGAGTTTTCTGATGGGTCTATCTTAATGCCAGCCATGGAAAAGAAAATTGTGACACATCCTTCTTTAACTTCTTCCAGACGTTAATAATGTAACCTCAGGTAATGTTCTCCCTTCTTAGAAGAAAACATGGTGCTTCTGCCTTCTGGACTCGAGGCACTTTGAAACATATCTGTATTATAGTATTATCAATGGAATTATTTCAAATCCCCTCACTCAAAGTAGAGTGTAAGCTCCTTGAGGTCAGGGATTACAATATATATCAAATTGTTAGAGTATTTGAAAATATTTTTCATTGTTTTTATTGTCCCCATGCCAAGATTAAAACATTGTATACAGTTAAGCACATTCCATTTCTTCCTGGGGGGTGGGGAGTGATTCCATCATTCCACACTTGGCTACCAGAATGCTCTCCTAGCCACTGGCCTGACCCTATTCATCAGGAAAGTTCAGAAGCTGGGCAGATTCCATGCTCACTGTGATACTTATGATAGTTCACTCTACTGAAACAATAAGGAAGTGCCAGCTCTCTATCATTCCTATTGAGTATTTCTCAGCTCCTACTGCCTATGGATTATATTTGATCATAGATTTGGAACTACAAGGGACCTTCCTTAGAAGACATTGAGTTCAACCCCCTTATTTTATAGAATACGAAGCTAAGAGAAAATGACATTAAATGAATTGCCCAGGGTCACACAGCTAATGTCTGAGAGAGAATTTGAACTCGGATCTTCCCGACTCCGTGCCCAGTGCTGCCTACCTAAATGTGTCATCTACTTACGTCTTTGGTGACTAATAATAGCTAATAAGAATGGCTAACACTGATATAGCGCCAACTATGTGCCAGGCGATGTGCTAAGCACTTTACAATCATTATCTCATTTGATCCTCGCAACAACCAAGGTAGGTAGGTAGGTGCTATTAGTATCCCCGTTTTACAGATAGGGAAACTGAGACAAAGAGAGGTTAAGTAATTTGCCCAGGGTCATGCAGCTAGGAAGTGTCTGAGATTAGATTTGAATTCAGGTCTGCCTAACTCCAGAGCAGCTAGGTGGTGAAGTGGGTAGAGTGCTGGATCTAGGGTGAGGAAAACTCATCTTCTAGAGTTCAAATATGGCCTCAGACACTTACTAGCTATGTGACCCTGAGAAAGTCACTTAGCTCTGTTTGCCTCACTTTCCTCATCTGTAAAATGAAGTAGATAAGGAAATGGAAAAACAATCCAGTATCTTTGCCAAGAAAAAAAAAATAACCCAAAATGGTGTCAGGAAGAGTTGGAAATACCTGAAATGAACAACAAGCAGCTCACTAACTCCAGCACTGTTGTTCTATCCACTGTCCTACTGACTGATCACTCTAGGGAGTGTGGTTACTATGGATATGGCCAATCAGAATTAACTCTCAAGCTTCCGTTCTGCCTTTAAAATCTTGTGTTCCATCTATTACTAGTTAGAGAGATGCTCGATCTCAGGCAAAGATCTATGAACCAGATGACTTCAGAGATCATTGAAGATGTGAATGCAAAATTATAGTTCCCTTCCTGGTACAGTTATTGCTTTAGGAATGGAAGTACATCTTCTGGGATTGATGGAGTAGGAGGCTTATCAGAAATTCACTGAGGCAGGAAAATCAAGGATGAGACTGGCTTTGGGGCACCCGGATCCAAGTACCCTGAGAAAATAAAAACTACTGCCTACCCCAAATGAGACTTGTGATGGCCCTCAGTTACCAACTGGCCCAGAGAATACAAATATTCCCTCTAGAGTCCAATATTAGCATATTTGCAAGATTGGGAATGGGTTATTTTACCCTAGATGTTAACAAGCCCCTTCTGCATGTGGTAAGGACACTGTCTTGTATTAAGTCAAATCAGGTGGTCAAATATCGAGTACCTACTATGTGCCTGGCACTGTGCTAAATGCTTTGGATACAAAGATAGACAAGAAATAGTCCTTGCTTTCAGGAAATTTGCAGTGTAATGGGAAAAACAACATGCAAACAACTATGTAAAAACAAGATATGTACAGGATAAATTGGAGATAATTTCATAGGGAAGGCACAAAGATTAACAAGAACCAGGAAAGGTTTCTTGCAGAAGGTGGTACTTTGACTTAGACTTGAGGGAACCCAGGAGGTAGAGATGAGGAAAGAGAGAGTTCTCAATTTTAAGTAGATTTATGTGTTCATTGTTGAGTTAATAATTTCCCTTGATAGTCCATGTGGTAGAGCGTCCCCAGTCAACATCTCTCTTGAGCAAAATTGTCTTTTTCTTTTATGGAGTTTAGCTTCTAGGCATTGTAATAGCAAATATCTCAGAAATGTAAGCGCATGAGCCACCAACAACAGATTTGGGACACAAGCACACAGTCTCTGTAGGAGTGATAGAAAAAAAGAAGTGTATCACCAAAAGATTGCCCATCTCCAAGGAAACATCATAACAGCCCATCATTTTTCTTTTCATACCATATCCACAAAGAAGAGATGTATATTTTGCATTACCAGTTAAGCTAAGTTATGCTATTTGCAGAGAGGACTATATTTTTTATTCTTGGTGAATTTTTAAAGAGGAAATTAGCATGGTACATCCTGCCTAAGATTGGAATAGAAGTGCACAGAAATAATTTCTTGTCCTGGCTGGTCCATTGTAGGTTGCCTTGAATTGTAGTAAAGCATTGGCAACCATCTTTAATCAATCAATCAACCACTAGATGATACAGTGGATAAAGCTCTAGGACTGGAGTTAAATAGAGCTGAGCATATGTGCCACCTAAGACACTGGTTAGTTGTATCCCCTTGGGCAAGTCACTTAACCTCCCTCAGCTTTAATTTCCTCAACTGTAAAATGAGGGGGTTGAACTCAGTGGTCTCCAAGAGCCCTTCTAACTCCAAACCTATGATCCTATGAAAAACATATATTAAGCACTTAACATGTACCAAACACTTTAATGTGCATATGCGTTGTTTGTTTTTTAATTTTAATTTTTAAATTGTATTTTACTTTTTTCCATTACATGTAAGGATAATCTTTAACATTTACAATAATTTTGAATTTTAAATTCTTCTCCTTCCTTCCATCACATCACTTCCCTCCTTGCTAAAATGGTAAACAATTTGATATAGTTATATATGTGCAATTATGTAAAATGCATTTCAATATTAGTCATGTTGTGAAAGAAGAACCAGACCGAAAGAAAAAAAAACACGAAAATATTTAAAAATGAAAAAATATGCTTTGATTTGCATTCAGGCTCCATTTCTTTTTCTGGAGCTGTATAGCGTTTTCCATGACGATTCCTTCAGAATTGTCTTAGATCATTGTGTTGCTGAGAAGAGCTAAGTCAATCATGGTATATCATCATATAATGTTGCTGTTACTGTGCACAGTGTCCTGGTTCTGCTCATTGCACTTTGCATCAGTTCATGTAGGTCTCTCTAGGTTTTTCTAAAGTCCACATGCTCATCATTTCTTATAGCACAATAGTATTCCACTACATTCCTATACCACAACTTGTTCAGCCATTCCCCAATTGATGGGCATCTCCTCAATTTTCTAATTCTTTGCCACCACGATAAGAGCTGCTATAAATATTTTTGTACATGTGGGTCCTTTTCCCTTTTCTATGATCCCTTTGGGCTATAGACCTAGTAGTGCTATTGCTGAATGAAAGGATATGCGCAATTTGATTGCCCTTTGGATATTGTTCCAAATCAGTGCATTGTTTCAGTGCAACAGTTTAAAAATATTTATTCAACATTGACTTTGTGCTCAGTGTTGGCATACTTGGAAACTGGAGGAAGCATCAATAAGACATACAGCATGGGCCTTTCCTTCAATGAGCTTATAATCTGTATGGAAACTGAAGCCAAACACGTGTAGCCGTTTGATTAGAATAAATGGCAGTATGTAGTACAGTTCTAAATTGAATGTTTTAAAAGTGCCAAAAAATATTGTCCACACAGTAGGGATAGAGAAGAAGGAGAGAGGTTGATGGTAGCTGGAGTTCCTAGGGAAGTTTCCTGGAGGTTATTGAATTGGAGATGACTGGGCCTTGAAGGTTGGTAGGATTTGGATAGGTGTAGAGTAGTGAGGATGGCACTTCATTTGGTAGGAACTGCATAAACAAAGGAGGAGAGAAGTGAGTCATTTGTGGAGCACAGTGAAGAGACTTCTTGCTAGCATGGAGCTATTGTGCTGGTTAAGAAGTAGTTGGAGAGAGAAGGCTTTGAATTCCATAGTGAGAAGTTGAGATTTTGTTTGATAGCCACTGCAGAAACTTTGAAGAGCTGAATTAGGGGGATCGGGTCTTCTTCTTAAGCTGGGCTTCCCAAGCCCTTGAACTAGGGTTTTAAAATATTTTGATAACTATAATTAAATATAATTGGTTTCACTCATCATCTTATGTATTTTATTTTATATATTTAAAAACATGATTCTGAGAAGGGGTCCATAAGCATCGCTAGATTGCCAAAAGATTCCAGGACCCAAAAAACATTAAGAATCTTTGGTTTAATGTTGCATTGCAGAAAACTTATAGGGAATGAAGGTGACATTGCCATAGGAGATGACATCCAGATTTTAAAACCACTCGTGTAGAAATACTCTTTAGAAAATTGCTAATGGGTGCTAATAAATGCTGAAACTTCTTTCTCTCTCTTTAGTAGCTCAAATACTGCTTTAAATTTTGTTTACTCTTTGTTCAACATCTTTTTCTTTCTAAATACTATGAAGCTAAATTTGATCTTTATGAGTGCCAAATGGCACAGTGTGCCAAGACCAACATGGTGCCAGACCTGCTGATTTTGCTTACATAACCAATTTTCCATTCTTTTGGGGCTCTAGTTTTCCTCATCATGTAAGGGTTGGGTTAATATGACACCTTTAGTGTTAAATCTTGTCTTGTATGATTTTTCCTACCATATTCTAGACTTGTTTTCTTTATTTCATATTTTCCCAACTTGAGACCTTTGCTTCTTGGAAAGAACGTTTTATATAAAAAGCTGTATTTTAATCTAGTAATGCCATCTATTATTTCATAAAATGTTGTCTTCCAAGTTTCTATTTTGTGTAGATGATTTCTATAAATAAAGATAGCAGTGCATGGAAACGTAATTGGAGAAGGCAGAGGTTAGTAATTGATTAACGTTGGCTTGGCATATTTTCATGTAATCTAGAGAGATGCTGTGGTATATTGTATAAAACATTAGATGAAAAGTCAGAACACCTGGATTGAGATGTTAGCTCTGACAATTATTATCAATGTGATCGTGATTAAATCACTTCCCTTTTCCATATAATACTGGCAGGTTAGATACAAGATTGGGGTTGGAGGTTGAGAAAGATAGCTAGACTGACTTATGAGTATTAGTGAACATAGTACCTGACTTCTATTTCCCCTTCCACTGCCAAAAAAAATTCTCAAAATCTTAGTCTTTATTCTTATCTGATATAGTCATGGTTAACATATCCAAAAGTACTTGAAATTGGTTTACCCTATTGGCCAGAGGATTCAGTTTCCTTGGTCTGTGACACTATACAGCAGTATAAAATTACAGAACCCTAACATGTGAAGAGCCCTCTTGGACTGGTCTGTTTTAATATTGTGGCTTAATTTTTCTGAACTAGGACAAATGAGTGACGCAGGGCAAACTTTTTTTTGCACCCTTCTTGTATAAGTGATTATGTCCACTAAATTGGTTTGTGTACTATTATCGATAAACTCCAGGCTGGGTGTGATGATATACACTCATAATTCTGCTGCTGGGAAAGCTAGAAATGGTGGATTACTTGAGCTCAGGAGTTCTGAATTGCAACCAGGTAAAAGATGTTTGGGTGCCGTTACCAAACATGGCACCAGTATGGTGTGCCCAGGAGAGGAAGGAGTCATTAGACTACTGAAGGAAGGGCAAACCAGAGCAGGTTAGAAGCAAAGTATGTAAAAGCTCCTGGTCCAGTCAGTACTGGGAGTGGCCATTTCACATCTGCCCTGAGCCAGATAGGATGGCCTCACTTTTAAATATGCAAAGTAATGAGTGAATAAATGAATAATTAAACCTTGTAGTTATATCAACTTGGTGTGAAGCTTTATGTATTTTCTTCACATACCCTAGCCTAACATATTGGACCTCAGTTTTCTCATCTTTAAAATGGGGGCCTTAGAGTAGGTGATATGTAAGTATTCTTAAGCTCTAAATCCTATGATCACTGTTTTTATCATGTACAAGATTCTCCTTGACCTTTGTACAGTATTTGCTGCTCTGGTCCAGAAGTGTCAAATACATGCTGCATGTAGCCCACAACACTCCAGAGTGTGGTCAGGACCAGAGCAAAATGTAATTGGGAAATATTTAACATAATAAATAAAAATACAATAAAACAAAGATTACATTATATTTTAAAACACAGTCAATATGCCAAGTGACACAGTGGATGGAGCACTGGACCAGGAGTCAGGAAGACTCGTCTTCCTGAGTTCAAATCTGACCTCAGACATTTACTAGCTGTGTGAGGCTGGGGAGGTCACTTCACCCTGTTTGCCTCAGTTTCCTCATCTGTCAAATGAACTGGAAAATGAAATGGCAAACCATTCCAGTATCTCTGCCAAGAAAACCCAAAGGAAATCATGAAGAATAAAGACATAACTAAAAACAACTGAAGAGCAGTAACAACAATGTGCCACCAATAGGGTCCTTACTGTGGAGTAGTGGGCCTTGTTTCTTTTGAAGTCTGATACCTGCTATTCCATACCACCTTTTTACACTTTCCTGGTTCTTGTACTATTCTAATGGATTCTTCTCTGTCTTCATTAGACATTGGATCTCTTCCTGATGGTATCAGTAAGTACTCTCCAAGGTCCTGCTCTTGGTCATGGTCTTTTCTTTCTCAACTTTTCTTTTCTCCCCCTTCCTTTCCTTTCGTTTGCATTTTGTTCACTTCAATGGATTGAACTACCACTATAGAAACCACTCTTCAGTATTTGCAGCCCTGTCACTTTCCTGAGTTTGAGCTCCATGATCAACTGCTTTTAGGACACATCCACTTATCTGCTCACCATCAGACTCAAGATGTTCAAAAACTGAGTTTATTATCATTCCTCCTTTTTGGTGTCACCATTTTACTTGGTCTCCTATGTTTGAAATTTTAAGTTATCTTTGACTTCTAGACTCAGTTTCCTCTTTTTGTGAAGGAAAGGGGTTGGAATAAATAATCTCTCAAACCTCTCTGAAGTCTATAATCATACTAATCTTTCACATTTAATTTGTTGCCAAATCCTACTGATTCTTCTTTTCCACCATCTCTCATATTTATTTCTACCACCCCAGCACCAGTCATCATTAATTACTACTAGCCTGGACTATTGCAATAGATATCAAATAGGACTCCTAGCTACTACTCTTCCTAGCAGGAAGAAGTCGGGACTGGAATGGAATAAGCATTTATACAATGCCTACTATGTGCCAGGCACTGTGTTAAGCACCTTTTACAAATATTATTCTTTACAACAACCTTGTAAAATAAATACTGTTATTATCATCATTTTAAAGTTGAAGAAACTGAGGCAAACAGAGATTAACTAACTTGTCCAGGATAACACAGCTAATGAGTATCTAAGGTCACATTTGAGCTTAGGTCTTCCTGACTGCAAGAATAGTTGCCCTATCTTCATACTGCTACTAGACTAATCTTATACATAGAACTGGTTATAGATTTCATGTGTTTGGGTCTTAGCCACCTACTGGACTCTAAGCCCTATGAGGGTAAGGATTATGTAGACTCTGTAGCCCACCTCTCTTTCCCCCCACCCCTAGCATTTGCTATAATACAGGATTCAATGTGCAATAGTTTCTTAATAAGTATTGAGTTGAATTTGTTATCATTTAGAAGTGTTATCTTTTGTTTTGGATTCGTAATAAGGTAGTTTTTTAGATGATTTTGGTTGGATACATTTTATTTTCACACAATTATCACGGGCATACATAGCTGCATCAGAAGAAGGGTGGTTTAGTGGATAAACAGCTGGCCTTGGATGAAAAAGACTTGAGTTCCAGTCTGCCTCTGATACATACTCTGTTCATGTTTACCTCTTAGTGTCTCAGATAACTCAGATCATATGTGAAAGGTAATTGCTTAATTGCATTGATAGAAGCCATTTTCTCATTGGGATAACTCTATGCCAATGAAATCATAGATCTGGATCAAGAAACAGTCCTAACAGGGTTCCTTATGTTATTTGGTTCATCCATCCGTCCATTTAACAAGCCCTAATTAAACACCCAGTGGATATGAAAGACTATTCTAATATTTAGGACATAAAGACAAACAACATCAATTGGTGCCTGTCATCAAAGAGTTTGCTTTCTTTTGGGGAGATACAATATGTTCACCCACATCGGTCATGTTGCATTAATCTACATTCAATGGCATTAAATCCTATCAGGAACAGTGAAAAGCTTGACTTCACTTTAGTTGGCCTCTTGTTCCCATGGATTAACTTTAAGAGAAAATTGACTCGTCTCTGATTGTAGGCGAGATCTTTAAAAAAATTCTCTCTCTGTTGCCCATATGATATTTATGGGCATCTAGAAGTCATAGTGGATAGAGCACTGGATCTAGAGTCAGGAAGACCTGAGTTCAAATCCAGCCTCAGTTGTCCCTGGGCAAGTCATTTAACTTCTGTCTGCCTCAGTTTTCTTACCTGCAAAATAGGGATGATATTAATAACACTTACTTCCCAGGGTTTGGGGATAAAATGAGATGATATTTGTATGTTTCAAACCTTGAAGTGCTCTACTATCAACATCATCATCATTGGTCATTTGAATGGATATTCTTTCTTATTTCCAATGCTTTTACAAATCACTACCAAGTGTGGCCCTGCCAAAAAGCAGAATTTGAAAGTTTCAGCTGCTTTATGATTCAGCTAAATCTCTGCCTAGGTATTCCTGGCCTCCTGTGCCCCCTTGCCCCACTGAACCTATATCCCTAGATCACTAGCAGAGGAAAATCAGTCTTGTATCTTTCCCTATTGCCAACTTCCCCTCCATTTGAAAAATCTTGCCAATGTTTAAAAGCTTGGTTCCTTTTCAGCAGAGAATGTATGGTTCCTGTGTGAGGAACAGACCTATTAAAGTAATCGAGATTTAAGATCAGAACTGTTTAGCCCTCAAGGAAAGACTGTTAACTCCTAACAATCTGTTCTTATTGTAAAAACAGTTTGTAATAGAAAGTTATTTGCTTCTTTCTTTTGCTACCCCACTGTGGGTGTACATGCAAAGAAATGGTGCATGTGGGTGTATGTACACATACACACATTTTTAACTAAAGATCCTAGATTAAGAGTTAGAAGAGTTAGATATCATAGAGTCTAACACCTTCAGTCTACAGATAAGGAAACTGAGGTTCACAGAGGTGGAATGGCTTTCCCAGGTGACACAGTAACTATCAAGCTCAGGTTTTCCTGATTCCAAGTCCAGCATTCTATCCATGAAAACACACAGACTCTCAAGGCTTTCTGAGTTATCCTCCCTCAAATACTCTTCTCACCAATGACGAAACTGGACCTGAGACTGCATGGGGGCAGCCATAAGGAGGACCAGAGTCTATCCCGAGGGATATGGAGTAATCCAAATGGAATTCATCTGTGATAGGTAGTACATTTGTGATAGGTAGAATCAGAAAGACATAGGAAATAGATCTCCCAAGAGTGCTAGTGCCAGAGTTTTCTCAGGGGGCAGCTTTGTGGAGCCAAGAGCCATGTTCTGCACTGGACCTCATTCTCTGGATTCCTGATTTTTCCCTGTTGTCAATGACTCCATGATAAGACTACCTTCTCTATTTCCTTGTATCCCTCTTCCTTCTGCATTCGTTAGTGTTACTGATATTGTTTGGAAATAGCAGGGAAGCAGTGAGCACTGCCATGTTTTCTTTGAGCTAATTGACTTCCTTTGTCACATATTCATTGTCAAATTAACTTTAGTGGAAGAGGGGCTTGCTTGCAAATTACAGAGCTTTTGTAGCTGGAGATGAAGGAGCCAGAACAGCTACCTCCTCCATAGATCTTCAACCTGGGGTCCATGAACTTAAACAAATATTTTGATAACTATATTTCATTGTAATTGGTTTCCTTGATAATGCTATGTACTTTGTCTTATGCATTTGAAAACATGATTCTAAGAAGGAGTCCACAGACTTCACCAGAATGCCCAAGGGGTTCAGGACAAGAAAAAGCTCACCAGCCCCTTTTTGATAAGAATGCTCATATTCCTTCCCATCTTTAAGGATTGTCCCTCATCCCACTGGACCAGCACCAAGACTCCAACCCCAGATACAGATGTAGTTAATTAAAAAGCATCTATTAAGTAAATACTATGTGGGAAGCATTGTGCTGGGCTCTGGGGGCATAAAGTCAATCCAATCAATTAATCTCCAAGCTCTGATGCAATGCCTACAAAGTGCCAGGAATTGTGCCATGTCCTAGAGATATAGAATAAAAATGGAAGAGCCCCTGTCTTCATGGAGCTTACATTACATGAAGGCTGGTGTGCTCTCTCTCTGTCTCTGTCTCGCTATCTGTCTGTCTCTCTCCCTTTCTCCTTTTCCCTCTCTCTCTCTCTCCCTCCCTCTCTCCTTTCTCCCTCTCCCTTCCCCCTCTCTCTCATCCCCTTCCCTCTCTTCCCCTCCTCTTTCTCTCTCTCTCTTTCTCCCCCTCCTTCTCCACCTACACCCTTCTCTCTGTAAGTATACACACACAAATAAACATACACATACATATGCATATATACATAGCCATATAGATGTATGTATCCATATGTATATGTATGTATATATGACATATATTACAAAATGAATGCAAGGGATAGGGGTAGAAGGGAATTAGCAGCTGAGGGACAAATATGAAGCAGTCCCTGCTTTCAAAGAGCTTGCCTTCAATCTGAGGAGACAGTGAGTACAGACACACACACACACACACACACACACACACACACACACACACACACACGCCCATCAGTATCAGCAGGACCAGCAGATGTGAATCAAAGTGGTGCTCGGGATAATGACTTGTCTTCAAGGAGGACATGAATCAAATGTTGACATGGGGAGGGAAAGCTGAGACATGGAAATTTCCTCACTGAACCCTGGCAAAGTGGGCATGATGAGGGCAGCTAAATAGAATTTCTCTTGCTTTTAACTCTCATCAAATCAACTCATCCTGGATCCAGAGAAGGAAGGGATCTTAGTCTAATTCCCTCGTTCAACAGGAAAGGAAACTGAGGGAAGGAGGGGAGAGGAGAGAGAGACAGAGAGACAGAGAGAGAGAGATATATGGATGGAGAACTTCCCTAAGGTTACAAAGATAGTAAATATCAGAGGCACAATGGAACCCAGGTCCTCTGACTTTGGGAGACTATATATTCTTTACAATGTAATATGTCAGTGTCTATGCAATAAACTAAGAGAGAAAGTTTCTCAAGAGTTCACATAAATGGATGAGGAGATTTTCTGTAAATGTGGTGGCACATAAACATTTATTTTTAAGCATATGATGACAGAAGGCATTGAATCCAATTGTACATTGTGGGGAAATGCAAAATCTGCCCCTCTGACAAGCTGCAATAAATCGTCCAAATGCTGGAAATATCTCATTACTAATGAGCTAATGAAGATATTTAGCTCTGGCTTCAGGGAGCTGGGATATTGAGGATAACACATTTAAAACAAGTCCTGTTCTGTGGAATGTGACTACTGGCTTAAAATGCTCCCAGTTTGTGGCACATGATTGCATTCTGGGCTAATGTTAGGGACCCAAGAATGTTAGGAATGCAGGAGATGTCTATAACATCTTAAGAAATAGAGATATGGGTGTTTATTAGAATATTATCTTGAGGAAAGGATCATTGAGAGATTGCTTGGATTTTGATATTTTTGCAACTGTTTTTTTCTCATCAAGTTGATGGATGGCTGATTGATTCTTACCACTGGATGGTAGATTGTTCTTACATTTCTTAATTCCACTAAGGGAAGATTTTATTGTTGTTGTTGCAGCCTTTTCCCGTCAGTTGACATCCATTTTTCTGCTTTTATTTCTGACATGTATATCAAAAGCTAGATAATGTTTAAGGAATGACTTTAGGCCTAGGGAAGAAAAGAATTTCTTTACTTACGTACTGAAATGCATTGGTAGGTGCTCCTAAAAGCCTAAAAATACAACTTACTCACTCTTTGCGTCATCCTTATCTGGTGTTAAAACTCACCTCAGTCCACTGTTGATTCTAGCGAATAGAACAACCGGGTCTGAGCTAAAGGACTTGACTTCTCTTTTGAAGAACTATGAGATTTCCCACAGACCAGGTTTTATCTTTAAAATGGGGTCAGCAATTGCTATACCTAATTTTCTTCCTTGGGATTGGAGGAGGAGATGAGAAGGAGAAGACATGTGAAGCCTCTCTGAATTTTTCTGGGAGGTGGAGGCCTGAGGAATACGTCTTATTTTCATCCAAGGAAATAGAAGCAAGATTGTAACTTAAACTTCTTTCGAGTATCTTGGTAGCATGGAGTATTAGAGCAGTGGACTTTTCTTTAATATGCTTTGTATTTATGTGCATGTATTACGTAAATAATAGTAATAATAATCAGCATTTATATAGCCCCTTAAGGCTCACAAAGCACTCTAGAAATACTCTCATTAGATCCTCGTAACAACCCTGGGAGGTAGGTGCCATTATTATCTCAACTTTATAAATGAGGAAACTGAGGCAGACAAGATATTAAATGACTTGCCCAGGATCACACAGCTAGTAAATGTCTAATGCCAAATTTAAACTCAGATCTTTCTGACTCCAGGACTGATGCTCTATCCACTGTACCACCTAGCTGCCTATACTTTGTATTTACGTGTTTATACTTTGTGTGTTTATGTATATACTTTGTATTTACTTATCTCTATACCTCAAGTATCTGTCACTTCCCATCCCCATTCCTTAATAGACCATAAGTTCTTTGAGGGCAGGGGCTGTCATTTTTTTTTTGTCTTTGTTTCTTTGAAGACTAGTATGATGCCTGGAACTTGGGAGCTGCTTAATAAATATATGTTGAACAGGATCAGATCAACAACTGTTGGCCTGGGAATTAGGAGACCTGGGTTTGAACTGAATTAATCCAAGAATAGTAGATTTGGAGTCAGGATACCCAGCTCAACTCTTACTAGCTGTGGGGAAGGTAGACTGGTCAGTTTACCTCTCCACCCCTCACTCCGTACTTTCCTCTCCCATAAAATCGAGATAATAATATAATCACTGCCTGTTTTTCATGATGCATTCACTCACTAGAGACATATAAACTTATAATGCTGTTACAGATGAAACCTGTCTACCTCAAATTCTACACAACCTTACTAGGGAGTTTCTATTCCCTCGTGGTGGGCTACCTCCATCTTAAATTGGTTGTTTAGCTTGGGTCCCATGTATGTGATCTTGTGAGCTCCCCCTACCCTCAGCCTCTTACTTCCAGAGCATCTTTGTTGTAAGCAAGGTACAATATTCCTTTTGTCATTCTTGAGTCATTAAAGATGGATTTTTGCGGGTTGAAAAAGATGAAAGAGTTGATATATGTGGTACTGAGTAGACTGAGCCTGATCTTAAAACTGATGTGACTCGGGGTATCTCAAGATGGAAAACTTTCTACCTTCAAGCTTTGGAGTGACTGAATAGGTTTTCCAGAAGGCATGGAGAGTCTCAGAAGGACCAAGAAATACTGATCAACTTTGTCACTTAACCAAATACTAGACACTGCTTAGAAATTATCTTTGTTTGCCAGTTTGTTAATTAATTTGTACAGACCACTAGTAGATTATTTAGAAATATAGTTTATGCTATATATTCAAGTTACTTTTTTCTTAAAGAATAAACAGTTAAACTTAAAAAAAAAATTATTCCCAGAAATGCATGAGCCAACATTTTACATGAAAACAGTTATAGAAAAAGGCAGTCTTTAAAAAGCAACCACCAAGAACACATGTGTAATTCATGTCAGCTCCTTTCACATGTTTGAATGACTCGGTCCCTTCATAAGGCTTGCTGGAAAGTTACCTTGTGGAGAGAATCTATTTTGGTGTATTTGGCTACTTGTCTGTCAGCAGATCAGGAAAGCAATGGAGTGTGTTCCAAAGGATAGAAAATGGATAGAAGAAATATGTTTTGTGTTTTTCTCAAGTAATTAGAAAACATAGGCTTTGGAGGTTGAGTCACAGAATCACAGAATTTCAAAATACTAGAGTCCATAGGGACCTCAGAGGCAATCCAATTCCCCAAATATTTATTAAACACCTACTGTGTCAGTCAGTCAGTCAAAAAACATTCATTTATGAAACATTTGCTGTGTCCCAGACATTGTAAAAGGTAGTGGGGTCATGATGATTCCAAAGACACAGTAAGAACCCTTGGCCAGTTACTGAAATCTATCTGTTACTCAGATTCTATGTGTGTGTGTGTGTGTGTGTGTGTGTGTGTGTGTGTGTGTGTGT
>NW_020951112.1:6505972-6612492 GCF_900497805.2 Vombatus ursinus | reverse complement strand
TGTGTGTGTGTGTGTGTGTGTGTGTGTGTGTGTGTGTGTGTGTGTAGAGAGAGAGAGAGAGGTACATATACATGTAAACACATGCATACACACATATGTGTGTATACATATACATATATACACACACACGTGTATGTACATATACACATGTGTGTATATGTGTATGGGTATATATAGGTAGATCATTAAAAGCACCTACCTCCTCACAGGGATTTTTTTTTTCTTGGGATATACGGAGATAACATATTTTATAGCACTTTGAGTCAGGAACACTCCTCGAGTTCAAATCCAGCCATAGGTACTAGCTGTGTGACCCTGGGCAAGTTACTTAACCCTATTTCTTTCAGTTTCCTCATCTGTAGAATGAGCTGGAAAAGGAAATAACAAATCACTCCAATATTGTCTCCAAGAAAGCCCCAAATAGGGTTGTGAAGAATCAGACACAACTGAAAACAACTCCACAACAATAACATGTAGAATACGACACAGTGGAAACCATGGGAGCATGTGAGCTTCTTGATCCATTAACCCTTGTTTCCCCACATGACCAGTCTCCTTCCATACATTTCAGAACACATACCTTTTTGGTGACATCCGTTCTGTCCTTCCCTTGCATTACTCTTTTGTTAGTAATAACACTACCTGAATGGGTAGACTACCTATCACTGAGGCATTCAGTTGAAGACTGAATGACTGCTTCTTGGAGCTGTCAAAGGGGCAAGTCTCAATCAAGGTATATAGTGACATATGTGTATAATATATGTCACTACATATAACTATAAATAAAATATATTGTAATATAATATATTAAAGATAATATATATATATATATATATAATATGGTGCCCTGTCAAATTAACAAACATGTATTTTTTATTAGTCAACTAACAAAGATTTATTAAGCATGGAACTATTTGCCAAGTACTGTGGAAGGAACTGGACATATGAAGAAGAATTGAAAATGGTTCCTGCCCTCAAATAGCTTAAATTCTAATGGGGCTGGGCAGACAACCTAGACATTCATTGGCATATTCAAGTTAGCTACTGGCAGTCTCCTATGCTTGCAATACTTTCTTTCCTTACCATAAGAAGCATCTAGCATATTAATTAATACTATGCATTATCAATTACCATATTAATAAAATACATCATTAATTACTATATCAATTAATAATGTATATTATTAATTACCATATTAATTAATACTATGAATTAAGCACCTACTTATATACCAGGTCGTGTGCTAAGAACTGAGGATATGAAGAAAGACAAAAAAAGTCTTTTCTCTGAAGGAATTCACTATCTGACGGGGGAGACAACATGTGGATAGCTATGTGCAAACAAGCTATATGCAGGATAAATTGGACGTAATCAACCAAAGGGGCATCAGGAAAAGTGTCTTATAGAAGGTAGGATATTAGCTAGAACTTGAAGGACTTGGAAGACCTGTACAAATGTTAGCTAATGTATCTTTCCCTTGCTATGTATTACTTGGGTGTTGTTGGGAACTCCCCCCTTTCCTTCTTTGGGCTTCAGTTTCCCTCATCTGTAAAATAAGAACGCTGGACTCAATGACAGCTTAGGTCCCTTCCAGCTCTGCGTCTTCCATCCTTCGGTCCTAAGTGATTTCCAAGGTTCCTTTTAGGTCTAAATCTTTGTTTCTGTAATAAGTGGTTTAAATCTACAAGTGCCTCGGTAACCAGGGCTCTTGGAAGATGTGGGGTGGGGGTATCGTCTCTGCAGGCTCTGTGAGTCTGAGATGCATCTAGTGTTTTGCTTTTTAACTTGGAAGCAGAAGGGTGATGATCAGCAGACTCTTTCTTCCTAGTCTTTTGTCAGCAGATTGGAAAGGCTTGTTCCTGGCTAATAAAGCAAGCATTCATTACGTGGGCTTTGTCGCCTCTAGGATTCTATTGTCCTTGAGGAGAGCAGGGGCCCCCAGTATTTCCTAAGGCTTCTCCCTTCACCTTCTCCAGGCTGAGCATCTCCTAAGTGTTCCTATATAAGATTTCTGGAAAGAAAAGAGACAGATACGCCTGATCTCTGAATAACACCATCATAGGGAGTAGGAGCGGGACTGATCTTGCTATTTTGTTGGCATAGGGAACTCCCAGGTGAGGGAACTATTACCCATGCTATTGGGCATCTTCTCTGCACTTTATAGTTTTAAGTAGTTGTCTTGAACATTGAGAGATCAAGTGATTTGCCCAGAGTCAAACAACCAGCATGACCTGCCTGTCCGGGCTCAAGAGAGCCAATCGCTGAATTTTTGGTGGAAGTGTTCAGAAATTGGCAAATGCTACAAATTAGAGTTTAGTTTCTTGTTTTATTGATTGTCTAGCCTAATAACATGATAGTGAAAATGTTAATAATTCAGATTAAACTTTAAAAGTGTGTCATGCATACAGCCCCTCCACTCCCACTGCCAGCAAGCTATTAAACATTTACCAGCACACCACTGGACTCAGAAGTGGGATTTGAACCCAGGTCTTCCTACTTCCAAGGACAGCACTCTCTCCACTACATTGTGGTGCATAAATATATGAATAAAACTACTGCACTGGGGGCTCAGAGTATCTTTCTCTGTCTTAAAGCAGAATGGAAAATTCAGGAGTAATAGACTTACAGTGAGGAAGTCTTGTGTTCAAACCTCACCTCAGACTCTTCTAGTGTAACTCTAGTCAAGTCTCTGAACTTCTTTGATCCTCAGTTTTATCATCTGTGAAATGAGCACAAAAAATGAGATCACGCGTGCAAACCTCATTGGAAACCTAAGACCACTATAAAATGTCAGTTATTGTGATAATGGCACGATGAACTCCTGAATGCAGAACTGGCTCTTTCCAAAGGCTTTCACTCCTGATTCCTTTACCTCTTTTCCTCTTCAGCTGTCTAATTCAACTAGTAGTTGTGAAGTAGCTACTTCAGTGCCAGGTACTCTACTAGATGTAGGGATACAAAAGAAAAATTAAATTAAACAAAAGCTTGCATTCTCCTGGGGAGAAACAGCATGTGTACTCGTAAGTCAAGATAGAGAGATAGATAGATAAGATAGGCAGGTACAGTACATAGAGCACTAGACCTGAAGTCAGGAAGACCTGAGTTCAGATGTGTCCCCTCATACTTACTAGCTGTGTGACCCTGGATAAATCACATAACCCTGTTTGTCTCAGTTTCCTCATCTGTAAAACGAGCTGGAGAAGGAAATGGCAAACCACTCCAGTATCTTTGCCAAGAAAACCCCAAATGGGGTCATGGAGAGTTGAAACAAATGAAAACACACAGACACATTACATACACACATGCAACATATGTGTATATTTATATAATATATTTACTAAGCATATATTTGCTAAATATACATATACTTATTAAATATACATATATAAATATATGTATAAGTATAATATAAATACATATTTAGTAAATGTTTTACTAATGTAGATTACTAAAATATTTATATCTATACATGTATATGTGTGTGTTTATATATGTGTATGTACATACATACATATATACAGAGAGAGAGAGAGATTGAGATTTAAAGTAATTTTCCCAGAGAAGGCACCAGCAACTGGGAGAATCAGGGACGGTCTTGTGTAGGAGATAACATAAGCTGAGTCCAGAAGGAAGCTTGGAATTTTAAGAGGTCGTAGTCAGAAAAAAAAAGGTATTCCAGGCATGAGGGATAGCCTATGCAAAGACAAAGAGGGGGGAAATGGAATGTCATATACAAGGAATAGTTCGACTGGATGAAATGAGTTAACATAGGTAAAGCACTTTGTAAACCTTAAAGTGCTATGTAAATGACATTATTATCAATTATCAAGCTAACTATAATTATGAGTAGTGAGCATTTATAGAGCACTTTAAGATTTATAAGGAGCTTCACTTACTCAATCTCATTTGATCCTCACAGCAACTCTATGCATAGATGTGAATATTAGTATCTTCATTTTACAGATGAGGAAATCAAAGCTGAGAGATTACAGTTACTTGCATAGAGCCCCTCAGCTAGTAAGTATTTGCAGCACAATTTCCTGACTCCCCATCCAGCCCTCTTTTTACTGCACCATCTATGTAATTATTTTTATTGCCATCATTGTTGTTATAAAGAATGAATGAAGACAAGTAATATGAAATCCATATAGAAAGGTAGATTGGAGCCATGTTGTCACATATTTCAGATGCCAGAGGAATTTACATTTTATTACAGAGGTGATCAGGAAGGAGCCGTTGAAGCTTCTTGAGCAACTGATCGATAGGATTAGATTTACTCTTTAGACTCTGAGACCCAGATCCTAATTCTGGTCTTTGCCAGGGTGGTTGATAACTAAAGGTTAATTTGATAAGAATCAGAGAGTCATCAACCCTACAGTTGGAAGACAATTTAGAGATTATCTAAAATCATCTGTATTTTACTGAGAAGGAAACGGAGACCCAAAGATGTAATCTGTTCCAGTCTTCCTTCTCCTTTTTGTCATCTTCTTCCTCTTTCTCTTCCTTCTCTTCTTCTCCTTCTTCCTTATCTCCTTCTCTTTCCTCTTTCTCTTCTTCTTCCTCTCCTTTCTCCACCTCTTCCTCTCTTTCCTCTTCCTTCTCCTCTTCCTCCTTTATCTAGTGCTTTAAATTTGGCTCAGTACTTTTCGTCATTTTCTCAGTTAATATCCACGACTACTCTGTGAAGAAGATAGTAGAGAAAAGGATGAACTTGAGGTCAGGAGGACCTACATTCTAATCCTGACCCTTCTACTCAATAGCTGCATGATCATAGCCATGTCCTGTATCTTCTCTGAATCTTATTTTCCCCATCTGTAAAATGGGGACTATTATTCCAGTAGTACCTCCTGTGAGGCTGACATGTGAGATCCTGTATAAAGGACTTTATAAACTTTAAAGTATTATTATTATGTTATCATAGTATATATGTTAAAGTATTATATAAGTATTATCTGCTAGGTGGCGGCACAGAGCGCCAGGTTTGGAGTCAGGAAGACTCATCTTCATGAGATCAAAAACAACCTCAGACACTTCCTAGTTGTGTGACCCTGGGCAAGTCACTTCACCCTGTTTGCCTCGGATCCTCATCTGTAAAATAAACTGTAAAAACCAGCTCCAGTGTCTTTGCCAAGAAGACTCCAAATGGGATGATGAAGAATTGGACACAACTGAACAACAAATAAATATTGTTATTACTGTTTATACCACTACTACTTATTAGATATTGAAGGAGATATATTACCATTTGCCTTGCTATTATGTCCTAAAGACTACTGGTTCTTTCTACTTCATTTGTGGCTGAAATCTCCTTCATGTGTTGTCTGCTACTTGTTATAATTAATAATAATGATGATAATAATCACAATAGTAATAATAAAAAGCTAACACTTATATGATGCTTACTACGTGCCAGACACTGAGCTAAACACTTTACAGTTATTTTATCATTTGCTGCTCACAACGTCTCTGAGAGGCAGGAGTTATTATTATCTCTCCATTTTACAAAGGAGGAAACTGAGGCAAATAGTGTTTAAGTGACTTGCCCAGGGTTACACAGCTAGTAAGCATCTGAGGTCAGATTTGACCTCAAATTGTCCTGACTCCAGGCCTAGTGCTCTATCCACTGAACTACCTAGCTGCCCCTTGTAAGCTCCCTGAGAAAAATGACCATCTCCACTTCTGGGATATTTTGATCCCTAGCATTTATCTCAGTGTTTTACACACAGTAAGCACTTAATAAATGTTTTTTTCATTTATTTATTCATTTATTAAATCATCTATCCCTTCTTTGATGGTAATATTATAGGCCTGATTAATTTCCTAATTATCCTATTATTTTTACTAATTTTTACAGATAAAAGAACTGAGGCTCGGGGAGGTTGAATGATTTGTTCATCTTGCCCACTTATGTAACTAGTAAGTGTCAGAGGGAGGAATTCAGGCCTTTGCTGCCTCCAAGTCCGATGTTCTCTGGTAGGCCTCATTCCCCTACTTCTTAAGAAAGAATAGATTCCTTCCCTAATTGTCCGATTCTCTGAGGCTGAGGCAAAATGGCTTTCCTACCTCCTCTCTTTTGTTTGCCCTGCTCCCCTCCCCTCCATCCCCTCCACTTCTTGCTCTCTGGTGGGTGGGCTGATGGCTATTTGTCATTATAGATGGCTCTTTGGTCCTCTAATTGCCTCATTAAAACTCTAGGGAAACAGCATTCTGGCGACTGTCTTGCTGGGGCCTGTCTTGTCCATTTTCCCTTCTGGGTTGGGCCTCTGGGGAAGCTAAGGCAGCTGCATTCTGTTCTGGGTCTTTCCCTGAATGAGGCCAGGCTGGCTCAACAGCATATGCCCAGACACATTCTGCTTTCAGTTTCTATCAAAGGCCTATTGACAGAGGCTGGGGGCAGCTCAGTGCATTGTTTGTTCTCCCCTTCTTTTGATCCCCAGTTCTTTCTATTTCGGTTTCTCCTTCCAGTGTGGCTGGCCTCTAGCCCAGGTAAGATTAGGTTTCTTTTATTGGGTTTGCCATTGTGGATGGAGGGCCGCAGTATCCAAAATACACAACAAAGCCAAATTAGCTTGGATGCCTATGAGAGTGAATGGTGGAATAGGGTTAATCCCATATTGTTTCCTATGAAATAAACATTTGTATATGATGCAGTTCTTTTGCAAAAAAAAAAAAGTCTCTTCTGTCTGTGTCCTACCCAAGCTCTTTTATTACCTGTGTGTTCAAGAACCCAGACCAATTAAAGTTGAAAGTCTATTCTTAAAATGAAACAAATAAACATGCCCTGCAAGTCTCTAATGCCAGGATTTCTTAACTGGGGGTTCCATGAACTTATTTTTTTTAAATTGGTAACTATATTTCAGTGTAATTAATTTCCTTTGTAATCCTGTGAATTTGGTTTTAAACATTTAATTAAACATTTAAAATTATTCTGAGAAGAGATCCTTAAAGATCCCTAAAGAGGCCTAGGACCTCCCAAATGGTCCAAAACCCCTGCTATAACCAAATCATTTATGTATTTTGGGGGACCACATTTCGACACAAGGCATGCTGTCACTCTGGGGGTACCAGGCCTTAAATGTGGTCTCCTCCATTAGAATATGACCTGATGACAGGGATTGATTTTGCTTGCCTTAGTGCCTAGCTCAGTGCCTGGAACATAGGAAGAATTGAATAATTGTTTGCTGATTGGTTGAGCACTGGGCTAGGACCAACGTCTAGTTAAACAGGAAAAGGGCTCGTAGAAATCTCTAGCCAGAGAGGAAATGACTCTACTTCCAGAGAAGTAGATAGGATTGGGAAAATTAGTCCCACGTCCCACAGTTTGAGTCTGGATTGAGTGAAGGAGGGTAAGGAGTTGAATATAATGCCAAGTTTGTGAACCCAGCCAACTGGAAGGATGGTGATGCCTTCAGCAGAAACAAAAACATATGATGGGGAGAGATCAAGAGTTCAAGTTTTATATGTGGTGAGTGTGAGATGCATTTTGAACATCTACTTTGAAATATCCAATAAGCAGTTAGAAATTAATGACTAGTGCTCAGAGAGTGACAAGGGCTGATTATATAGATCTGAGAATCACCTGAATTGAGATTATAATTAAACTCATGGAAACTCATGAGATCAGCAAATGAGAGAGTATAGAGAGGTAAGAGTACCTAGGAGAGAGCTTTTGAGTACAACCAGGGCTAGGGGGGATGAATGATGAAAACTTTTGTTCTTACATCATCTTCCTTTCCAAATATATCCCTCTCCACTCTAGTCATTCTTTTTACAAAAAAAAGAGGGAAAAATAAGGTCAGAAAAACTAAGAAACAAATCAAGTGAGTTAGATATAGTATATGCATTGTTCCATGCCAACGGTCCCCCATCCACGCGTAGAATAGAGAGGGTATTTTCTCATCACCTCTAAAGAAGAGACGAGAAACAAGCTTGAGTTTTATAATTTCACGGAATTTCACTTCCCTTTATTTGTTCTTTCCAATTGCATTGTTAAAGTTCTTGTGCATACTATGTTCCTGGTTCTGCTTCTTTCACTTTGGTAATAACAAACAAATCCCCTCATGGTTCTCTGAATTCTTCCAATTCATCTCTTCTTGCAACACACCAAACAGTCTGTCGCATCCAAGGTCCCACAGTTTGTTTCTGCTTAAACCTTTTCTGTGCTTCTTTGTGATCCACTGAGTTTAAGTTCAAAGTCCTCTGGCATGCAAGGCTCATCTGGTGCCACACTGGTAACCTTTCTGTTCCTCACATAAGACACTCCCATCTTCTGACACCATAGTCTCATTTGCTGTATCTGTACCTCCTATCTGGAAATTTCTCCTTCATCTCCCTATCTTAACTTCCCTGGCTTCCTTCAAGTCCTGGCTAAAAATCTTACCTTCTACAAGAAGTTTTTTCCTGTTTTCCCTAAATGCTAGCTCTTAATTATCTCCAGTTTATCCTGTGTATTTCTTGTGTGTACCTAGTTGGTTTTTTTTTTCACTTTAGGCAGCTCATACTATTTTTCATACACTTTTTTTCTTTACTTGGACTAATCTATCTCTCCCTCTCCTCTACCCAGAAATCTTACCTTTCCCCATCTCTCCTGTTTTACTGTTTCCTATGCCTGGAATTCCTTTTTTTCTGATCAATTCCTCCTTGTGCTTTAATGTCCTGAAATGCTACTTTCTTCATGAAGTTTTGCTCAGTACCTTGGGTTGGGACTCCTTTCCTCCCCTGTCTCCCTTTAGACCTAAAGGTTATTGGTAGCCATGTATGTGTCATGACGACTATAATCTCTCTGGGAGCAGGCACTATGTCCTGCTTTAATGTTATGTCTCTTCCAAAAATAATAATAATAACTAAAATATATGTCATGCTTTAAGTTTTGGATATAGTATCTACATATTTTATCTCATGTAATTACTTCACTTATATTATCCCATTTAATCCAGCGCCCCTACATGGTAGTTCCTCAGCAAATAGTTGTCAAATTGAATTGCTTAGTTTTATATTCCCTACTGTGTGCAGGCGGTCTCAGGTTTATAAGTGTATATTTGTAGACAGGGAAATGGCTACCATCCGGCAGGTAACAATCAATCAGTGAATCAGCAAACATTTATTAAACACTTACTATGTGCCAGAAATATAGTATCTCCGAATCATGCCCCCTTCTTTCTTCTGACACTGGCATCACCCTGGTGCAGGCCCTCATCACTTCATATCTGGACTACTAATGTAGGTTGTCGGTTGATCTTCCAGGCTAAAGTCTCTTGCCATCCCAATGCATCTTCCACTTAGCTGCTGGATTGACCTTCCTAAAATGCAGGTTTGATCATGTCATTCCCTTATTCAGTAAACTCCAATGGCACCCTATTACCTTCAGCACAAAATGTAAAATGCTTTGTTTGGAATTCAAAGTCCTTTATAAACATGGCCCCTTCTCATCTTTCCAGGCTTTGTACATTGCATTCAACCCTAGGCTTTCTGAAATCAGTAATGTTTACCTTTCTGCTGTTCCCTGGACAACACTGTCCATCTCCTGACCCTGTACTTTAGGACTTGCTCTACCCACATGCTTACAATTGTTTCCCTCCTCATTTCCTTTTCTTGGCTTCCATCAAGTCACAGCTAAAATCCCACCTTCTTTTTTGAAATTAATTTATTTTAAACTTAAATACACAATAAGAAAAGAAAAAGAAACATAAACTTAAATACAAAATAAGAAAAGAAAAAAATCATTGCTCTATGCACAGCAGAACATGAGAGAGAATTCAAAATATACAGCAATAAATTTGCATTTCAAGAAAGCCTATGTAATAAATACTATACATCGTGTTCAGAGCTGTCCAGCTTTTCTGTGCTTTCTTGTAAGTTTGGTCCCACCTTCCAAAAGAAGCCTTTCCCATTCCCCCTCACTTGCTGATGCTTCTCCTGTCATAATTATCCCCAATTTATCCTGGCAATTTCTTGTGTGTACCTAGTCCTTTGACATGTTCTCTCCCCCATTAGACTATGAGCTCCTTAAGATCATGGGCTGTCTTTTACCTTTCTGTTCACCCCTAGGGATTGGTACAGTGCCTGGCACATAGGAGGCCAAAGGGAAGACTCCTTCTCTAGCTGGTATCTGCCTGCTTATGTCATGTCAGCAGAGATCCTGCTCCCTTGGAATGTCATCCATTTCTGAGGACAGAAGCAGATGTTTCCATTGGTCCCTCTTTGAGGGAGCCCCTCCATTCCTCAGACCCTATGCCACCTCAGATGCTCCAAAACCCACTGATAAAAGCCAGCCTAAGATGGGAATATTATATTGGTTTTAATTATAATGGTATTTACCCTGCCAAGTATATTCGCTCCTGGTAAAAGCATCATAGATCATAAACTTAAGAGAGAATTTAAAGTGCCTTATTCTTTTTCAACTTAGGAAGGCTTATGCAATTTCTTAGCAATTATTTCCTGTAGGAATAAAGTGGCATGTTGCTCTGTCTTTCATCCTGTTTCTCTAGCTGTAGTCCCTCCTCATTAGTGGTAGGCTCCCTCTTCAGAGAAACTGTAATGCCCTCAAAGTCCTGAATCTATTATAACTCGAAGAATCCTCATCTACCCGACAAAAATACAGACTGAGGAAATAGTTCTCTGTCTCTCACCTTAACTAAGTGGGTGGATGGAGACGCATGTATACCCTGGATGCAAGGAGGGCTGGAGTGAAAGAAACCCTGCAGGCCTGAGACTGCTCTTGGAAACTGACTTTTGTTAACTTTTCCTTTTAATCTCTTCCAAGGGCTAGATTGGAAAGCACCATCTTTATTGCCTGCCCACCCATTGACCCAGATATCCCCCCCCCACAACATACACACCCTGGATCAGGAATTACATTTAAGGAAATAGAGTCAGTTGCTGAAGTTTCCTGGCTGGGTCATGAAAATCCAAATCCAAGTTCAAGGCAATTCAGTTCACTTTAACAATTTGACAAATGTTGACTAAGTATGTCCATGGCCACATGTGGAGCGCTGGTGCTAGGAATCTTTAAAAAAATATGAAAGGGTCATTGGAAAGAACATTGACCTTGGATTCAGACAACCTATATTCAAGCCCTGACACTGCTGCTTACTATTTCTTTGACCCTGGGCAAGCTACTTGACCTCATCTGTAAAATAAAAGGGCCAAACCAAATGATCCCTAAAGTAACATCTAACTCTAATTCTCTGCTCTTGTGGCAAAGTTCCTGCCCTCAAAGAACTTTTCTTCTGTGACACGTACACAAATCGTATGGTCATACGATTTAGGGATGGAAGAGACCTTTGAGGTCATCTTGTCTAATCCCACAGAGAAGGAGACATTGATCCAGAAGGCCTAAATGAGCTGCCAAAAGTCCCATAGGTACTCATACCAGAGCTAGGAGTGGAGGCCACCTCTTCCATTGCCAGAGCCATTTTTCTTAGGATATGAACTAGAATATAATAAAGGCAAAGGAAAAACCCAAAGTGCTATAAGGAGGGCTTCATGGAAGGGGCGGTAGTGAGGTGGAACTTGGTGAAAGATTTCCTTAGGGAGAGATGAAGAAGAAGAGTGTTTAATCTAAGAGTGATGTCCTATTCAAATGCAAAGAAGTAGGCAAGGTCAAGCCAAAATGGTGGTGGTAGTCGAGGGGGACACAGTAGTCCTATTCTATACTTTATTGTGTTTTTTTCTGTGCATTAACTTATTTTATCAATGCTTCCCCCCATATGTCTTACTATTCACTAACTCAGCTCCAATTTGTTAAATGCAATAGGTTATATATATTTATGCATAAGCATGATGTATTGAATATAACATGTATATAATGTATAATGTATTAAATATATAAATATGCACATGTATATTATAATATATACAACACAATATATGTATGTATATGTGCATATATAGTATGTGTATATATATGTGTGTGTGTGTGTGTATGTGTGTATTAGGGACCAGAACTGATGTAGGAAACTCTCTCTACCACTGCAAGTCGACACCTTCTTTGCAATTTATAGCCTTAGAGATTTGCTTAGAGGTGCTCATTCACATACAGCCAGTATGTGTCAGAGGTGAGACTTGAAACTTAGGTATTTCTACCTCCCAGGTTAGCTCTCTAGTAACTCTACCACTCTATCACCACTCTACCACCATTTGTACACGGTGTACAAATAGATAAATAAAATCGCAGTGTGTAAAGATTTCTCTAAGCATAAGAGATTTCTCTAACTTAAAGCAGAATGGTATAATTGATAGAGCACTGGACTCAAATTCATGAAGAATAGTGTTCAAACCCCACATAAAACATAGACTCTATAACTCTAGGCAAGTCACTTAAATCTCTCTCACCCTTAATTTCC
Source organism: Vombatus ursinus (assembly GCF_900497805.2). Lineage (NCBI taxonomy): Eukaryota > Metazoa > Chordata > Mammalia > Diprotodontia > Vombatidae > Vombatus > Vombatus ursinus. The sequence continues at coordinate 6,600,148 of NW_020951112.1, read as the reverse complement.
TCATCTGTGAAATGGATATAATAGTAACTTCTACATCACAAGGTTGTTGTCTGCCTGCCCCTAAGACCAGCTCCCTATCCACTATACCATACTGCTTCTCATAGCATCTTGCATCATACTGCCCTAATAGACCATGAGTTCCATGAGGGCAGGGACTAGTACCTTATCTAAATGTGTTATTTCCCTCAGTGCCTATCACAGTGTTCTGTGCACAGTAGATGTTTAACAAATATTCATTGAATGGTATTGAGGGTGGCTCCAGTAAGACATTATGTCCTTGCCCTGTTGGTTGCTTTCACTGGGGTTCTAGTCCGCAGCTGTCATGTCCACTGAAGTGTACAAACCATGAGCATGCCTTCCTTGGAGCTTAGGAGTTCCAGTATCTTTTTTGCTGGTTGTGTGTGGATGAGTGGTCTTGACATCATAGACATCAACCTCTATCTGAGCCAGAAGCCATATGGCTGAAATAAATCATCAGGAAACAAATAGGCAAAGGCAGATTTCAACTGACAAGAATATAGAAATGATGTCAGTGGAATTTACCACCACTGTAGATTCACACATTGTCAATACAAAAGTTTTTGCTACCCGTCAGCTGGTACCTCCATTCTCATGCAGGCGATCTGTCAGTGATTATTGTTAATATTGTTTTATGTAAACGCTATCTGTACAAAATGCTTTGCCAACTGTTATTCTATTTTTCGTCTTTTTTCTACATTTGTTTCATCTCTCCCCAGTCCAGATTGCTAGCTACGACTTACTTCTAAATTCATCGCAGCATTCACCACATTAGAGGATTGGCCCTCTCTAATAATAGTTTCATGCAACTGACCTGTGATTTGAGGTGATATTACTGCTAGAATATCCCAATTTTACAGATGTGCCTCAGTTCCAGGGAGAGTTAGGAAAATGCCTAAGGTTATGGACCAAATCCAGTGTAAGCTCAGGAACAGAGTGAGATGTTCTGAATTTAGAACCCAAATCTCCTTCTGTTGGATCATTCTACCATACCTCTCCAACCCACACAGTATCAAGTTATTGGTGTGGGTCAGTAGCTGTTCATCCTCCCTGCCTCTCCGCCCGCTAGTCAGTATTATAAACTTCGCTCACAGGGCTTTTATAGCCCTCAAATGAGATAATGTATGCAAATTGCTTTATAATTAGACACATCAATATTTCACTGGATCTTTGATCTTATGTGAGGAATCTTTCTTTATTCTATGTGATTCTTTACTATATCTTCCATGTTATCTAGGGTTGAGCTCTCCAAGGTGCTGAAAATTTTCTCAGTTTCTTTTAATATTTCATATGTACCAGAACATTGTTTGGGCTGTTGTTGACTCGTTCTTGATGCATGCCACATTTTTTTCTAGTCATATAATTTCATTAATGCTATTATAGAAATAAAATAACACAGGCAGGGTGGTGCAGTGGATAGAGCAATCGGGTCCAATGTCAGGAAGACCTGAGGTAAAATCTGGCCTCACACACTGATTAGCTGTGTGACCCTGGGCAAGTCACTTAACCTGTTTTGCCTCAGTTTCTTCATATGTAGGTTAGGGATAATAATAGCATCCATCTCCAAGGGTTGTTATTTAGATGAAATGAGAAAATTATAAAGAGCTTAGCACAGGGCCTGACACATAGTAAGTACTATAAAATATTAATAATAATAATACTTTACATACCACTTGTCTCATGCAAGTCATCATTAAGTAATATGCCTTAACCTACTAACATTCACCACACTTAGAATGGAGCTCTTTGGAGGCTTGGACCATTTCACTTTTGTCTTTGTAACTCTGGTTGCTAGAACACAAATACTTGCTGATTAATTGTGTATCTTTTTATTTCCCTTGAGGCCATTTGTAATTTTTTTTTGGTTAGTCAATGGGGTTAAGTGGCTTGCCCAGGGTCACGCATTTGTAATTGATTTCCTGTTGCTCAGCTATTTGTTGACCTGTAGCACCATCAGAATAATAATAGTACTACCACCATATTTCCATAGCACTTTGGAGTTTGTGAACACTTTTCTCACAATAAACCTGTGGGGTAGAAAGTATTGAAAGTATTATCACCCCCATTTTACAGATGATAAAACTGAGACCAAAAAAGTAAAATGTGTTGTGAATGATCACATAACTACTAAGAATCAGAAGCGGGATTAAACTCAAGTGTACTCAGTGCAGTTCCAGAACTCTTCGGTGTGCTTCTTCTAATACCATTAAGAAGATAGAATGTACATCAACAAACAACTGGGGAATCATTGAAGATGAGGCACAGTTTCTAACCTTAAAGTGACATAAAAACACTAGCTATTTTAGTAAGGAAAAGCAAAAATATCTATAACCACAGTTAAACGTTGACTGTTTGAATACCTCTAGTCTGAAATTGGCCTAGGGTAATACTGATCAGTTCTGGCAGTCATAAAAGAGAAAAAGCAGTAGGGTGGGAGGAGGGAAGCCTGAGCCGTCAGAGAATTGTTTCATTGCATTTCATGGCTATCAGAGAGAAAATGGAAATCATTAGTGATGTCTCTTGGCATTGACCTGCTTTGCCCCTACAGTCTTCAGTAAGCTTGATGGGATAGGGATGCAGATGGGATGCCACATTTTTTTTGGATCCAGAGGTTTGGGTTCAAGTCCTTAATCTGCCATTGAATAGGATCCTATATTTTGAGTTGGAAGGGGCCTTACATACAATCTAGCCCACCCCCTCTCATATCATAGATAGAAAAACTGAAGGCCACAAAGATTAAGTGAACTCCCCAAGACCAAACAGCTAGGGAATGGCAAAGATGGGGCTTGAACCCAGGTTGTTTGACAAAAAATTCCAACATTCTTGCCTTGGCATCTTCTAATTTAGCCATGTGACCAATGGAAAGCCATTTAACCATGAGCTTACTTTGCTTATCTGGAAAAAGGGATAATAATATATGCACTGTTTGCCTCACAAAGTTGTAAATAGGATCACTTGCAATTATCTATGATACCTTGGTAGCTTTTAAGTAATAAATAAATGCAGACATCATGACCTACTTTTCAGGTATTCCTTTGGACAGTGGAATAAAGATTATGACGGCTGCATGGTATAGTGGCAAGAATACTGGACTAAGAATTCAAAACCTTGGGTTTGGGTTTAAGATCTGCCATTCATCAGTTATGTGACTTTGGGCAAATCACCTAACATCTCTGAACCTCAAATTCTTTATCTCAAAAATGGTCAAAATAATGCATGGCCTACCTACAATGTTATAAGGACTTAAAGAGATAATATACAGGATGGATTGTATACTCCTTGAGAGTAGGGTCTTTTTGTTATTATTATTTAATAATATTTTTTCAATTACATGTAAAGACAATCTCAACATTCATTTTTTGAAAGATTTTGAGTTCCAAATTTTTCTCCCCTCCTTCCTCCCTCTCCCCATCTCCCTAAGACAGCAAGCAATCTGATATAAGTTATATGTGTGCAATGATGTATAGCATTTTTCCACATTCATCATATTGTGAAAGAAGAAACAGAATAAAAGGAAAAAAAAACACATGCAAAAAACAAAAAAGTGAAAATAGTATGTTTCAATCTGCAGCCAGATTCTATCAGTTCTTTCTTTGGATGTGGATAGCATTTTCCATCATGAGACTTTCAGAGATGTCTTAGATCCTTGCATTCCTGAGAAGAGCTAAATCTATCAAAGTTAGTCATCGTACAATGTGGCTGTTACTGTGTAAGTGTCCTCCTGGTTCTGCTCACTTCACTCAGCATCAGTCCATACAAGTCTTCAGGTTTTTTCTGAAATCCTTCTCCTCATCATTTCTTACAGCACAGCAGTATTCTATTACATTCTTATACCACAACTTGTTCAGCCATTCCCCACATGATGGACATCCCCTCAATTTCCAATTCTTGGACACCACAAAAAGAGCCGCTATAAATATTTTTGTACGTGTAGGTCCTTTTTCCTTTTTTATGTTCCCTTTGGGATACAGACCTAGAAGTAGTATTGCTATATCAAAAGGTATGCACAGTTTGATTGCCTTTTGGGCATAGTTCCAAATAAGAGCAGGGTCTTTTTGATCTGAATGTATGTTCTGTGTCTGACATGTAGTTAGAGCTTAATAAATGTTCTTTGAATGGTGGAAAAACTTTGCAAATTATAAAGTTCTCAGTTGTACTTTAGTAATAGAATATAAGCTCCATGAGGGCAGGTACAGTTGTATGTTTGTCTTTGTATCCCCAAGGCCTGGCATGGTGCCCAGTTCATACGTAGTACTTAAAATATTTACAAATACTTGTTCAATTGAATACAAATGTATAGTATATATGTAAGCTCCCTGTAAGGAAGGATTGTTTCATTCTTTGCACTTCGATTCCCAATACCTAACAGCGCCTGAAACATATTAGGGAATTAATAAATACTTGTTGATTCATTGTTATTTTAATATTTACTCATGTGTTTCCTGTTCTGAAAAGAAAGATTGTTTCTTCACTTCTCCTGATAGCCAGTCAATTTCTTCTCTCCTTATCACCAAACTGTCAACTCTGCTTTTGTTCTCACTAGTTCCTCGGCCTTTATCCTCTAATTCCCAGAAACCTTGTAAACCCTGATTTTCACTTCTCTATTTGTCAGCCCCATGGGCTCTACCCTACTAGGTCGTTCATGAGTCAATTCTATTCTATAAACATTTATTAAATATCTGCTATGGGCAAATTGCTAGGCTAAGAGGTGGGATACTTCTTATCTAGTATAATTCTGTGTTTTGACCTGAAGATGTGTGTTTATAGTGACAGGGCCATTTATGTTAACTCGTTTGTCACAAGTACCCTGGATTGTAGATGGTGTATAACTTCCATGTCAATTGCTGTCTTTTTGGCATAATGTCATGCCTTCTACCCCCACCCCCAGCAATTTAATTGATTTGAACTCACTTCTAAGCACATTGTTTCTACTATGTGCACTATCACTATAGATGGTGAAGTTTTTCAGATGTTCTTGTTGGTGAATGATGCTGTGGTTTTTTTCTTTCTTCTGTTTTTTTGTTTTGTTTTGTTTTGTTTTTTTTGCACCAAGCCCCAGCATATTATAATGCCTTCTCAATAAGAGCCATGGTTACTTAAAGAAGATCAGTCTAAGTAAAGTCATTCCAGAACAATGAAATGCCTATTGTCTCAGTTTCAAAAATGCCTGTTTCCCAGTTTATGACATACCTTTAGATTACCACTCTATTGAGTTAATATATAAGTATTAGCCTCTGTCAAAGGTGCTGTGCAGATAAACACTAGGTGACAGAGAATCAAATAGGAGAAAGATAGAGCTAGATCACACACTGCATTTAGTGGTCCCAGTATGATCTCTTCTACAAAGGGCCATCTTTGTAAGACAAATGTTCTGCTGGTGATATTCTGTGGTTGTGAATCTTAGAATACCATAATTTTGGTGCCCAAAATAATCTAGGCAGAAAGAAGATTACTATGTGGCAACCACAGAGGGTTTAAAGCAAATGAAGAAACTGAAGGATATCAAAGTGTGATTTTTTTTATTTCAAGTCTGAAGTGATTCTGTGTATATTACCTGTATATCTGGTCAAATCATGGTTTGAGATCAATGTAATTGTAATATTTGCTTTTGAATGTAGTACTTCTAGATATACAGCCTATGGCTTGGTGATATTACATGCACATTTGGTTTATTTTTTTGGCTGCGTGTTCATCTTTTTCTTGGATATCTGTGCTACTTAAATTACCTTTGCACATCATACCTGCAAGGTAAATTCCTTGGCATGTAGCACACTCATGTATGTTTCCGTGGTTTTATTTGATGCTTTCTGTCCATTTTTCCCCACTTTTGAATTTTCAAGATGCAAATCTCCCCCCTCCCTTCAGAGCTTCTGTTCTTTAGGGAAGTCTACTTTCTTGCATTTCAAATGTGCTACTATTTTGTTTGTCTTATTGATATCTCATTTGGGCACTTTGCTATCCTGATTTACATCCTAATTTCTTTGAAAACTTTTAGATCTTCTCCCCCCCCCTTCTAAACAACTTTAGTTTTTTTTTTTTTTTTGCTGTTAATTCCTTTGTTTCTGGGATTCTAATGGAATTTATTGTCTTTTTATAGGGGGGAGTTGCTTTCCTTCAATGCATGATAGTCATTGTGTTAGATGATTTTTTAGATTATCTTCTTATTCTGGCTTCTTTATAAATCACACTTTGGGGTTTTCTGTTTGGAAACTAGACTTAACTCCAACCTTTCTCTTGGCTTTTTTTTCTCCTACCCTTTTTATTCTGTCCTAAGTATCAGGCCTCCTCAATGTGCAGACCCTCTTCTATTCACTTCTGTTTTTTTTTTTTTTCTGGCTCTGGCCTAGCCAACCACTGAGCACCAAGTCTAGGAAGCTTCAATGACCACCTTTTATACAAATGCTTCACCTATATCCTTGCCATGTAGAAACAGGGGAACCTGTTCAATGTTTCGTCATCTCTATACCTCCCCGTTAAAGTGTGTGTGTGTGTATGTGTGTTGCGGGGTAGGTGGTTCAGATTACATCACTTCCCAATGGAGACAGTTAATCACTTTGGGTGCCAAATAGGGCATGATTAGAGAGAGTAGGTTTTTCAAACAGACACTTTCAGAAGCCTTTCCCTTGTGTGGAAATGTTTCCTATCTTCTCTTATAATTTAAGTTACCATATTTGCTGTATTTCTTACTGATTTTTGATCATGAGGGTGGAATTTTTGCTGAAATTCCCCCATCTTGTCAGAAATCTTCTCGTAATAGGAATTTAGTGCATGTTTGAATTGAATTGAGTGGAGTGACTAGACCAAGGTCACACAGTTTAAGTATGGTGAGCTGAACTTGAGTAGTGTAGTGGCCTTTATATCAAGCTGTTGTAAGAGGAAAGAACCAGGAAGCTAGATTTTCATCACTTCAGGGTGCTGATGAATAAATGAGACTTTCTAAATTACAATAAACACCTGAGGAGTAGTTAATTAGCCAGTATTATGAACATTTCCTGCTTTTTTTTCTTGCTCTTTTTTTTCCTCAACCTTTTGACTCTGCTCATTAGCAACCCTACCCTAGGGAGGCCAAGAGGTTAAACCTCAGCCTTTCCTATCTTGTGGCTCATCTGGGAGTTTGGGGATCCTGAGTAACCTCTTCTTTTTAGGTTTCTTCCATCAGTATTCCGCAGCCATTGGCTGAAGGAACTGGAGATGTTTAGCCTAGAGAAGGAAAGACTTGGGGGCAAGACAGTAAGAGTTGGGTTCAAATATTTGAAAGGCTTTCTGGCATGGGAAAAATTGGACTTGTTTGGTTTGGTTTCAGAGGGCAGGGCCAAAAGCAGAGTATGGGAATGGCAAAGAGGTGAATTTAGACTTGCTCTGAGGACAAAACAGTGTAACTGTTAGAGTTCTCCAAAGTTAGAATGGGCAACCTGCCATAGGTCCCGCCTCACTGGACATTGCCAAGCACACCCTACCTGACTACTTGTCAGGAATATGGTGGTAAAAATTCCTTTTCAGATATGGGAAGCATTAGATTGCCACTAGAGTTACCTTCCTGTGCCCAAATTCAGTGGTCTGTGACACCAAGTCTCTCAAGAAGCTACCAGGAAGAGAGTGTTTTCTATGAAGGATTTATTACTATAACTCACAGACTAAGCCTACTCTGGAGAACATTGGCTCTTCCCAGTGAGCAAGGGTCCAATTCCTACATGATCCTTCCCTGGTCTTTGCTGTTCTCTCTGACTTTCTGTATCAGTGACATAAATCAATGGCCCAAAAGAGGCATTCTTTGCCTGTGGTGCTTCAGGAATAGGCTGATGATGGCTACAGTTAGGTTCAGAGAGAGAAGCAAAGGAAGGGTTAGGGTAAGAGAAAAAGGGAGATGGAGAGACAGATATACAGAGACAGATACACATACATATACAGCTATTGTTGTTTAGTCATGTTTCAATTGTCTAACTCTTTGCGACCCCATTTGAGTTTTTGGGTTTTTTTTTGCAAAGTTATTGGAATGGTTTGCCATTTCCTTCTCCGGCTCATTTCATAGATGAAGAGGCAGAGGCAGGGTGAAGTTACTTTCCCAGGGTCACCCAGCTAATAAATGTCTGAGGCTTGATTGGAACTCAGGTCTTTCTGACTCTAGGCCCAGCACTCCATCTACTATGCCACCTAGCTGATATATATACACGTGTGTATGTGTGTGTGTGTGTGTGTGTGTGTGTGTGTGTATAGAGACAGAGAGAGAACAAGAACAAAATAATTTCACCTCTATATGAGTGTGAATAGACAATAGACTAATAAGCTGTACTCTCAGATGTTGCCTCAAATTATAAAGATGCATGCTGGCAGGCCTATAATGGCATTTGGGTAATAGGATGGGCATGACTCAGGGTCACTAATGCTCAGTATTGGGTGTGTGGGGGATGAACAAGTTAGAGTCCACATCATATGCATAATGGGTCATTAGTATTCTTTTTGATTTTGGAAAATGGATTGTTGCTGCTATAATCATAATGATTATTATTGTCAATAGGAAGATTAACTCCATTCCTTCTTATGTGTTTGATTTTAGCTTTAAGGAGAGTCAGACCTGTAGAGTGAACACATAGAAGGTTTGGAGTTGGAAAAACTGGGTTCAGATCTTAGTCCTGCTAATCGTTACCTGTGTGACATTTGGCAAATCACTTCTCCAGTGTAGGCCTCAGTTTTCCCCTCTGCGAAATGAGGAGATGGCCCAGATGGCCTCTATTGTCTCTTCTAGTCCTAAAGCCTCTGGTGTATGGAATATGGCCCTGTTGAAACAAGATGTGAATAGCCTGATTTCAGATTAGTGCTTGTGATATCTTTCTTTGTAACTGTGCTCTTTCCCCACATACGGATTCCAAATTTTAAATCATCATTATTATTTTTTTTAAAAAAATGAACCGGGTTGCTCCCTATGAATGATTTTTGTGACTATTCCATCCCAAAGACAACATATATTATTTAGTAAATGGAGAGTAGAAAATTACAGCTGTATTTCAGAACAATAATAATAATAATAATAATAATATAGCAATGCTAATGATAGTAATAGTAACAATAATTTACATTTCTTTTGTTGTTGTTTTATTTTTTGTAGGAAATAGGGGTTAAGTGAATTGCCCAGTGTCACACAACTAGTAAGTGTCAAGTGTCTGAGGCCACATTTGAACTTAGGTCCTCCTGACTCCAAGGCTGGAGCTCTATCCACTGTGGCACCTAGCTGCCCCAATAACTCATATTTCTGTAGACCTTAATGGGTGCATATCCTTTTCTTCACAATAAGCCAGTGAAGTAGATGATGTAAGTATTTTATATCCTCATTTACAGAAAGAAACTGAGGCTCAGAGACAGCTTAGGTTACTTTGGCAGGGTTATTCAACTATCAAGTATGGGAGTTGACTCCAATAATATTGTCATTGTTATGGACAGGAGGGAAGAGGGAAGGGAATAAGCGTTTATATGGTACCTACTGTGTTCCAGGGACTATGCTAAGCACTTTTACAAATATTATCTAATTTGATCCTCACAATAGTCCTGCTGCTATTATCTCTATTTTATAATTGAATAAATTGATATAACTAGGTGGCATGCCTAGAGCACTAGGCCTGGAGTCAGGAAGACCTGAGTTCAAATCTGGCCTCAGACACTTACTAGCTGTGTGACCCTGGGCAAGTCACTTAACCCTGTTTACTTCAGTTTCCTCATCTGTAAAATGAGCTGGAGAAGGAAATGGCAAATCAATCCAGTATCTTTGCCAAGAACACTCTAAGCTGGGTCATGACGAGTCAGACACGACTGAAAATCGACTAAAGAACAACAAATTAATGCAGGTAGAGGTTAAGTGACTTGATGAAGGTCACACAGGTAGTAAGTGTCTGAGGTTGGATGTGAACTCAGGTCTTCCTGATTCTCAGGTCTATAGCTATATCCGTTACACCACTTAGCTTGCCTCTAAGGCTTATTATTTCATATGCCTAGAGAACTCCTATTGAGAAAACTCCCTCTATCAATGCAGATTGGTGGAAAGTATATGGTTAAGTAAGTTATTCAGAGTCACATATCTGGAATGTGACCAAGACAGGACTTGTGCCCAGGGCCTCCTGGCCTCAAGGCCAATTCTCTATCCATTGTGCCATATTGCCTCTCTTTTACAACACTTACTTTAAAACTAATTTTAAATAATAATGATTTTAATAACATATTATAAGATAATGGAATCCCAGTTTCATTGATCGACATATTCCCTCTATTGCATGCCTTCTCGTTCCAGTCTATCGCCTTGTATAAATCCTCTGTATTGAATCCACCTGATACACTAAAGACTTGCCTCTCATCTAACACATTCTCTGGGTACAGGTTCTGTCCATGGCAACTAGAGTACTGGCTAGAATGTACTAGACTTGTTCATGGGTTGTCCCTCTCTTTTGCTAGCTGACTGACCCTCTTCCTTTTCTGTTTCTGAATTTCCTGAATAATCTCTTTAAGACCAAAAAATGATTGTCAGTAATATGGTTTACTTATTCTTACCATGTATTTCTCTGTGGCCCCTTGTTTCAGCTATAATTTTAATCCTGGGAAGAGTGTGGTGTCTCATCATTCATAGACAGGCATTATGACCAGAAGAATATTGGGGCTAAAAGAGGTCATTTTATTTAACAATTTGATTATCAAGACCAAGCGAGGCTTAAAACAAGGAGATGCATGCTAGTCATTATCACTGTCATGGAAGGTGTCTCCTGGGAAACAGACAGCAAAAAGGTCTCTTTGAGTTGAAAGGCCATCAAATCCAATACCTCATTTTATACACAAAGACTGGGATTTGGAGAAGAGAAATGACTTATCCAGGGTCAGGCGGCTAGTAAATGTCTAGGTTGGGTCCACTAGGTTTCTGCTTTCTGATTGCATGGCTGCGGAAAGACATTCTCATTGAGTTCCATGACTCAGAAGAGAACAGTCCATAGGAGCATAGATTGAGAAGGGAAAGGGACCTTACAGCTGATCCAGACCAACATCTTCCTTTTACAGATTAGAAAACAGGGTTGGAGAGTTTCGTTTGCCCATGGTCACCTAGCTAGTAAATGTGGGGCGAGTTTTGAACCCAGGTTTTCCATACTCCTTGTCCAGTCCTCTAGCTATTAAACTATGCTGCCTCTCCATGTACCACACAAAAATAATGAGATGGATGAAAATGACCTATTTTCCAGATAATGACATGCAATTGGATGGACACCCCATTGAGCTAGTACGCCAGCATTTGGGTCTTGGACAGAGACATACAGTACAGATGCACACTGAGTTAGGCCAGAATTTAATAGGAAAAAAATAAGGGTTGGGTTGGATTTGAGAAATTATGCAGTTCTCTCAGTGAATTGATGGAACACATATTACTATGGTATGATAATAATGTATATTTCTCTACTTTTTAACTTTTCAAAGTATTTTCATGATTTATATTAGTTTACTTCGTGTGTATTACAACTGTAGCATATATGTATTGTAAGCAAGAATTGTGGTGCATTGGAAGGTGACTTGAGTAATAATCTTATCTCTGCTAATGGCTTACTGCATGAGTTTGGACAAGTTACTTCACTTCTCTGGATCTCAATTTCCACATCTGTTAAACAAGGTGATTGAACAGGATGACTTCTAATGTCCCTTTACCCTTTAAATCTATGATTCTGTGACTCCAGTATTCAAGGATATGGGGAACTCAGTGGTTTTCTAGACCAGTGGTTTCAAATTCAAATAGAAACAAGGGTCACAAAACCATACATAAGGATCCCTGTAGGCACATATTGACTTAGAAAAACACATATTAAGATCATGTATATTTTATTGTATTTTAAAATTTATTTTGGTAAATATTTCCCAATTACATTTTAATCTGGTTTGGACTGTACTGCAGAGTGTTGTGAGCTGTGTGTTAGAAACCTCTGTCCTAGATCACTTTCATCTCTACCATTCAATGCACAAAGACCATATTTGGAAAATGCAAGCATTTCCACCCACTGAAAGAATAGATTCTTTGAAGGACTTTAAACACTCTCTTTTTTTTGCTAGATGATGCTTTCAAAGGTCAAGCCCTTTGCTGCAGTGAGTCTGGCTATATGAGTTCGAGGTGTATCCCGTCATGAAATTTCTGGACCACGTTAGAGAGGAACATGATTATCTCTTAGGGATGCATTATTTTCTTGACACCTATTACCCCAGTCTCTGAAATGACTGCATCCTTTTCCTCCATCCTTTCCCTTCTGTCTAGGGGTAGGCACTGGCTTTCACTCTTGTCCCTTCCGTTTTCACTCCCCCTTTTTCCTGCTTACTTTTTCCATTGTCATTAAAATGTCCCTCTGCTTTCTTGCCATCCTTCCTCTTCCATTTTCCCCTTTGCTTCTCAGCTGGAGCAGATGTCTCTTCTGTTTCTCTGAGGGTAGCTGCAAGATGGCTGATTAAACTGGGGGGGAGGTTTGCGGGGGGAGAGGGGCACATCTGCTAGAAGCATGCAGAGACATTGCTATGGGGGAGCTAGAAGAGAAAACAGGCTACAGAACTATCGCCAATTCTGTGTGTGTGCGCGCGTGTGTGCTTGCTTGTGCACACATGTACGTGAGTGTGTCTCGTTAAACAAGGATGTCTAGTTACTTAAGGGACACCCTGTAAAAATCTCAGACAGTCCTGGTATGTTTGGCAGTCTAAACAATGGAGTCTGAAGGAACTGCTGGAAGAGGGGAGGCAGCTTGGCCAATGAGAGTTTTTCAGAAGCAGCTGGATAATTATGAAAAATGTTATGGTTTTTCATTGGTGTCAAGCTAGATTATGTCCTTTTTTTACTTGATCAGTTCATTTTAATGAACTGAAGCCCTTGTGCCAGGCTAAGAGTGTTCCTCATTTTTGAACTGTTTGATTTTTCCACGCCCCCAATGTGCCTCAAGCTTTAACTTTCCCAGCATGACCCCAATCCCCAATCTGTCATTGATACTGTAGTTCTAATTACATGATTGCGAGAGCTCAAAAGTACTCGACTTGGTAAATGTTGAATGCCTCCTTTGAAGATATCACATAAGGAAGATTCCTTTGGGGACAAAACCGTCTCTATGATTTTTTTTTTCTTTTTCTGTTACCCGTAACATGCAGACCTAGTCTCGGGCTATATATTTGTCTGTTGTCTCAGGCACAGCCTAGCTAAGCATATTGCCAGAATGACAGCAACATGATGCATTTCCAGTTAGAGAAACTCTCAAAGGCCATCGATGAAGTTGTTGCATGGTAATTGGGGTTGGGGAGTGTTATTGCAATCTTCATCACTGGGTGAAACCAACATATTGAGTTAAGTTACATATCCTCGGAAATATCCAAAATGGAACTGATTATGCTCATATTCTGTCCTCTTCATCTCAACCAACATTTATTTATTAAACAGCTACTACATGCCAGGTATTGTACTGGGCATTGGGGATGCGACTACAAAAAAGAGAGTGGTCCTTGACCTCAAGAAGCTTACGTTCTACTGAGAGGAAACAACATGTAGATTGAGAAGCCCCCAATGAAGGCTCAAGGTATTTTGGAATTCCCAAATTAAAATTCAACTTTAAAATGAGAAATGCACACTGGAGGCTTAGTGTGTTGTTACAGAAAGAGCAGAAGACTTGAAGTCAGGAGAGTTGGATTGGAGTTGCCATTCTGACACTCAGTGGCTGTGGGCAAGTAATTTGGCCTTTCAGAAGTTCAATCTTTTCATCTGCCAAATGGAGGAAATCATAAGGCTTCTAATCCCTTTATCCAAGGGTGGTTGTAAGGAAAGAACTTTGTAAACATGATGTGATGGAATGAAAGCCTTCTCTGGACTCATAAGACATGGGTTCCCATCACACTGCTGAGGCTTACTACTTGTGCAGGTCACTTAACCACCCTGTCTCAGTTTCTTCTTCTGTAAAACAAGGAAGTAGGTCTATGTGGCGGGTGAAGTCCTTCCCAGCTCTCATCTATTATCTGATGACCTTTTAGCAATATGCAAATGTGAGAGTATTATTTTTATCATTAGTCTGTTATTTGGAGATGCATGTTTGCGTTCAGCTCACCTCCTGTTCGCATTTAATTTTATTCTTTAGTGCCCTGCCCCTACCCCAGCAAACTTATTTACTCATTTATCATTCTTTGGTTCACTAGGTTCTTTTTTGCTTTCATCACGATTTCATTAATCTCTTGATCCAGAATGAAGTAGTTGGTCCAGGCGAGAGAAGGGAGCGAAAAACAGATTCAATTTGGGAGCTACCCTGATGATCAAGAGAGAGGCGGGCTCTGTGAACCATGACAGAAAAGAGCTCAGAGAAGGCTGAAATTCATGACCTTGCTCGATGTTAAGGGACCAAAGGTGTGTGGCCAGTACATATTTCAGCAGACACTGAACGGACCCCAGAAAGATCTCAAAAACAGTATTCTGTAAATCACTAAAACTAGAACATTTAAAATGTGAATTTTATAACAAAATCCAATCACTTTAAGATTCTCACTTTCTTAGGTTCTTTGTGAAATATTTGGTTGTGGTTAGAGAAGAGAGAAAAAAACTTTGGAAAATAACTCAATGGTTCTGGAGGAATGGACAGTGTCTGGTGAACCCAAATGTACTTTATGAAGGCAAACTTATCTTAATAAATTTAAATGCATATATACATATATATATATATTTATAAAAACTCATATCACAGGTCTTTCTCTCCTCCTCCCCCGCTCTATACACACACACACACACACACACACACATATATACACATACATATACCCATATAAGTGTGTATATATGTGTGTGTGTGTGTGTGTGTGTGTGTGTGTGTGTGTATGTATTCTACATATGAGAAGAGGAGGAGGGGGAGAGGGGAAGGAGGCTACATGATAGCTGGCCTCAGAAGCCAGGGAGATCTGGATTCAAGTTCTAATTCTGACACATACTGTGTGTTCCTAGGTCAATTATTTAACCCCTCAGGGCGCTTCAGTATCTATCTAAGAATATTAATTGTAGAAAAGCCTGAAGTAGGAGGAAATTTTCTGATTGAAAGTTCCTTAAACCAATTAAATCATATATATATATATACACACACACATATATAAACATGCAATATATATGGTATACACATGTACCCACACATATATACATATACAAACATACATGTAAGTGTATATTTGTTGTTCAGTCATTTTTCAGTCGTCTGACTCTTTGTGACCCTATTTGGGGTTTTCTTGGCAGAGATGGTGGAGTAGTTTGTCATTTCCTTTACCAGCTCATTTTACAAATGAGGAAACTGAGGCAAACAGGCTTAAGTGACTTGCCCAGGGTACCATAGCCAGTAAGTGTCTGAGGCTGGATTTGAACTTAGGAAGGTGAATCTTCTTGGCTTCAAGATCTTACCTACCTATAAGTATACACACACACACACACACACACATACACATACATACATGTATAAAACACATGTATTATACATTTAAGCATATATATGTGTGAACATATACACACACATAGCACAAATATTATATACATATATAAGTATATACATACATAAATAACACATTATGTATTTAAGTATATCTACACATATAGCACAAATATTATATATATGTATGCATGCATACACATATAAGTAGTCTTTAATCTATGCAATTCTTGATTTTTTTCAACTTCTTCCTTAGTGGAAAAAAATATATGAAATGCCTAATCATTGAAGATGCTCTTCTGTTTTTTTGTTTTTTTTTTTTTAATAAGACCCACTCCCTGTCCCCTGTGGTTCAGGGCCTGCTGTGGCCAGAATAAACTATCAGATGCTTTCTGTCATTGACAGTCCTGTAGATTAACTGTGTAGCATTAAATTAATCATAAACTCAATGTTGCAGCTCAGCGTAGGACACAGGGAAGCCAGTAGCATCTGAAGCAAGACGAACCAGCTTGCTCACCTCCAAGGCGGGTGGGATCAGCTGTTGGAACTATCCCATAGAGATGCCACAGTGACCAAATGACTTGCACATTTTAAAGAAACAAAAATGATATCGAATCCTCGGAGGATGCCATATGCTCTGTGCTTGGAGACAAGCTGCCAACAGGACAGAGCAATTACCTAGACTATAGCCAAGATGACAGTTTTACCCCAAATCCAGGGGAGGAGAATTTCTCAAGGCCTTTTTTTAGCCACTAATGGGGGCAAGCACATCCATTGCTGATATTTATCACAGTCAGAGTTGGCAAAGATGCAAATTTCTCCTGTCTCAAAGAAGTCCCTGAGCAGCATGAATTTATAATACAGTATTTAAAAAGTTAAAAGTTCTGTGGTAGAACTTGGTATAATGGATAGAGTGCCAGGCTTGGAGTCAGGAAGACCTGACTTAAATCAGGCCAATTACATTTACCTGTTGTGTATCCCTGGGCAAAAAAATCAACATCTCTGTTCTTTTGGCAACTCCCTGGGACTCAACTACCAAGTCATAGATGGTGAATTCCAATACCAGTAGTTCCTACACTGTTGAATCACAGATGCTTTAGGTATTCACATACTATAAAATAATGCTTTGCGATGCTAGCCTAGAAAACCCTAACCTCATCTTCAAAAAATCTGCTCTGAAAGTTTGATTTTTCAAATTCTGGTTCTGTTGCTTACTGCCTGTGTGACCAAGGCAAATCACTTCAGCACCGTAGGCCTCATTTCCCTCATGTGAAAAATGAGTGAGTTGGACCAGAGGGTGTCTATGGTATCTTCAGACCCTACGTACACCTGTAAGTATATTGGCAACTCAGTTGACCTCTCCAGGACCCTGTTCCATTTTGTTTTTTTTGTTTGTAACATGAGAGGGTTGAACTAGGATGGTCCTAGAGATGTCTTTTAGCTTTAATTCTATGATCCTATAGCTAAATGACCTGTAAAATCCCTTGTAGCTTAAATATATGACCCTGTGATTTCCGCTTACGGCTTTCCATCAGGTTGTAAAAGGAGACCATTGCTCCAGAAGTTTCTGTATAAATATTCATTACTGAAAAGGCAAGGATGCCAGTGTCACAACAGGCCACTTATGCATACCAAACATGGGCATTTGGCCCTGAATTTTTAAAGGAACTCTTACCTGGCCCTCCCTCTGTGCAAAGGAAGTCCTGGTGCCTGTAATTATTGGCAAGCCTGCTGCTCTTTGGAAGGTAGAGGAGTTGGCCTCTTGTGTAGGCTATGATGGATACGCACCCATGTGCTTGCAAAGGGGAGGTCTGGCCTCTCCCAGGCACAGGCTGTTGCATATTTATTATGCATTATTATATTGTTCAATGTAACCTAACCCACAGTGAAGATTGCAGTATGATTTCCATTGTAATTTCTTATTTTCATTCACTCCTGCCTGTGAGAAAGAGAGTGGGTTATTTTCTGAGTGCACTAAAAGACACTGTGCTGACCTACACCTTGGGAAATAGCCTATTCCACTGGTTTGAGCTGACCCATTGCGTTTAAATATAGAGGCAGGTTGGCTGTGGTCAAAAGTTGGAACTACAGATTGCTAGGCCAAGGACATTACTTAGTTGACTATCTTCTATGACTTAAGAGCACCGAGTTTAGAGACAGAAGGGACCTAGAGGCAGGTATGAATGTGCATTCATATGTGTGTGTGTGTATATGCACACATATATGTGTATTTATGTGTATGTATATATTATATAGTCATATATGTATTTTTGTCGTTGAATCATTTTTCAGTCACGTCCAACTCTTCATGACCCCATTTGGGGTTTTCTTGGCAAAGATACTGGAATGGTTTGCCATTTCCTTCTCCAGCTCATTTTGCAGATGAAGAAACTGAGGCAAACATGGTTAAGTGACTTGCACAGGATCCCTCAGTAAGTAGCTGAGGCTGAATTAGCACTTAGGTCTTCCTGACTCCAGGCCAGGTGCTCTATCTGCTGCTCCACCTACTTGCCCATATAGTTATGAATATGGATATGGATATAGATATAGACATATAGATGCAGACATAGATATAGAAACCTAAATATGTTTTTTAAAAATCATCTTCATAAGTACAAGATGTGTCTCAACAGCATCTCATCCGAAGAAAAAGAACAAAGATCTGGAAGTTTTAGTCAACTTCAAACTCAATATGTAGCAATAGTGTTTTTATGTTGTTGTTCAGTCACTTTTACAATTGTGTCTGACTCTTCATGACCCCATTTGGGGTTTTCTTGGCAAAGATACTGAGGTGGTTTGCCATTTCCTTCTCCAGCTCATTTTATAGATGAGGAAACTGAGACCAGCAGGGTTAAGTGACTTGCCTAGGGTCACACAGCTAGCAAGTGTCTGAGACCAGATTTGAACTCTGCAAGATGAGTCTCCTTATCCCAGGCCCAGTGCTCTATCCCTTGCACCTTCTAGGTGCCATATTGTTGTACAGTAGCCAAAAATCCAATTCTGAGCTTTGCTCTGTGACATTTTCCTAGATCCCCTTGGTTGATAGTGACCTTTCTTCTTGAACTTCACATAGCACTTTCCCCACCACACCTCTTTATCTCATTTTTCAGTTTCTAACTATGTGAAACTGGACAAGTCACTTAGCTGTATTTCAGTTTTCTTATCTATAAAATGGAGAGATTGGACTGGATGGACCTGAAGTCCTTTCCAGCTCTATGTTGCTGTTTGTCCTTCGTTCTCAAAGAGGACCAGGACATGAGAAGGTGATGCAATAACATGCAAGTGAATTTGGAATTAAATGAAGGAGGGCTGTGCAAAGTCACTAGCCTCACTCTCTCCTCCGGAGCCATCTGGGTCCAGTGACCAGATATAGATCAGGATGCCTGGAGATGGCCCTCCTACATCCATGAGCTGTTGAAAGGAGGGCAGCTTTGCTGGATTGTGCTCTGGCCCACTGGTGCCAGCCTCAGAGTTTGGATTTTCTCTGTGCTCCGTCCAGTCAAATTAGCCAGATCACAAAATGGCTGGCCAGATCTTGGTTGGGCTGTGAATCAATCCCTAGCCATGAGGCATACATCAACATAACAACCATAAGCTACTAAAGCCATTTGACTTAGTAGAATTCTCTTCCCTTAATTATTTCTCTCATCCGGGATTTGAAGCTTCTAATAGATAGCTGGGCTTGTACAACCAAAAGGCAAGAAAGTTCAAATAGGATTGAGCTCCCAGGCAGGCACAGGACAGCCAGATCGATAGCTCTTGTCTAATGAGATTCTGGTGCTCACGCCCACGTTTTATAGTAAGCTGAAGATGAAATATCCTCCTGCCTCTAGTTCCCTAAAGAATTAACTAACTTTTGCTGGTAAAAGATTTGAATTCTCAAGCCAAGCAGTGGGTGACTGATGCTACTGGGGTCCTCTCCCCTACTTTCCTTCTGTCTTTTGCCTTCATCCCAGAGGTATAAGTGGGATGTATGCTTTCCAGCTCTCTGGGCAGGTTGTTCATCCGTGTTCAGGGAGCTTCCCAAAGGGAGACAGTCCTGTCTGGTCTATGACTATAGAGTATAAAATCCAAGTAAAATTGCTTGCTGCAACTCAAGTTTTTCTTTACATTCTCTCTGTCTGTCTCTGTCTGTTTCTCTCTCTGTCTCTGTCTGTCTACCTCTCCCTCTCCCTCTCTCTTCCCTTACTTTTCTCTTTCCTTTCTCTCTATTTCTTTCTTTCTCTCTGTCTCTTTCTTCCTTCTCTTTTCTTCCTTTCTCTCTTCCTTTCTCTACCTCTCTTTCTTTCCTTCCTTCTTTCCTCCCTTCCTTGTTCCCTCCCTTCTTTTTCTCTTTCTTTATCTCCTTCCTTTCTTCTTCTCTCTCTTCCTTTCTTCCTCTCTCTCTTCCTTTCTTCCTCTCTCTCTTTTTCTTTTTTCTCTTTCTTTCTTTCTTTTTTCTCTTTCTTTTCCTTCTTTCTTTCCCTTCCCATTGTTACTGTGGCTGCTAACAGTGACCTCTGCTGTCCAGAATTCAAACTACATCAATACCTGACTGGAGATTAATTTTCTTAAAAAGGGAGAAAATGAATGGACTTTCATAATTATATGAGAGGGATAAAATTATATAGTCAAATCATTTTTGTTTCCTGAGATAAAAAATGCATTATGGTGGCCTGTTATCTGCTCTGAAAAGGCAAATTGGATTTTTCCCCCTTTACAGTTTGGTTGTCAAAATGACATCTTGGTCAGCACTCTTTAATATGGCACAGAAGTAGTCCAGATATAGGCTTTTCTATTTGAAATTTCAAAATTTCAACTATTTTGCCTAAATTTTATATCTGCAAAATCAGGACCTCTTAGCTTATGGCGTCGGGCTAATTATTGACTTTTAAGTGTGTGGGAGAGAGAGAATTCTGCCCTTATTATCTGGTTTTGGTAGTCCCCTTTGAGACTCTTTGAGGAACAATTTTGTTATCTTTGCTTCTCATCAGCCTTGGCTTCCTTCAAGTCTCATGACTTCTCATGAAGGCGTATTTGACCCCTCCCCCACTCGTGAGTACTTTGCTCCTTTTAGATTTTCCTTGTAAAGGGACATGTTGTCTCCTCACCTCTCCCAATACAATGTGTGCTCCCTGCAGGCAGAGATAATCTCACTGTGTTCCCACTCTCTCAGGTTCAGACCAGCTCCATCTTTCCTCAGGTTTCTGGGATACCCTGAGGGACTTGTGACTGCTTCTCTTCCTCTACCGCCATTGACTAGAGCCCCCATTGGATATGTCCACCACATCTATTAGGTATCCAGTGATTAACATCTCAACTCCTTTTAACCACTTAACATCAATTATTTTTTGCCCTTTTATTTAGTTATATAAGTTTTATTTTTAATTTATAGAATAAAAGAAGTATTTCCATAACATAGAAGATGATTGCACATGAAACTTCAAATCTACTATGTTCAACTTGTTATTCCTTTCAGATATACGACAAAATTATCATGTGAATTTCTTCTTTTTTCTTCCCTCACCCCCACCTTCAAGATGGCTACCATTCAACACAAATAGGTATACGTATATTAAATTACTCTCTACATACTTGTAATTTTGAGTTCTTTTTCTGGATGCAGATAGTGTCTTTCTTCATATGCCCTTTACAGTTAATTGAGGTATTTATAATAGTCAAAATAACTCATTTACTCAAAGTTGTTCTTAAAGCAGTATGATGATATACTTGGAAAATCCCAAAGGCTCATTGTCAATTAATTTTTACAAAGGGATATTACTTTAAAATATAATAAGATCAAGTATATAATAGTTTCCTCAATACTCTTCCACATCCCACCTCAGGTTTAGGGGGTAGTAGGCCCAAAACTTAGCTTAGTTCCTATGTAAAATTGCTACCATCCAGTTCATATCCTGATTTGGTATGATTGCTGAGTGATCCCTTTGATTGGATTGGTTTCTCAATTATCATTCCGTGCTCTTTAGGGCATTGATATTGGGCTTGCTGTAACACCTAGATTCTAACTCCAGTATTTCTGTTGCATACTCTCCCAACCTCAAGGGTTGAAAATGCCACTTAATTCAATAAGCATTTATTAAGCACCTTCTGTATGCCAAGCACTGTGCTAAACACTGATAATACAAATAAGAAAAAGTGATGATCCCTGACCGCAAAGAGCTTCCAATCTAATAAAAGAAGACAGCAACACTCCTTGCACCTAGAATAGAAAGAATGAATGAAAAGGATCAGAACCCTGACTCATTTCTTGGGGACCATATGACCTCATAAAGGAAGACCTAAAGCACTTCCTCTTACTTCATGGCTTCTCACTGGATACCTTGAGAGAAAAAAAAAAGTCACTGAGCTCCTCCAGATGCAAATGGAAAAAAGAGAACGGAATGGAAACCTGACAGACTTTTTTTGAATATTCTGACAGTTCTGGCTAACAGCCAATTAAAAAAAGGTTCTTTCAAACCACATGGTTAGCTGCCCAGAACAAGTTTCACATTATCTACACATGCTACGTGTTCTTTTGGAGGTACTTCTCCTCTACACCACCACATTTCTCCTGGAAGCCATCTCTCCATTGTCCTTTCCATGAAGAGATTCTATCAGCCAAGTGAGCTATTGGACCTGTACATGAGCCTGATTCCCATTCTATCACTTTTATTTTTGTTCCTAGCACTAAAAAAAGTGCCCGACACATATTTGGAGGAGGACAACTGGGATTTCATTAGTGTAGGGAACTCATAATAAGGAAGCTTTCTCCTTTAACGTAGATCCACAATTTAGGCTTTTCTAGAGAGTTGCTTGGGGAACTGAGAGGTCAGTGAACTTACTCAGGGTCGCAGCACTATGTGTCAGAGACAGCCCTTGAATCCAGACCTTCTTGATCCCAAGGTCAGCTCTTTAAGTATGACTGCATGATGCCTTTCATCTGAAACATGCTATAGTAGGTGCTTAATAAATGGTGACGGAGCTTAATTGAATTTCCAGTCTTTATTTATTGTTTCCCTTTAAAATACTTAGAGAAATTTCTTAAAGAAAAAAAGTTATCAAAATAATTCACAATTACAGAAGGGTGTTCATCACAGGATCATAGTTTTACAATTAGAAGGGACTTTAGAAGTCATCTAGCCCAATTCTGTCATTTTACACATAGGGAAACTGAGGTCCAGAGAGGTTAGGTGGCTTGTTCATGGTCACAGCTAGTAAGTGACAGATCTAGGCTTTGAACTCAGTTTCTCTAACTCTAAATCAACCACACTGCCATGGAGGAGAGTGAGAGTTTGAGTGGGATGGTTTGCCTTTGGGAAACTGCAGTGTTTTTTTGTGCCCCAGATCTTCCCCATAAAATGAAAACCCACCACTTCAACATCAATATTCTCCAGGGATGCTGCATGACTGTGAGTTAGGGAATATGGCAGTCTTATCTCATCTGATCCTCACAACAACCCTGGAAGGTAGGTGCTATTAAGATCTCCATTTTACAGATAAGGAAACTGAGATAAACAAAGGTTGATTGACTTGCTCGGGGTCACAAGCTTAGAAAGTATCTGAAATTGGATTTGAACTCAGGTCTTCCTGACCCTAGGCCCCTAGCTACCTTCATAGTTTCCCTTCCAGCTTTAAATTCATGACCCCACCATGCTAAATTATACAACTTGTGGTGACTGGTAGCTGCTGAACTCACAGTCAATCAAACAATAAGTATACTTGTTTTGTGGGTTAAACTCAGGCAGCTAGAAGACAGTAGATAGAGTGCCTAGCCTGGAGTCAGAAAGACTCATCTTCCTGAATTCAAATCCAGCCTCAGATACTTACTAGTTATGTGACCCTGGGCAAGTCGCTTCACCGCTATGTGCCTCAGTTTACTTATACGTAAAATGGAGATAATAACAGCACCTATCTCCAGGATTCTTGTGAGGATGAAATAATATTTGTAAAAAATGCTTAGCATGGTGCTTGGTACCTAGTAAGCGCTATATAAAGATTAGCTATGATGAAGAAAACTCAGAATTCTTAAAGGTGGGGATAACGATGCTGTGGAGGAATAGTCTGGACAAAGGTGTGGAGATAGGTGATACATCGATGCATGTTGTTGTTGTTCAGTTTTCAGTCGTGTCCAACTCTTCATAACCCCATTTGGGGTTATCTTGGCAGATACTGGAGTGGTTTGCCATTTTCTTCTCCAGCTCATTTTACAGATGAGGAAACTGAAGCAAACAGGGTGAAGTGACTTGCCCAGGGTCACACAACTAGGAAGTGTCTGAGGCCAGATTTGTACTCAGGTCTTCCTGACTCCGGGTCCGGTACTTTACCCACTGTACAACTTACATGCCCTGATGCGTGTAAAGAATAACGGGATGATTAATTTAGGTGGATAAGGTACAGAATGCATAAATGGGGGTAATTTATAATAAAGCTAGAAGCATAGGACTTCGTAAGTCATCCTAGAGGTTGACTAGAGGCAGCCATTGGAGCTTCTTGAGTTGGGGGGGGGGATGACATGGTTGAACATGTGCTTTAGGAAAATCATTTTTACATCTGTGTAAAGGACTGGTAGGGAAAAGTATGAGGTACCAAGACCATTCAGACAGCTATTGGAATAACCCAGGTGAATAGCATTGAGGTTTGCACTGGGGTGGTGGCCATGTGAGTGGAGATAGATGAAGAAACAGATTCAGGGAGGTTGGATGACCTTCCTGCAGCCACATGGCCAGTCTGTGTCTAAGCTGGGATTCAAGCCCACCTCTCCTGATGCTAAGCTTAGTCCTCTTTTCGCCGTATACAAAGCCCTCAACCACAAATGCCTTTATAAATAATCTCATGGGCAACCAGTAATAGGAGTTTATGCTATAAAATGAAATCTTGCAATGTAGAAGAAGGGAGACCCCAAAAAGCCGTTAAGTCACCATCACTAACTATGGGTCGTTAGGTAATTCTTGGTCCTTCCTTTTCTATCGGTTCTGAAAGAGGGCAAGGAATGTAAAGTGTTTCCTTAAATCAATTCTTCTTAGACATCATGAAGACACAGAACCCATGGATAAGGGGGGCAGGGTACCCTAGTAGTGGGGAGAAGCTCATCAGGGTTTCAGTTGCCAAGGGAGGAAGAGGCATCTGGTAACTTTTTAGCTTGACTAATTCTTCTCGCTAATTAGGTGCCAAGTTTCTGCACTGCTGAAGGGCCATCAGTGCTTCCGGACTCCTAATATCTATGCCCTGGGGCAAAGCCCCAGCTAACTCGACCTAGTGAAGGTTAAACCTTAACACAGTTTGATCAATGCCATTTAAAGTGTGTGTATCCATCCTTTGCTTCTTCACTTTGTCTACCCCTCCTTTTTTTTCTGGTCTCCAATGATGACGTAACTTTGCTTCTATTTACTGATTAATTTTAAATACCTCATCCTTTTATTCCTTTTCTAAGATTTATGAATACCATGGCAAATGGAATAGTCAAGTCATCAAGCATTTATTATGCACCTACTATATGCCAGGCGCTGTATTAGGGATTTGGGATTCACAAAAAAGCAGAAACAGTCTGTGCTCTCAAGGAGCTCACCTTTTATTGAGAAAGATATGTAGATAAATTAGTACATACAAAGATATAGAGAGTAGATGGAAGGTAACCTCAGAGTTTGCCAGTTAACAGTTTTGCTTCTAATTTTTGCTAGACTGATTATGTGCAAAACTTTTTCAAAATTATGAAAAAAAAATCAAAATTGCATATTTTATTTTCTATAATCTACTCTATGTCTTGTTTACTCATGAACTCATCTTCTAATCATAGTCCATTTTTCTAGTCTGTTTTGCTATCCTCTTCCATTTTTTGGGTGAGTTAATCCCATTCTCATTCACAAGTAGGATCATTGATTGTTTCTTTTCCTTCAATCTATTCTCTTATACCTTTTCTTCCCTTTACCCTATCCAAACTCAAGTTCTTGCCTTTTCTTTCTCTTTTTAAACCCCAATCAAGATTTTTAAATATAGTCAAAATCTACCCCAAAGGTTGTAGTTTTTTGCTTATGACTTACTCTCTCTCTTATTTCCCCATTTCCTTCATATTTCCCTGTTGAGTTGATTTTCTATGCAAAACTGTATGTATGTTTGTGTCCCTGAGGCTCAAACCACACCTTCTTCCCCCTACCCCCTCCATGCATCTGTGGCATTCTACTTGCACAACCTGACCAGAAGAGGTAATTAAGTTCCCTCTCACCCCCTTTCTTCTCTGGTGTATTCCTTTTCCCCTTCTCTTTTATTTCTTCTTTTAAGATCATCAAGACATATTAAACCACTTCCAAGGACAGTTTAGGCCTGGTACCTGAGAATTTCCAGCACACCCTAAGCAATCTGATGTAGATAAAATCTGATTATCACCTTCCTGATTTGAATTTGCAAGCTCTCTACACTGGGAGACACATCTGGGAAATACAACTGCAGATTTGCCCTTCGTTGGAACTCCAGTAGACTGCTGTTGGCCACAACTTTTATCATCTAATTTGGGAGCCTCTGAGGTTCAGAGTGAGAAAACTGTAGACTCGTCTTTGGTCTGAGCTCCTTACCCTGGCTACTTAGCTTCAGTGCCCTACTGGGGTCTGTGGGATGTATCTGATACACTTACTTGCCCAGATACATAGCTTTAGACCAAATCTCATTGAGTCCTGATGCCATTCTTTGTCCTTGAGGACAGAAGCCTGGGGTAACCTCCACAGGTCCCAGCTCTGTCTTTATTCTGAAAGGGATTACACCATTCTTCCAGGCTAGATCTCTATTCCAGTACCTGAAAGCTTCTGGGTATCTATACTGAACTGGGCTAGAAAAATAACTGAATATAGTTTCTCTTTGGATCTCCCAACTCAAACTCAGTAAGATGTTTTGTTTTATTTCTTTATCTTGATCTTAGTTGTGGGAGAGAGCTAGGCTTTACTGCTTCCTTCTACCCCATCATTTTTGGCAGTCCCTATAATCTTAGCTGCGGGGCAGCTAGGTGGCACAGTAGATATAGTGCTAGGCCTGTAGTCAGGAGGACCCTAGTTCAAATCCAGCCTTAGACATTTACTAACTATATGACCCTGGGCAAGTCACTTAACTCTGTTCTCCTCAGCTTCCTAATCTATAAAATGAGCTGGAGAAGGTAATAGCAAGCCACTCCAGTATCTTTGTTAAGAAAACCCCAAGTGGCATCACAAAGAGTTGAAGATGAGTGAAAACAATCGAATAGTAACATAACTTTAGGGGGCCTCAGAATAAAGCTGGCCTAACTCCTGACTTTTATGGATAAGGAAACTGAGGCCCAGAAAGATTAAGCTATGTGCCTAAGGTTATGTAGTGACCAAGGCAGTATTTGAACCCACCTTCTCTGACTCCAAATCCAGTGTTCTTTCTATTTCACCTTTCTGCCACCCCCATAAGAAACTTTATAGATCATTTAGTGCAAGCCCTTCATTTTGTAGGTGGAGGAGGGCAGTGCCTAAAGTCACATATTTACTTTGTAAGCAAAGCCAGGATTCATACTTAGATCTTTGATTCCAAATTCACTACTTAAAAATAATTCTAACCCACATCTATCTTCTCAATCTCAAAAGAGCCCGTGTAGGTATCATTAAACCTATTTTCTAGGATATGAAACTAAGATTCAGGGAGAGGGTAAATGACTGGCCCAAGGTCACATAAGGCAGCATAGTGCAGTGGAAAGAGTATTTTAGAGTCAGATGACCAGGGTTCGAATCCTGCCTGTCATTTACTACCTATTTGACCTTGGCAAAATTACTCAACCTTCCTGAGCTTCAATTTCATCTACAAAATGAAGGAATTAGGCTAGATGGCCTCTGGGGTCTCTTGTATTTCTAGATCTACAAGCCTAGGTTATTTAACCTCTTGGAGACTCAGTTTTCTCATCTGTAAAATGAAAAGATTGGATTAGATGGCCCCCGCGGACCCTTCTCGCTGTAGGTCTGTGAGCCTATGACCTGAATCCTTGTTCCCGGTCACTTCCATTATCAGAGACCTATGTCATGAAAATAAGGCCATGAACTGGACTGTGTTTTAATTGGGATAGAGAATTCCCAGTGAGGAAACTCCCTCTGTCAGTGTCGATGAGCACCTTCTTTGTAAATTCTAACCTTGGAGAGTTAACCAGGGCACTGAAAGGTTAGGTGAATGCACAGAGTCACACAGCCGCTGTGTGTTAGGGGTGGAAGTTGGACCTGGGCATTCCAGAGCCTGAGGTCGGCTCTATCGCCATTGAGCCAAGGTGTCTCTTGAGCCTGGAAAGATAACCACCATGGAAATGTCAGCAGGAAGCCAAAGGGATATAGACATAGGTGGGCATGAGGTCATCATCATAGCTGGAGTTCCTGTTTCAGCCAACGTCAGAATTTTTATGTAGGGTGAGAGGGATCTGGTCTGTGCATTAGTGATGAAAATGTTCCTGATGACCATTTGATCTATGTCCATGCAATGACTATTGGCAAGTCAGCATTTTTTCCTTCCCCCTCTGCTGATCTTGTTTTCGCCTCTCTCCCATGGTCCCCTCTTCCGTTCTCCTCTACAGTACTCTCCCTGTCCTTGTCCTTTTCCCTCCCTCTCCCTCTCTCTTTCTATGTCTATCTTTTTCCTCTGCAGTCTCTCTCTCCATCTTTCTCTCCCTTTCTGTCTCTTTCCTTCTCTGTTCTCTCCTTTTTGTCTCTCTCTCCCCCCTCCTCTCCTCTCCTCTCCCTCTCTCTCTCTCTCTCTCTCTCTCTCTCTCTCCCTCCCTCTCTTCCTTCCTCCCTCCCCCTCTCCCTTTCTCCTATTATGTCCTTATTGTAGTGGGAAATTAGAATTGTGTGTGTGCACATATGCGCCTTTATCTATGCTTTGTATTGGATGTGTAATGCACATTGAGCTATATATGCCTCTACATCTTTGGCTTTGTTTTATTTTGTTAAAAAATAAAAGACTAGAGGCTACAGTGATCATCAGTAGAACAACAAAGAAGGAGGGGTGTGTGCATGTGTGTGTGTGTGTGTGTGTGTGTGTAATGAAATCAAGCCCAACTTGTAGATGTCCTTATTAGCTTTCAGGGCAGGGTTTCTGCAGGGAATTAAATTTTATATTGAACTTGAGGGTGAGCATCCGTGTGTCCTGGAGATCACCCTGCCGTTTGCAGGAAGGACTTTAGTTGGTTCATGGCTCCTACTTTTCCAAATGACACTTCTTATTCCCAAGATAACAGCACCTGTCCCCTGAGTGGCTCTCCACCTTTAAGCAGCAGAGATGGTAGATGGAAAGAGAATCATCTAGTGGTGGGAGAAATATTTTGATTGGGTTAGCTGATGAGATACATATTTAGACACAACTGAAATTAGAAATGATAGGAAAACAATCATGGATCTCATTAGTGTGGCAACTCTGCTGGGGGAGGGGGGCCAGTGTGATCAGAGGAATGACATGATAGCCGATGCCTACTTCCTCTCCTTTATGAAGAATTGGGTTCCCCCACGCTCATGCCAACAGGACCAACTTATTCATTTTCTTCCAAGTCTTTTATTGGCTTTTAGCCTCTTGCTTGAGTAAAAGCTTTCATACATTCTGATTCAAGGGAGCTGAAACATAAGGCTCCTTGCTATGTGGAGCAGGGGGTTTCTATCTTTCCTCATCCCCCTACTCCCTCCCCACACCGTGCCATTAAAAGTAGATACTGGAGTTGCCTATGTTTAACTCATCATGTCCTGAACAAAATGACTTTTCTCCTACAGTTAAGGAAAACAGTCATCCATTTGATGGATCAGGAAAGGGACATAGAAACATTCAAATCTGGAAAGCTGAGATGTCCCTAGAAGGAAGGATCTTAAGCTGCAATCCACAGACATGTGGGGTAGATGTCAGGTGGTCCATGAACATGGATGGGCAAAAATGCAGCATTATTTTCACTAACTTCTAACTGAAATTCAGCATTTCCTTCAGTTACTTAAAAAATATAATGAGAAGTGTTCCATAGAGTTCTCTAGACAGACAGTGGGGTCCATGGCATCCAAAAGGTTAAGAACCATTGATCTAGACCATGTCAGACCTAAAAATCCTTCAAGGATAGGGGTGTGAGTGTGTGTGTGCGTGTGTGTGTGTGTGTGTGTGTGTGTGTGTGTGTATGTGTATGAGAAACCTACCACAACATAAATGAGCTGGGGGATGTAAGTGGAGGAAGAGATACTGCTCACTTCATGGACCCTCTCTGAGATGCAGGAGCAAAGATATTGTCTAAGGTACACATCAGGAAGAAAAGACTGAGACAGAAGGCAGCCAGCTCCTGTTTCTTAGATAACATCTCTGCAAGTGATCAGAGGAGAAGAATTACAGCCTCGTTTTCCACATTTAGGTGGAAATAGAGGGGGTCTGTGAGGTGGGTGCTTTATTGCTTAGACTAGAGCCCAGGGAGACCACAGATGTGTCTAGTTCCCTATTATCACTTCTCCCAGCTCTTTCTTCCCTCCTTTCATTATTTCCTTCACTTTGCAGCATCTGTGAGGAGTTCCTTTCTGGAATCTGGGATTTGTTTACTTCCTTCAGCCCCTAAAATCTTCTCACCCCCCTCACATTTTCCCAAATCCCAGAGTTCTGCCTATCTCTGTTTCTGAGACCATAGGGTTATAATAATAACTAACATTTGTATAGCATTTTAAGGTTTGTGGTGTATTTTGCATGTATTATATCATTTGATTTTTCACAATAATCCTGCTATTATGACGCCCAGTTTCATAGATGAGGGAACTGAGGCTGAGAAATTAACAACCTGACCAAGGTCAAATAAATATTTAAAGAAGAATTCAAACTCCAGTCTTCTTCACACCAGGTGTGGCTTTCTATTTTCTATGCCACTTTGTTATTTTGTTCATCATAGATCTAGAATTAGAGAGAAGGGGAAGGGAATAAGCATTTATTAAGCACCTACTATGTGCTAAG
Source organism: Vombatus ursinus (assembly GCF_900497805.2). Taxonomy (NCBI): domain Eukaryota; kingdom Metazoa; phylum Chordata; class Mammalia; order Diprotodontia; family Vombatidae; genus Vombatus; species Vombatus ursinus. Next base: position 6,569,777 of record NW_020951112.1, on the reverse strand, counting down.
TGCTTTACAAATATTATCTCATTCAGGGCCATATCATCCAGTTATTTCATTTTACAGATGAGGAAACTGAGGCCCAGAGAGGTTAAGTGACTTGTCCAAGGTCACAAAAATGTCAAGTGGAAGTGATAAGGCTTGAATTGAAGTCTTCGCTCTTTCCACCATAACATGCTATCCTCCATGATCTGGGTTCTAATCCCAAATGCCATGGGTGATGGCCCAGGCCTCATAGGTCTTAAGATTTGGAGGTAGAATTTGAACCCAGGTCCTTTCCCACTGTACACCTTGCTCCTTTTGCCCTAGTGGGCCATTCTTCCCCTCCTCATAGCAGGTATAGGGGCATTTCTTCCTTTGAAAGAAGAGAAAACAATCTTCTTTCTTCCCTGACAGAGTGATGATATAGGAACATCAGAAAGGAGAGAACACAACAGACAGGGGCTGAATATGATTCAACAGAGGAAGTTATTATAGAGAGAATAGCAGGGGCCACTAGGTGGCGTAGTGGACAGAGCATCAACCCTGGAGTCAGGAGGACCTGAGTTCAAAACCAACCTCAGACTCTAGCTGTGTGACCCTGGGCAAGTCACTTAACTCCCGATTGCCTCAAAAAAAAAAAAAGTAGATAAGATAGCAGTTCAGAAAGGAAGTGTGCACATCCTGATAATTTCTTAGACGCAAATGCATGATATATATCCCTGTTATAGAGCAGGTCAGGCAATCAGTTCAACCAACGTGCACAATCTGAGCTCTATTCTTTGTTTGAGGGGTTAGTCAGAGAGTTTTTCTTTTATGAGAGGGAGTCTTGGGTGGGAATGGGGATGGCCACCCTCTGTATTTCTTCTTATACCATTGTGGGGTTTTATTTTTCAAAGAACCAACATTCATAGTCAAGTGTACTTTATTGATACTAGAGAAGGTGACCCTATTTTACCTTTCTCTATGTATCAGTCAGCTAGGTGGTGCCATAATTGATAGAGTGACAGGCCTGGAGTCCGGAAGACTCATCTTCCTGAGTTCAAATCCAGCCTCAGACACTTACTAGCTATATGACCTTGGGCAAGTCATTTCACCCTGTTTGCCTCAGTTTCCTCATCTCTCAAATGAGCTAGAGAAAGAAATGGCAAACCAACCCAGTATCTTTGCCAATAAAACCCCAAGTGGAGTTACAGAGTTGGAAATGACTGAACAGCAACAACAAATTATCAATGATAATATCCTGAATAATCAATCAGTCAATTAAGAAGCATCTATTAAGCATTTACCATATTCCAGGTGCTGTGTTCAGGACCACTAAGGACAAGATAGAGGAGAAATGGAGCTGGCCCTCAAAGGACTTACATTTTAATATGAGAGATGATATATACTTATGTAGGTATATTCAATATACGTAAATTATATATATTGGAGGGGATGACACTTGGAGCTGAGGTTTGGGGAGGAGTGGAATGGGGGAAAGTATTCCTACAGAAGATGATGCTTAGGCTTAATCTTGAAACAAACTGGAGATCCTAGGTATGAATGAAGAGGGAAAGCATTCCAGGTGTGGGAGACAGACAATACAAATGCCCCAAAATAGAGGATGGAATGTCTGTGTGTGGACCTGTGATTGTAGTTGCCTATAATCCAAGCCATAGAGAGCTGTTTCCCCAGGAAATGCTAGGAGAAGCACTATGAAATATTCCCCATGCAAACATCATGGACATATTGATGCCCTCAAATAAACAGATTCATTTGGAAAGAGGTAGGTGGGTAGGGATAAGAATTCAAGCTTTGAACCTGAAACTGAAGCCCAGTGTGGAGGAATGTCCCTGGAGCACTGTCTTGGTGGAGGAGAGAGAGACCTAGGGGTTTTGTGAGGCCACTGCTGGGCAGACCTTCACTGGGGGAAGGAACCAGACTTAGGAGGCAGAGAAGGGTCCTCAAGGGTCTTGGAGCAAGCAGTCTGGTCCTTTACCATCTTAGCCAATTACTCTTGCTGTCTAGGTGATGAGCTCAGTCTACTATTGAGGAAGTATGCATGTTGTCACCACCTTCTAAATTTCACTGCCCTGAAGCAAGGCCCCGATTGCCTAACCCTAGTTACAGTGATGTTGTGATCCCAAATATGGAAAACAGCTTTCACAGGACCATTGATTTAGAGCTAGAAGTGACCCAACAAGTCATCTCATCCAACCCTTCATTTTATAGATGAGGAAATTGAGAACCATAGAGAAGTGATTTGCCTGAGGTCACAGAGGTAGAGAAGAGCAGTACCCAGATTTAGACCTAGGTACTCTGACTTTCAATCCAGAATTCTTTCCACTGCCCTTTCATACTCTCAGAGAGGTAGCCTGGTACAAAGAAGCAGTGCCTCTCCTTTATGGGAAATGCCGCATCGAGGGAAGGAAAGTCAGTCTCATAATTGTTATAATTTCTTGCTAATGAAAGTCAGAAGGCAATAGCCAATAATTATTCCTTGATTTCTAGTAGTGTTTCCTAGAGGAAACTGCAAAATTCATTGTTTGGGCCAGTAGTGTTGAACTCAAGTAGAAACATCCCTGCTGACTTTATTTTAACTTAGAAAACCAAAAATTCACATTTTCTAGGCTGTATTGTGTTTTTATTTATTTCGATAAACATTTCCCAATCACACGTGAATCTGATTCCCATGTGAATGCTCACTTTTTACATCTCTGGTCCGGGTCATATATGGACCAACTGAAAACCTAGAATTGGAGTTTTATACACTGCCATCACTGCATACGAGTAAAGAAACTCATAGAGCAGACTGGTAAATAGAAACAGATTTGCCTAAAATTATATTCTATAAAAATGGCATAAGGTTTCTCCCACTGTACCCTGACTTAGATGTGTCTGTTCTAAGAATGTTAGAAGGCTGTCAGAGAGACATATGGCAAGAGCACTGGGTTTTGGAGTCCAAAAGGACCTGGGTTCGAATGTTGTCTCTGTCACTATGTCAGCTGTGTGATCGTATTTATTTTCCCTGATACTCAGTTTCCTCATCTGAAAACTGGATTTGGAGTTGATGGTTGCTAAAGTCCCTTTGGAGTTCTAAATCTGGGGTCCTATTTCGATTCCTTCCCCACTCCTGCAAATGTGAAGAATTACTTAGAAAGAAAAAACTGAGGGCAGGGATTTGGGAAGCATTATAGCAGAGGAAGAGGAAAGCATATGGGAGGCAGGGCAGAGAGGGAAACTTATTCTAAAGGGGGAAAAAAGGGAAGTCAGAATCCAGACAGGAGAGTGAAAGAATAAGTGTGCAGCTACCAGGAGGAGCCGGATTGTTGACACGGGAAGGGAGCTCGCTGGTGGACATGCGAACAGCAGGAGAGAAGAGAGGAAAGTCATGGTGAATGCACAGGGAGGGGGAGGCAGAGACATGCTATGTGCACACAGCAGGAGGAGAAAGATGGCAGACACATCGGGGAGAGAGGGAGTCGAAAGCAGAGAATGTCCTCAGCAGGGGGAAGGGGTGGGAGAGTGAGACAGACAGCAGATGTACGCAGCAGGGAGCGGAGAAACATCACAGAACGGGGAGAATCAGGGAAATTAGGACTGGAAAAGACCTGTCGGGTCATCGCTCTCTCCCTCCCAGTGCCAGCGAGCTTCCACTTCTTTGTCTAACATATATTTTTAAATATCCCTTGCATTTTTTTTCACCCACTCCTTCCACTTGAAATACTTTGCCAGGGGGAGGAAGTTTTCTTTCTGTGACCCCCAGATCTTGAAACACTGATGAAAAAAGGGAAAAATAATAGAGGCTGGATGCATTCTGGAAGGAAATAAGGCTCATGTTTTTTAAGAACTCCTTTCCCATTTATGTTGTTCAGTCATTTTTCAGTCATTTCTGACTCTTCCTGACCCCATCTGGAGTTTTCTCAGCAGAGATACTCGAGTGGTTTACCATTGTCCTCTCCTGCTCATTTTATAGATCAAGAAACTGAAGCAGATAGGGTTAAGTGACTTGCCCAGGGTCACACAGCTAAGAAGTATCTGAAGCTAGATTTGAACTCAGGAATATGAGTCTTCCTGACTCCAGGTTTTGTGCTCTATCCACTATGCCACTTAGCTGCCCCCCTCTCTTTTCATCATGAAGATCTGTAATCTCTACAGAAGGGAGGGCCAATTAGAGGAAAGGGTATTCAGAATGCATGCTGTCTTGGGGTTGGGAGAGGGATGAGATGGGGAGAAAATTTGGAACTCAAAATCTTGTGGAAGTGAATGTTGAAAACTAAAAATAAATTAATGAATCTTAAAAAAAATAAAGAAGATCTGAAGCATAGGGGATTTAATACCAGATTAGATTTAGAGTTAGGAAGACCTGAGTTCAAATCTTGTCTTTGTTTACTGTGTGACCATGGGCTATTCTTACCCTCTCTGAGTCTCAGATATTTCATCTGTAAAATGGGAATAATAATAATACTTATATGCATATAATATCTAGCTCACAGGTTTGTTTGTAAATCAAATGAGAATGTACACAAAATACTTATCAAAAACTGAAAATCAGTATAGGATGATAGGGTTAACCTTGAGCTGGCAGGACCCTCAGAAGACATCTAATACAACTTTACAAATGAGGAAATAGAGGCTGAAGGAAGTTAAATGACTTGCCCAAGAGCACATGGGTTGGAAGTATCAGAGGTAGAATTTGAATCTAGATCTTCTGAATTCAGAGCTGGTTCTCATCAATATCTATCATCATTATTTTTGTGATTGTTTTCATATTCTCTCTCTTCTTCTTCCTCCTCTTTGTGATCATTGCAATTATTTAGTATGAATCTTGTTGACTGGAGTTCAGATAGAAATAGTCTGGGTACAAGCTTGTGTTCTGTTATTTTTTGAATAATTAAATTCTGCTGACTACTGCAGATATGGGATAAAATAACATATTTGAAGAAAAACAACTTAACTTAAAAATGCCTTTAAAATAACTTTGTATTTGAGGAAAAATAATTTTAAAATAAAATAACTTTGTATTTGAAGAAAAGTTATTTAACTTAAAAATAAAATAACTTTGTGTTTGAAGAAAGGTAATTTATCTTAAAAGTCACTTTGAAATAAAATAACTTTGTATTTGAAGAAAAATAGCTTAACTTAAAAATAACTTTAAAATAAGTGTATTTGAAAAAATAACTTAAAAATAAAATAACTTTGTATCTGAAGAAAAATAACTTAAAATGACTTTAAAGTAAAATAACTTTGCATTTGAAGAAAAGTAATTTAACTTAAAAATAGAATAACTTTGTATTTGAAGAAGAGCAATTTAACTTAAAAATAACTTTAAATTAATTTTGTCTTTGAAGAAAAATAACTTTAAAACAAAATAACTATTTGAAGAAAAATAACTTAAAATAATTTTTAAAATAACCTTGTATTTAAAGAAAAATAGCTTAACTTAAAAATAATGTAACTTTATACTTGAAGAAACATAACTTTGAAATAACTTTAAAAATAAAATAACTTTATATTGAAGAAAAATTTTAGGATGTAGTCATCTAGTATAAGTTTATTGAGAGCATTCTCAGGACAACTCTAAAAGCATGTAGGATGATGTGTCCTTCATCCTATTCTCATATGAGTTTAGTTTCTTCTGCTTGGTGTTATTTATTATTTTGAAAGTTCATTGTTCATGTAGCTTGGTAGTTAGGAATATGTGGTAAAGTGACATCTATTAAAACACTATTCTTAACTTTTTTATAGATCAACGTTGTTTGCCTGCAATTGTGCAGAATGATTCTGTCTGTGATAATTCTCTGGCTCTAGTAGACCTCATCGGGTAATTTCTCTAGGACATTTTGAAGTCTGTGTTGTCTGGGCCAGTGGTATTGAACTTAAATAGAAAGGGATCTTGGTTGGCCTCATCTTGACTTAGAAAACCACAAATTAATGTGTAACTGCTTATTGTTTTTCAGCTTGTGAAACATTGCCAACTAGCCTTCATTTCCTGTGTTTGGTAAGTGCTAGCCACTAGTCCATGTCTTGCGAGGGATTTGGTAGGTCCTAATGATTTGCAGCCTGCAATGATGTGTTGTACAGTATCTATTCCATTACATAATCTCCAGTGTCTGAGACGTGATCTTGAGTGGGCATAGCAATCCCCTCCATTTCCGTAAGCAAATCAGCATGGCTCAGTCACGTATTCAACATCCGAATGAGCATATTCAGCTAAACTCATGTGGATGCCACTCATGGAGGGCCTGTTGATTCTAACTTTGGATCTTAGCTATTTCATATGATCTGCATGGAGATAAATCACTTTCAGTGACATTGAACAAATCTAGTGGTGTGTCCCTGTATATAAAAGGTAGTAATGTCTCCTTCTTCAACAGTATTTCTGTAGGTTTTTGACCTCTTATCATAGTCTCTGAGAATGTCTTTTAATCCTTTTTCTCCTTTTTGACAAGAAAATGTTCACCTTGTAAGGGAAATGAAAGGATTATAATATGTTAATCCAGGTTTTTAAAAAAAAAAATGACTTGGTTTAACCTTTATTTTGCAGTGGGAAGAAGCGGGGAAGGACAGTGCCTAGACAAGAGTAGGGGTGGTAGAGAATACTGGGTAAACAGGAGGACAAGATCGGCAATAAGAAGGCAAGATAGGGTGACAATGGTAAGGGCTAAGAGTAATTTGGATGAACAGAACATCTTCTGAAGAGACAAGAAGCACTGGGAGTTAGTGATAAGGACAGAATATAATGGTGGAGGCAGACTCCCAGAAAGAAATCCATTCATTCTTACATTCCCCACACACTAACTTGTAACAAGTAAGCATTCAATGAATGAAAGGATGATTTACTTTCTGATTCTTTCCATTTCTTTCTCTTGAAGGGATTCTGGTATCCTGTATGCTACTGCCCCAATATAGCCAAACTCTATTAAAGATAGGGATATTAAAGGATATTTTCTTTTCTTTTTTCAGGTAATTGGGGTTAAGTGACTTGCCCAGGGTAACACAGCTAGTAAGTGTCAAGTGTTTGGTCTGAGGCCGGATTTGAACTCAGCACCTCCTGACTTCAGGGTCGGTGCTCTATCCACTGCGCCACCTAGCTGCCTCTGGATATTGTCTTCATAAACATATTCTATATTAACGAAAGGACTGATGTTTCCCAGATATTTTGGCAGTCCTCCAAATGAGGACGAACATGTTGAATGCAGTGGGATCTACCCTGTCATTCCACTCTGAACACGTGAGCTGGCTGCTTTTAGCAGATTTACATTATCTAAAGCCAGGAGAGTGGAAATATTCCTTTTCTTTCCAGTAGATTTAAGTCAGGCTCACATTAGGCCTTACCTGATACTGGTTTTTGAATCCTGTAATTCTTTTGAATATGTATTCCTTTTCATATTTGCACATTACATTTGATTAGATGTACCCCAAACCCTTCAATAGCAGGACAGGCAATTTTAGTAGGTACGAGTATCTCTCATTCCCGATACCCCAGATGCAAGTTTTGTAGACAGTCAGTCTGGTAATGCTAGACTCAGAGTTAGCAATAACTAGGTTTGAATCCCACCTCTGGTGCTTAGTAGTTATATGATGCTGGATAAGTCACTTAATCTCTCCCAGCCCCAGTTTCCCCATCTGTCAAAATGGGAACTGCAGTACTTTACATCACAGGATTGTGAGAGAATATGATCATTTTACACATACAGAAAGTGCTTTGCAAACCCTGGACCACTATGTAATTGCCTGTTTTATTATTGATATTATTAATAAGTGAAGTTAATTCTCAGCATAGAAGAGAAGATACAGAATTGACCTTGAAGCCAGAAAGACCTGGGTTTGGGCCCTGCTGCTGATACCTGCTTCTGACAGATGCGTGACTCTGGACAAGTCACTTAATCTTTAAGTCCTCCAGACAACTCTCTAAGACTCCAAGTTGCTTAGCAGGCAGTAGTCTGCCATGGTAGAGGAATTTTCCTGACTGGAACCCCTGTACATCTATACCCATTTGGTTCCCCTCCCCCACCAAAGTCTATTCTGAATTATCTGAGTGAATGGAAGAGAATAAGTAGCATGAATTACTTTTCAAAGATCTAGGTGGGAAGCAAGATGGCACAATGGATAGAATGCTGGCCTAGCATCAGGAAGACATCATATTCCTAAGTTCAAATCTGGTCTCAACCATTTACTAGCTCTGTGACTTTGGACAAGAGACTTAACCCTGTTGGCCTCAGTTTCTTCATCTGTAAAATGAGCTGGATAAGGAAATGGCAAATCACTCTAGCATCTCTGCCAAGAAAACCCCCAGTGAGTGACAAAGAGTCAGAGATGACTGATTCAACAGCAACAACAAAACTCTAGGATTCCTGATTCTTCTTATAAGATGGGAGGCTCGCCTCCCTAGTTATGTTGGAGTTGATACTCTCTAAATGCAGATAAGAAGGGGAGAGATATTAGGAATGGGCTAGGTGCCAAATATCATCTGCCTAATTCGGTTCAGGGCTCAGCTCATTGTCAACAGTATGGCATGGAGGCCAAGACGGCTAATGCCATATTAGCCTGCCCTGAGTGGCATAATCTCAAGGACTAGCTGGATGATGGTACCACTGTACTTTGCCGTCGTCGCATCAGCTCTCTGATATCATATTCTATTCTGGGTGCCAGGTTTGGGGGAGCATTTTGTTAAATTAGAGAGCTTCCAAAGTAGGGCAGCCAGGCTGGTAAAGGGCCTCAAGAGTGTGTGATATGAGAATCAGTTGAGAGAACAAGGGATATTTGTCTGGAAATAGAGACTACTTGTGAGAGTGTAAGAAGGGCGTGACAGCTGCCTTCCAATATTTGAAGGACTGTCATATGGAAGAGGGGGTAGACTTGTTCTTTTTGACTCAAAGGTCAGAACTAGGAGTGATGGTTGGAAATCAAAAGGAATGAAAACTAGGCTTGATAAGACAAAATGCAACTTCCTAACAGTGAGAGCTATCCAAAAGTGGAAAAACTCCCTTTAGGAGTTGGATTTCACCTTAATAGACACACCTTTAAGCAAAAGATAGAAGATGACTCGACAGATGTTACAGACAAGATTATTGGTCAGGTGTGGATTAGCCAAGCCAGCTTCAGAGGTCCCTTCCATCCCTGAAATTCTGTAACTATACCTCTGTTTGCAGGACCCATTTAAAATATATAGACTAAATAGGTACAAAGATATTTATAGCAGCTCTTTCTGTAGAGGTGCAAAACTGGACATTAACGGAGTTCCCATCATAGAGGGAATGGTTGAACATATTACAGTATGTATATGTCTGTAATTTTTCCATAAGAAATGATGAAAGGAATAGTTTCAGAGAAACCTGGGAGGGCTTGTATGACTTGATTTAAAATGAAGTGAGCAGAAGCAGGAGAGCAATTTGTACATAACAACATTGTAAAGACAAACAACTTGGAAAAGCTTAAAAATGCTGATCAATGCAAAGACCAACCATGATTCCAGAGGAGAAATAGTTAACCCACTACCCACCTTCTGAAAAAATTCAAGATGGAGAGTGAGATGTCAAATTTTTGAACATGGCCAATGAGGCTTTTTTAAAATTTATTACGCATAGTCAAAGGTTACAAGGGTTTGTTATAAGGGTTTTTTATTTCTTTTTTCCTGTTTTACTGTGGGTTCTGAGGACAAGGAGTGAGAGAGAGAGAGAGAGAGAGAGAGAGAGAGAGAAAGTGTTTGATAACTGAACAGTAAAATAGACAAATATTGTAAAAGCCAAAAAAGGGCTGTCAGTAAGCTACTTGTCCAACTTCATACTGCAGCATAAACCATATACATTTTTTTCCAATGGATTCTAGAAACTGATTTATTTTGATTGATTGTGAATTACATTGAGGAGACTTTATAGTGCTTCAAAACCTAAAGCAATTAGTATAAGGTCACCTGCAAATAAGAACATTTGATAATGTCATGATCACTAAGGAATCATTCTTCTGATTGAACTTTATATAGGAAAGCCCTCTACAAAATTGAGAAACACCTTAAGTTAGCATATATCTTTGTTTTATATATCATTTTATTTTGGTACTCAGTGGATTACCGAACAAAATTTTCTTGGTAGTACTATCTGCAATAGAATCTTTTGTGATTTTAAAATTTACATGAAAAACTTCAGAGACTTTAAGGAAGATGTATTTTATTCTATTGAGTCAAATGCTTTTTTAAAAAATCAACAACCATGGATATAGTAAGTTCTTATATTGTTTATACCTCTCCATCAGTTTTGTGACTGTAAAGGTATGGTCTGTAGAAAATATCTGAAAAAAAAAACCCAACAATTTGTTCCATGTTAACAGCAAGGATACCATCTCTGTGTGCCAAGAGCTGCCACTCAAAAAGATGTGATGGTGATGAGAAAGTAGGTAATGGGTGGGTTGCTTCTTGGTCACTTTGAGGAGGAAGGGTTGGGTATCATCCATAATCTCATCTGTTCTTTACAATATTCTCATCTTTAATCTGAATGCACTTAAAATTGTACTGCCCTTAGCGTGGATTTCTTCTGACTGTATTTGGTCATGTCTAGCTCATCTTCCTGACTTTATCCTCTTAAGGGTGATTGTTACTTATTCTCATGGTACAAGTACTGTGATACTTCCATATCTCATTTTCTTTTCACTGCTGCCTCTTGAAATATCTGTTGTCCTTCAAGACTCAGTTTACGCAATGCTTGCTATGTGATACTTTTTCTGATTTCCCCAGATGTTAGATCACCACCTTCCAAAACTAATTTGTATTCATTTTCTGTATATTCTGGATGTACTTACATATGCATATATTGTTTCTTCTATTAAAACATAAGTTTCTTGAGCACAGGGGCTGAATTTTTTACTTTCGTCTTAGCCTTTAGCACACAGTACTTAGAATATAGTAAGCATTTACTATCTGCTTCATAATTGATTGATTGATAGAATGACTCCAGTCTCTTCGCTGATTGAAAGAGCTTTTCATAGATATATTAGCAGATCTGTTTCATTTCATCTCAATTTATTCTCCTTATGATTTTCATCTGACTTGATAATATGACTTGAGTCTTACACCAACTCCAACAACTGCTTTGTGAAGTATTATTGTTTCCAACCTTCCATCTTCTTCCTTAATCTGCTGCAAATGACCTCATACTTATGTTGCCTTTGACTACCATGTCTCTGGGTTATATGTAGTTTGAGCATTTGCTGGCTAAAGCATTTTTGGGGAATGGAGAGGACTTTTTTTGACCTTCTTGTAGGAATGACTTTTTCTTGTTAAAAATGTATTTGTCATATTTATATATTTTCATTTACAGATATTCCCCCTCCTGCCCAATGGGACATAAACTGTAATAAAGAATAATAGAAAAGGCAAAAAGCGGTTCAGCAAAACTAACCATGTTTGACAGTATTTGCAATGTTCCATATGTGATGATGATTTCTTATCAGTTGAGTTTCTCTAGGAGATGATGATCATCATCAATGGCTTTAGTTTCTCACTTTTTGGAGTTTATAGAATGCTTAAATGGGTTGGGTCAGAGCAGTGGTAATCACTTGTAAAGACTTCTCAGCTTTATTCTTTTTTCTCATTTGATATTGATTTTGACCTTTGTCCTGACCAGGCAGTTATCTGACTGCACACAGACAGTTAGCTGATGCAGAAATGACTGCTGACAGTCCCTAGCCCTTACCTGACTTCTCAGATAATAGACATCTCTTTGTCATATTTGCTGCCCATCACCTCTGTGACTTGATCCAATGAGAGGAAATACAGAGCAATGAAAAGAGTGATGGATCTGGAGGCTGTAGACCTGGGTTCAAATTTCACCTCTTTCCCTTACTGCCTTTGTCACTTGGAACAGGCAAGTCATTTTAGAAACATTTCTACTCCTCACCTTCCTCAGAAGTACCATGAGGGAATCATACCGGATGACCTCTCCAGACCTTTCTGGCTTTAGATCGATTGTTGAACCAAACTCTCTTTTTGAAGAAAATGTCCGTGTTACGTGGGCTTGAGGATGCTGAGAAGCCTACAACCTTTCGTCCTCTATCCCTGTCCTTCTCTGTGTCTATCTTCATATTCGTATTCATATTCATAAATTGAATGTCAAGGTTAATGTTACAACATAGTTTGAAATATCCTTGTAATTATTTTTAATTAATTTTTTCAATTAATTTTAAAAAGCTCCTATTTTCCCTCCTTCTCACTTCCCTCCATTGGGGGAAAAAAGAAAAATAAATGCTTGTAACAGATATGCACAGCCAAGCAAAACAAATTCCCACATTGTGTGGCAAGTTTTCTCCATGGGATTTCTCGAATTCTTTATCATCTATAAGCATTGTTGGTACAAAAGCTACAGTTATCTCTACGGTGCTCTTTTTTCTTATGCTTGACGTGAGAGCTAGGAGATGAGGTGATCTGGTGTTCATGAAATCCTATTTCCTGCTGGCTTTGGGTTTGTGATGAAACAAATTCCTTTTATTTTTGCCTCTTTGAGGAAAACCTGTGATTGACGCTTTCATTTAATTACAATTCCTTTGAGACCCTTCACTCTAGTTTTATTGTGAGAATGTCAATATGAGTATGGTTCATTTCTTTTAACAGTTCATTCTCATGTTAGCCATTGGGCAAAGATTTTAAATTTAGAGAATCAACAATTTAGGCTCATAGGAACATGGATTTAGAACTGCAAGGGATCTTAGTGGTCATCTCTCAACCCACTCCTTTTACTGATGAGGAAACTGAGACCTACAGAACAGTCGTGATTTGCCTAAGGGGACATAGAGAGTAAGGATATGACTCCATAGTCTCTGACTCCTAATCTAGCATTGTTTACCTTGTACCACACTGCCTTCCAAAGAACTATATGTAGATAGGATCAAAGGCAGCTAGATGGTGCAGTGGATGGAGTGCTAGATCTGGAGTTAGGAAGACCCGAGTTCAAATCCAGTCATAGACACTTATTGTATGTCCCTGGGTAAGTCACTTAACCTCTGTTTGCCTCATCTGTAAAGCAGGGATAATAATAGCACTTACCATTTAGGTTTATTGTGAAGATAAAATGAAATTACTATTTGTAATGTTGTTCAGTCATTTTTCAGTCGTATGTAACTCTTCATGACCCCATTTGAAGTTTTCTCGGCAAAGATACTAGAATAGTTTGTCATTGCCTTCTCCAGCTCATTTTATAGATGAGGAAACTGAGGCAAACAAGGTTAAGTGACTTGCCTAAGGTCACACAGCTAGTGTCTGAGGCCAGATTTGAACTCATGAAGATGAGTCCTCCTGACTCCAAGCCCAGGGCTCTATCCACAGCACCACCTAGCTGCCATTTTACAGCTAAAGAAACAACTACAGGGAAGCTAATTAACTTGTCAATATTCACACATCTAGTAAGTGGAAGATGTGGGATTTGACCCCAATGCCTCCTGGCTCCCCACCTGGCACTTTTCCCACTCAAGCACACTTTATTGGAATAGGACATTAGGCAATGTTTCTTTAATATCAACTGGAAAGAAGAAATCAATAATTAAAAACCTAACTCCTGACAAAAAGACTCACATGTCTTCTGAATTTGCTGTTCATAAAAAACTGTTAGAAAAGTAAAACTGATCTTACCTAGGAAATATTTTTCTTTTCTTTTAAAATATTCGTAGAGACAAGGAAGATGAGATAGGGAATGTCTTTTATTTAAAGAATGAATATGTTGATGGGGTTTGCATTTAATAGGTAGCAGACCCTGGGCAACATAAATAACAGATTGTTTTTTCCTGTGCGTGTGAGTTCACTTGAATTGAGTCTTCAGTGCCGCTCTTTCCCTAATCATTTGTCTTTCTCTTAAATCACTTCATCCAATTTATAAGATAACTGTGAATATTCATTGATGAGTTACAAAAAGACCTAGATGCCATTCTTAGAGAAAACCCTCCAAACCTGCCATTATCTCAATCATCTTCATTTTCTCTTAAGACCTTCAAACATTTAACGCCTTCTCTCCTCCACAGAAATAAAGATGCCAGTGTTTTCACTGACTTCTTGTAGGATCCACTGAAACAAAAAATCAGAATTTGAAAATCCATCCAAGTCTTCTCCTAGTTTCCTTCAAAACTCAGCTCAAATCCCACCCATTCCATGAGGTCCTTCTTAATCTCCTCAGCTCCTACTGCCCTCCATGTCTGCCCATTGACCTTCTATTCACCTTCTACATTGCCTGATTGATAGCATTGATAGTGTTATATTATTTAAAAGAATATAAGCCCATTGAGGGCAGGGCTTTATTATGTTTGCCTCTGTAAATCTGAGGCCTAGCACCAAATGTCCGCACCCTTTCCTCCAATCCCTCCTTCCCTCAGACCATCATTTGAAAAGGACTAGCATGAGTTAGGGCTACAGAAGTATGTCAGATTCAAATGGTGAGGGGCTTGGAATGTCTGGTAGTTAAGGCTGGATTTTTTTTCAACAAGAAGTGAAAGAAGGCAGAGAACACTTGTCATCTAGCAGCACCATGGGGTGAGACAAACCTTGGACCTGGGTTTAAGTCAGACATCTGCCAAAAATCAGCGATGTGAACTCAAACAAATCACTTAGTCTCTTGAAGCCAAAATTTCCTCACTTGTAAAATGAGGGGGGTTGCCTATAGCCCCCTAATTGTTTAAGGTCCATTACAGTTCTAACAAAGTAGGAATCTGCCTGCTCATCTAAGGATTTTGAGCAGTCAAGGGGGAAGAGAGGATCGTTAATGTCCTCAGACCAGTATTTTAGAAAAATTACTCTGACATTTGTGTAAAGCAAAGGTTTGTAACCTGTTTTGTGCTTTGGACTCATTAGCACTTCTATGGGCCTATGGGCCTTTCCCAGAATAATGTTTGTAAATGCATAAAATACATTATCTTACAGTGGAAAATAATTATACTGGAATTAAGATGTATTTTTTTTCAGATCTGGGTTAGTGAACCCACTAGAATCGGGTTCTGTGATCCCCAGGCAAGAAATAATTAGTGTATAGAATGCATTGGAAGGGGAGAGACAGGAGCCAGGGAGGCTATTGCAATGTTATCTTATGAGTATTTCAACTATGGTGTGGGCAGGGAGATGAGAAAAGGGATTGGATAGAAGGGATATTATAGAATGGGGGATTAAAACTAGACCTATGGTTTTAAAGGTATAAAAAACTCCCAGATGAGGAATTCCTCTCTACCAGTGTAGGCTGGCATGTTTTGAGGAACCTGCAGTATTAGAGAGTTGACCAGGGCACTGAGAAGTTAAGATATCTACCCTATGTCACACAACCAATATGTGTCAGATAGGTCCACTGCTATATAGTAAGGCAGTAAAATTGATCAGGTTTGGTGACTAATGAAATGTACCTTGAGATGGAAAGGGAGGGAGTATTCAAAGTCATGTAAAAGTGACAATTTTCTAGACCTATTGGAAGAGTCATTCATTTGTTTTAAAGGATAGGGCTTTTGGTGGGGGTGAATGGAATTATAATTGACAACAGAGAAAGAAAAGCTGCTTAAGTCTTATTTTATTTCTGGTTTTTTTTTTGTTTTGTTTTGTTTTGTTTTTGCCAAAGTGTGTCAGCACGGGGTGGAAGTTTAGCAAGTGGCTTGGGAACAGTGAAAAAGAAAGAAAGGAAGGAAGGAAGGAAGGAAGGAAGGAAGGAAGGAAGGAAGGAAGGAAAGACTAGACTAGCCAATCTGGAGAATTGCGTAAGAAGTCAGCTGGAGTTAGAAATGAATAAAGGGATTGGCCAACAGCAATGGGGCCCATGTTAGGATGAATGATAGTTGGGCCTTGGCAAAGTGGGAAAGGTAGAAGTCAAGGGACTGAAGCCTTTTAGGGTACTATATGATAAGAGCATCTGTGTAATGGTTGTCTGTGGTCTGGCTTTGTGGCACAGGGTGAGGCAGAGGCTGGTGAATGGGTCCCTTGAGATCAGGAGTTCTGAGTTTCAATGAGGCTGAAGCAGATACAGTGCCCATGCTAAATCTGGCAGCAGTGTGGTACACCTCTGGAATGGGGTACCACTAGGATGCCTAAGGAAGGGCAAACCAGTGTAGGTTGGAAAAACAGAGCAGTTTAAAGCTTTTCTGCCAATCAGCAGTAGAGTTGGGCACGTGAGTGGCCACCACACTTCTGGCCTAGATGAGCTAGGCAGACCCAGTCTCAAAAATGACAAAATATTAGGGGTCCTCTTTGGGCAGCAAGACAAGAGAAACTAGAAACTTAATGTTGTGCTTGGAAAACAGGGAGGAAGTCTTAGGAACATTGATTTTTGAGCTATGGAAGAGACCTTTGAAGCTCTTGAATCTAATCCCTCATTTTACAGAAAAGGAAACTGTGACCCTGAAAAGTAAAATAACTGGCCCCAAGTCTCATAGTTAATATGGGTCTGAGGCTAGTTTTGAATTTGGATCTTTCTGACTCTGATTCCCTTTTTCCCTCACTCCCTCCCTCCCTCCCTCCCTTCCTTCCTTCCTTTTTTCCTTCCTTCCTCCCTCCCCTCTTTCCCTCACCCCTTTCTCCCTCCCTTCTTGTACTCCCTCCCTCCCTCTCTTCCTTCCTTCCTTTTTTCTTCCTTCCTCCCTCCCTTCCTTCTTCCTTCCTCCCTCCCTTCCTTCTTTCCCTCACCCCTTTTTCCCTCCCTTCTTGTATTCCATCCCTCCCTCCCTTCCTTCCTTCCTTCTCAGATGTGGACCTGGGGCTTACAGAAATCTGGTGTTTTGATCATGGCCTCATAACTTGTAAGTATTGGAGATGGGCTGTAAAGCTACATCTTCCTGTCTTCCAGTCCGGTGCTCGTCGTCTACCATGTTGGTGTTGCCTCTCATGATGAAGGAAATAGCATAATCTATGAGAAGCTCAGGTTCAGTCGAGTGAAGGAGGCATGAAGAGCATTTGAAGGCAAAGAGAAAGGTGTAGAGGAGTTTTCCCAACCAAGAATGGGGCTTCCAATTGACACAGATGAAAGAAGTCATTGAGAAACTGAAACAAGGCTGGTGGGCCATGAGACAGCAAGAAATAAAGATCAGGATCCATCCTGATCATGAGGAAAATTTGCTGGGAATTCATCATATATAGTCTGGGGTCAGGGAAAAAACACTGGTATTAGAATCTGAAGCCCTGAGTTTGAATCCTGCCTCAAACACTTGCTAGTTGAATGACCCTGGGTAAGTCACTTTAATGTGCTTCAGTTCACTCTTCTTTGTTGGGCTGGGGGACAGCTGAATTTTTTTTTAAATTTCGGGAACTCCCTGATGAGGAAACACAATCTCCCAATGCAGATGAGCGTCTGCACTTTAGCTTATAGTCTTAGAGAGTTGCCTGGGACACTTAAGAGATAAAATGACTTTCCCAGGGTCACACAGCACGTGCAAGAGTCAGGACTGGAACCTAGGGCTTCCTGACTCTGAGACTAGCTCTCAATCTACTAATAATAGCTAATGAAAATAATAGCTAACATTTATATGGTACTTACTATGTGACAAACACTGTGCTAAGCACTTAACAATTATTATCTCACAATAACCCTGGGAGGTAGGGGCTATTACTATTTCCATTTTACAGATAAGGAAATTAAGGCAGACAGATGTTAAGTGACTCATCCAGGGTGATGCAGCTACTAAGTCTGAGGCTGCATTTGAACTCAAGTCTTCCTGACTACAGACCCATAGTTTAACAGTGCTGCCTAGCTACAATGTTATGCTGCCTCTCATCAATAAAATGAGAATAATAATTCTTACATTATATAATTCACATAGTTGTTGGTAAGTCAAATGCTTTATAAACCTTAATAAACAGGATGATGAAGAAAATTAAGAATTTTTAAAAAGGGGTTTAGGGGTTTAGAGATGATTGATTTAGGGCTGGAATGGACATTAATTTCTGGAAGGGTCGTTAACTTCTTTCCCCTCATTTGACAAATAGGAAAATCGAGGTGCAAGGTGACTGCTTGTCTGAAGTTGGAAGGCAAATCTTCCTGACTCCAAATCCAGTGTCCTATCCACTAGGCCACAAGGCTTCTCAGTTTTGTTTATGGAAATGAAATTGTCTTACAAACTTGCTCTCCTAAATATAATGTTATCTAAGTTACAGCCCTGAATTATAGATCTAAATTAAAATCAGTTGAGTAATGGGGTAGAGGGAAATTACATTCCCATTAGGAGGTTTTTCAACAAATATTTACTGAATGCTTACTGCAGAGAAGGCACCAAAGTGAGTGGGTAGGATTTGTACAGATCAGAATGGGGGTCATGGGAATTCTTTCTGAGAAAGAAAGAACAGCATGGACCAAGCCAGAGAAGCAGAAAGATAGGATGTGTGGAGACATGAAAGTGCCTTCGTCTGGGGCATAGGGTACCTGAAGAATTTATGATCTGTGCTGTTCCCAGATGATTCTTCCCAACCCATGACTGTGATGTGTCACTCTTGGCTCACGAGAACAAACCCCAGCATCTGAAATGGTTTTAGAAAGAAATTTATTAGGTCATTTGGTAGAGGAAAGAGCCATTAAGAAGGGATGACTCCCCTTCCCAGGTTCTGGAAGGTTTAAATTATATAATATTTTAATAAAGGCTTCTGCACGTGAGTCACACTTGAATCGCTTGAAGGGAACCCAAAATACAAGCTTGGGTGGACCCAAAATAAATTCTGGGTGTGGAGACCCAAACAAGAATACTTTGGATTGGATCTAGGACCTGGGGGACCCCTAAGTTCCTTGTAGCCATGTCTGGAATTCCCCTAGAGTTACTGAGGTCAGGATGACATTCTGGGTGCAAACAGTCTGTAAGCACATAAAGTTAGATTCAGACAGTAATAATAAATGGTAAATAATAATCCACCAGTATTCTCATACTAGCGAAAATATAATTACAGAAGCAGAAAGCTGAGTGATTATTTCAAAGGGAGTTCATTAAAATAACCTAAATCAATGGAAGCATCCTCCTCATTATCCATCTTGTCCAAAGCTAGATATAATTCATTTAAGAAGCAATAGAGGCCAGATTGGTGACAAACTTTCCCCAGTGTCTCATAGTCAGATAAATTTGAGTTAATAAATAATAAT
The DNA here is from genome assembly GCF_900497805.2 of Vombatus ursinus. Taxonomy (NCBI): domain Eukaryota; kingdom Metazoa; phylum Chordata; class Mammalia; order Diprotodontia; family Vombatidae; genus Vombatus; species Vombatus ursinus. The sequence continues at coordinate 6,550,758 of NW_020951112.1, read as the reverse complement.
CTACACTCTCTGCAGTTTTCCTTCCTTTTCTCTCTCTGTCTGTCTCTGTCTCTATCTCTCTGTGTCTCTCTCTGTCTCTCCCCCCTCCCCCATCCCTCTCCCATCTTCTCTCTTTCTCTCTCTCCCCTCATTTCACTTGACTCCTCTTCATATATTCTAAGTTCCAGACATGCTGTACTGCTAGATGTTCTCTGATCTTGGCCTTTACTCTTCCACCTCTGTACATCCTGTACCCAACGTCTTAAATTTGTGCCCTCCACATTCCCATTCTTATTTGCCTCCAAGGACTGTGAAGCTGGCCTCATTTCTCTCAGCTAAACAGATTTTCTCCCTCCTCATATTTTTCTTATAGTGCTTAGGCAGTAGAATACAGAATGTCAGCTGTCTGAGGGCAGGGGCTGTTTTCATTTTTTGTCTTCGTAGTCTCAGGACCTACCCTAAAGCTGAATACACAGTAGGTGCTTAATAAATGCTTATTGAATTGAATCAATTTGATGTCTCTTGCCCCCATCACACTCTACTGTGAATTATAATTATCCATGTAACTTTCTTACATACTTCCTAATAATCTGGAAGCTCAGTGAGGGCATTTTTCATCTTCTTCACCTCTGTAGTGCCCAGCTTGGTGTCTTGTACACAGTAGGAGCTTAATCAAAGTTTATTCAGTGGACATGAATTGTCTGGTACTGTGTCATCACATAACTGGCTTTCCCATTGCTGGTCACGTGTTGCATATATACGTCATTTAGACCTTCAAAAAATTAGTGAAGCATTGATAGTACAGAGAAAACCTTGGAGTTTCCTTGAACCTTGGAATCACTAGAGCTGTGTTCAAATCCCAGCTCAGCTGATTACTCCCTCTGTGACCTTGGGCAAGTGGCTTAACATCTCTGGACCCCACCATCCTCATCTGGAAAACAAGGAGCTTGGACTAGCTGACCTTGGAGGTCCTTTCCAACTCTAGGCCTACAATCCCATGGACTCTTTGGTTTTTTAAGGACTGAAGATGAATGCAAAAGATATTTCATGAGATCCTTGGGCCATGATTCCATCAACCCAAGTATCCCATTAGGAGGCTTTTCAACATATTGAATGCTTACTACAGAGAAGGCACCAAAGTGGGGTGGGTAGGATTTGTGCATATGGGAATGAGGGCCACAGGAATTCTTTGCTGAAAAAGAAAGAGCAGCATAGACTCCTCTACCTCTTCACCATCAGCCTCCCTCCAACCCCCAGTTTTGAAACCTTTTCCCTTCCCCACATACACTTTCCAACTCCCCTTTATGTGTTGTGTTCCCCCATTAGTCTGTAAGCCCTTGAGGGTCGGGATTATCTTGTTTGTCTTAAATAATATTACATGTTAAAACAATTTTTAATTTTTTTGTCTTTTAATTTCTAGTTCCAAATTCTATCACTCCCTCCCTCCTGTCACCCTTTGCTGAGACAATAAGCAATGCAGTATAGGGTATACATGTGCATTCATGTAATTGTTTGCTTGTTTCTGTATCTTTAGCATATTGCCTGGTATATAGTTAAGTGCTTAATAAATGCACTATTGATATAGCTATCCATTATCTCTGTATTAATGATCTACCTATCATCTATATTTATCATCTATTTATGTATCTCTCTTCTATTTACCTATTTTCTATTATCTATTTATCCATGTATCTCTCTTCTATCTACCTACCTATCCATTATCTGTCTATTCATGTATCTATGCATCTATCTTCTAACCGCATGTCTATTTATCCATGTATCTATGTATCTATCTAATATCTATCTCTTTCTCTCTCTCTCTATCATCTATCTCTATACATGTATGTATGTATCTGTATATCTAATAAATGTTCTTGAATTGAGAAGATCTTTTTTCTTTAAATGCCAATACCTTCTAGTCCTCAGAAGCCTTAAGGAAAGAGAGAGTTGTTGATGACTGAGAATGTTACTATCTATGCCCATAGCAACCAGCATGATGTAAAATGTGTCCTTGGCCCTGCTGTGAAGGGGATTTTCTGGTAAAGCCCCTGCTTCCACAGGCTACACTCTCTAAAAGGCCTGGCATGACAAGGTGTGAACTGGCCCATCTGACTGGCTCCTAATTAAAATTAAATTAATTTCCATTTTCACCTCTGGTTTCTACTGAGAATCTTCTGTTGGACCCTAAGGCAAGGACAGCTTTGCTCACATGTCACAAAGGATATACCCTCATACATACATATGTATAAATTTCCAGCAGAACAGTGCCCAGCATGAGAAATCCATGACAGTTCACTGAGCCCAGTTTCTCCCATCTTGTTACCTCAGTGGTTGCTAAGGGAAGGTATTGAGTTTGGCTGAGCCACCATGGAACACTGCCATTTCCTGCATCCTTTTGGCATACCATGTGACTGGGGGCTTTGAAGCTGCCTCTCAGAATTCTTTCTTTCTTTGGAGCTTGACTTGGGTACCACCTCCTACATGAAGCCTTTTCTGATAACCACAGAACATTTAGTGCTCAGCCCAAACTACTTTGTATTTCCTTTTTGTAAATCATCAACCAATCAGTAAGCATTGATTTAAATACCTACTGTGCGCCAGGCTCTTGTGCTAGGTGCTGGGGATACAAAAACAAAATGGAAAGAGTCCCTGCCCTCAAGCAGCTTGTATTCTATAAATGTGCAGATCAACCCAGTAATGAACACTTATTAAGTGCCTACTGTGTGTCAAGTACTGTGCTAGATTTCTGGTATAAAGTACAAAGAATATATTTGCACATACCTACATGTATACAGCATACACGTAGATATATTTACTCATATGTATTCATTTCTATCCTCTTAACACCCACTCTTATGTTTCCTTTCCACTCACACAGCCACCACCCTATAGTGCTTCAGACCTCATCTCAACTATTGAAGTAGCCTCCTAACTGGGTTTCCTGCAGATCAGGTCTTTCTCCACTCCTGTCCTCCTTCTACTTCTCTGCCAAAGTCATTTTTCTTTTTTTTTCCTTTTAAATTTATTATTTATTTTTAACATTTTCTTTTTAAATTTTGATTTCCAAAATCTCTTCCTCCCTCCCCCACCACTGATAAGCAAGTAAGATGACATCAATTATAAATGTGAAATCATGCAAAATGTATTTCCATATTATCTGTATCACAAAAAAGAAAAAAACAGAAAATGAGAAAATTGTACTTCGATCTGCACTACTGTTCATCAATTCTCTTTCTGGAAGTGAATGGAATTTTTTCATCATGAGTGATTTGTCTTAGATCATTGTATTGCTCAGAGTAGCCAAGTCTTTCACAGGTGATCATCATTAAAACATTGCTGTAACTGTGTACAATAATCTCCTGATTCTTTTCATTTCACATTTTATCAGTTCATATAGATCCTGCCATTTATTTTTTTTGCTGAAACCACCACCCTCGTCATTTCTTGTAGTACAATAGTATTCCATCATGATCATATACCAGAACCTGTTCAGCCTTTCCCCAGTTGATTGGAATCCCCTCAGTGTCCAATTCTTTGCCACCACAGAAAAAACTGATATAAATTATTTTTGTACATATAGGTTCTTTTCTCTTTTAGAAAATATTTTATATTTAATCTATGGAATAAAACAAGCATTTCCATAATTGCATATGAAACTGCAAACCCTTTATACAACTTGCTATTTCTTTTAAATACATAATAAAGTTACCATGTAATTTCTCTTTTTTCTTTCCCCCACCCTACCCCACTCTAGAGATGGTTACCATTACATGCACACGTAAAATTATTCTATGTATCTATTTATCAGTTCTTTATCTGGATGCAGATAGCATCTTTCTTCATATGGCCTTTATTGTTAATTTTTGTATTTATAATAGTCAAAATTACTTAGTCACTCAAAGTTGTTCTTAAAACAGTATTGCTGTTACTGTATACAATGTTCTCTTGGTTCTGCTCACTTCGCTTTTCACTATTTCCTATAAGTCTTTCCATGCCTTTCTAAGATCCTTGAGCTCATCATTTCTTATAGCACAATAGTATTCCATCACAACCATACATCACAATTTGTTCAGCCTTTCCTCAATTTATAGGGGTCCCTGAAATTTCTATTTCTTGTCCCCACAAAGTGAGCTTGCTATAAACATCTCATTCACATTCAAAGTTCTAATTACTATTTGTGAATTTCCCTCCAGCTTATTTTTACTCACTATTGTCTTTCTTAGCTTCTCTTTTTACCTTATCCCTGTTACCTTATCTTCTCTCCCCCACTCTCCCATTCTCCATTCAACCCACCCCTCCAAGAGTCCACCCTTATTCTCTTCCCCCACCTTTACAATCCTAATCCACGAACCCCTCCAAAAGTCCCCCCCTCATTCTATTCTCCTACCCTCCCAAATTCCAACCTATAAACCCCTCTAAAAGTTCCTCTCCTACCCTGACTTCCAGTTTTCTCACCATTCTACATGTTCAGAAGACTTCTATACCTTTCCAGATGTACACATTGTTTCCTCTTTAACCCAAATGAGAGTAAGGTTCTAATATTATCAGCCCTCCACCCCCACTTAATTCCTCTGTTTTAATTCTTTCTTTCACACCCATTTTTAAAATATAATTACTCCCTTTTACCTTTTCCTGCCCAATTTTGTTTTTTAGAATCACCTGATCATGTACAACTCAGCCTAACCTTTCTTTCAAATTACTTTAGAAATGAGGAGTTTTAAGAATACTGATAACATTTTCACACACACACTTAAACAGTTGGACCTTAATGAGTGCCTTTAGTATTTTCTTTGTATTTCTTCTGGATCTTTGATATTGAGTTTTCCATTAAGTTCTGGTCTTTTTGTTACAAATACCTGAAATCCCAGGAGGAAAACTTACAGGAATGTCATAGCCAAGTTTCAAAACTCCCATGTTAAGGAGAAAATATTGCAAGCAATGAGGAAAAAAAAAACCAACTTAAATACTACACAAATACAGTCAGGATTTCATAAGACCTAGCAACTTCTAATCTAAAAGACCATAGGTATTGGAACATTATATTTCAAAGAGCAAAGGATTGCGTCCAAGAATGACTTATTCAGCAATATTGAGTATAATCCTGAATGAAAAAAAAATGGACATGTAAGTCCTTTTCCATTTCCTTTGATCTCTTTGGGATACAGAACTACTAGTGATATTGCTGAGTCAAAGGAAATGCACAGTTTTATAGCCCTTTCAGCATAGTTCCAGATTGCTCTCCAGAATGGTTAAACCAGTTCACTACTCTACCAGCAGTTCATTAATGTACCTATTTTTCCCTCTTCCTCTCAGCGCTTGTCATTTCTAATAGGTGTGAGATGGTTACTCAGAGTTGTTTTAATTTACATTTCTCTACTTGATAGTGATTTAGATCTTTTTTTCATATGACTATAGATAGCTTTGATTTTTTTTCTTCTGAAAACTGCCTGTTCATATCCCTTGACCATTTATCAATTGGAGAATGGTTCTTATTTTCATAAATTTGACTTAGTATCATGTATTTTTGAGAAATGAGGCTTTTATCAGAGAAACTTCCTTTTAAATTTTTTATATTTCTTCATTTTATGGTACCTTTTAGCAGAATGTAGTCTTCCTGATTATCTCTTTTAATTAAGTCTATTTTTGCTTTTGCTTTGTCTGAAGTCATGATTGCTTCCCCTGTCTTTTTTACTTTGGCTGAAACACATTAGATTCTGTTCCAGCCCTTTATTTTAACTCTGTGTGTTTCTTTCTGTTTCAAGTATGTCTCTAGTAAACAACATATTGCTGGATTCTGTTTTCTGATCCATTCTGCTATCTACTTCTGTTTCATGTGTGAGCTCCTTCCATCCATTTTCACAGTTATGATTACTAATTGTCTATTTCCCTCCATCCTATTTTCTTTTGTTTATCCTTCATTCTCTCTTTATCCTGTCCCTCCTCAGAAGTCCATAGTAGCTTTTTATGATCAAGTTCTTTTGTTGTTGGTCATTTGCTCATTTTTCAACCTATGCTATATCTTGACTTTTAACTTTATGTTAAAGTTGGGAATGCATAGTGACCACACCCTGGTAAGATTGTCTTGGTAGATCAGTTAAACAAGGAAGAGGGTAACAGGTCTCAAACCTGCTGATGAGTTGGGGGAGGGGTGATTTCCCTAACTACTCGAAGACTTCCCCCAGCAGAATTGGGTGGATGAGAACAACTTGTTCCAGTGGTCATGAAAGCAGCTGAAGCAGGCACTGTGGTCAGACATTGAAGAACACCAAAGTCATTCGCTGCATCCTGGGATGTCACCAGTCCTCTTGACTTTTGTCTTGCCATTGGACTTTGATGGCTCTGAAAGAGAGAATGAGGCTCATGACTTTGTGCAACTCTGCTTAACTTAAATCTGATTTATGCAGGGGTCAAGACATCACCCCATGATGTCATTGGTCCTCTTTGAAAATGAAGGATAAACAACAAAGTTGGCCTCTGCCCCACTGGAGGTGGGGAGGTGCTGTCCCAAGCTTCAACCTTTTGCATGCTGCTGTTTTCAGCACCAGCTCTGGGGATCTACGGGGTTTTGGTGTTTCCAAGGTGGCATGATCCCGGGAGAGGTATGGTTGCTGATCTCTTGGTCTGTGCCCTGGTTTTTCCTCAGGAAGGGCTACTGCTCCCTGCAGCTGCAAGAGTTAGCATTCCTCATGGCCCTGGAGTTATCATCATGCCCCCTGCTCCCTTGTGGCCTACGATAAGCTCTCCTCTGTGCCCTAGATTGCAACCCTTAACTGCTTATGGGCAATAGAGTTGCCAGTCAGTACCAGCAGTACCCAGTGCCAGCAAAGAGTCCCCTGTAATCACTTTCTGATCAGTTGTTGTCTGACCTCCTTCCTGTCTCTGGGCTGAGAGCTCCTGAAGGTGTTACTGCTACCACAATTGCTTTGGTGTCCTCCAAGGCCCAGCAGTGGTGCTGCAGTTGAGTGCTCTCCAGGCCACCTCGACCCCAACCTCCCAAGTTGTCTTAGCCTGGGAAAATCTCTCACTCTGACCTTTTCTTGGCTCTGTTACTCCATAATTTGGTTTGCAAAGTTATTTTAAAGTTTTTTAGAGAGCAATGTTGGGAGAGTTTGACTGAGTTGCCTCTATCTCACTATTTTGGTTCTAATCCCAAAAGTGATTTTTCTGAAGTATAGATCTGGCTATGTCACACATACTCAATAAACTCCAGTGACTCCTTATTGCCTTTAGAATCGAGCATAGTGAAACTCTTCTGTTTTGTCATTTTAGCCTTGTGCCTACCCCCTTCCTGCCTTTCTAGTCTTCTTTTTTGTTTGTTTGTTTGTTTGCTAGGCATTGGGGGTTAAGTGACTTGCCCAGGGTCACACAGCTAGTAAGTATTATGTGTCTGAGGCCAGATTTGAACTCAGGTCCTCCTGACTCCAGGGCCAGTGCTCTATCCAGTGCTGCTCCTCCTTTCTAGTCTTCTTCTGTGTTCCTCCCTTCTGTTACACTTTATGATCTGACCCTACTGGTCTCCTTGCTGTTCCTTGCATACAGCTCTCTCTCTATTGCCTTTGCACTGACTGTCCCTTGAGCCTGGAATACTTTCCCTTCTGCATTCTAACTCTTAGAGTCTTGGGCTCCCTTCAAGATTCAGTTCCAATACCATCTCCTGGTCCCCCCAGATGCAGTGCTTTCCCCACTAAGGTTCCCCTACTTCTATGTGTGATGTATTTGTCTGTGTATATCTAAGTTGTATTCTCCATTAGAACATAAGCTTGTTGAGGGCAGGGATTCTTTGTATTCTTAGCACTTAGCACAGTGTCAGGCTCCCTTAGCACTAAAAAATGCCAGTTGATTGGCTAATGCTTTGCATGTAAACCCTTTGAGGGCATAGATAATTTCTTTTTTAGTCTTTGAATCCATAGCACCTAGCACCTTTAGTAACAAGCCACATAATAGGCTATTATAGGCTGATTGACTGATTGACTGATATGGCCTTGGGTGGACTTGATTGTGTAGTAAGTTTAAATGCTGTTATCTCCTGCCAATTCAAGCTGTAGACAATTATACCAATTCCTCTAAAGTGTGCCACTTGAATTGAAAATTCTTTTGAGTCTTCTTTCTTTAAATAAAAGAAAATTAGATTTAAGAGCCCTCTAAACAGTGAGATATTAACCTTTGGGGTGTTTTGTTTTTATTTGGTTTTACTGCCTGAATATATATTTAATCTGTGACCATATTTTCATGAAGATGTAGTCTTATATAATAACTGCCTATGGAGCTGTTTTAGTAAATTAAACCAGAGCATTGGTATTAGAAAAAGCAAATTTTCTTTAGTTTATTTAATTCTGAAAAATGGTCATGCTGTAATGCAAAGGATTAATATCCAAAGTTAAATTGACCGCATTGTGGACTGTTTTCACATGGCTGCTGCTGAACAGGTACAATATTGAATTATTTGGAGTCGGTTTCCAACCTTATGGTACGGCATTGAATTATTTGGAATTGTTCTCCAACCCTGGTTGTATTTGTAATGCGGAGCCTGTACAAAGAACGCCAAACTCAAATTCCATGTTCACAACTCAACTATTTGAGTTTCTCAAAGCCTGCTGGAGTTGGAAGTGATGCTAGGAAGCTCTAATCCAACTCCTTCAACTTACAGATGAGGAAAATGAGACCCAGAGAAAGGGAAGGACTTTCCAACAGCACCTAGTTAGTTAGTGGCAGGGAAGGAAATAGAACCTCTTTCTTCTGACCCCAATAGAGAGTGGGTTTTTTATGCACCCATGCTATATCCAATAGCTTAGGCCAAATGGTTTCCATTGGAGCATTTCAGAGATTGTCAGCCTATCAGGTCTTAAAGTCAGCTTACTAACTTCTTTGCCAGTGAATTACGCATAGTGCAACCTGAGCCTTCAAAGGGAGAGAGGTATCTCTTAGTGTGAGTAAAAGGAGGCTAGATTTGACTTGATGATTCTCAACAAGTACTTGAAGGACTGCTCCAGAGGATGGAAGATGAGGAAATGGACTCAAATGGTACAGTGGATGGAGTCCTAGATTTAGAGTCAAGAAGATCTGAGTTGAAATCCTTCCTCCACATTTACTACTTGTGTGGCCCTGAGCAAATAATTTAACCTGCATCAGAGAACATCTGTAAAATGACAGAACTGAATCTGATGGATAATAGTCCCTACCTCAAAGGGTGATAGGAAGGATCATATGAGATCATCTACATAAAGCACTTTGCAAACTTTAAAGTGCTATATAGAAGTTAGCTCTTTTCCCAAGAATATCAATGGACTTGTGCAGAATAACCCAGCTGATATATGTAAAAGTTATCATGTTCTTTGACCAATAAATTGTGAAATTGGAAATGTTTCCTAAGAATGTTGTCAAAATTCTTAATACTCCAATGGAGTTATGGTCTCACCAACGTGGTAATTCCCTCCAAAGATGCAGATCACAACCCATCCCTGTCCGCCTATGTGTGAGAGACTCTTGACCATGTCTTCCAAGAAATTAATGACCAAGGTCCACCTAATATGCAGGAGCCTATTTTTAATTTCTCTAAATATTTCAAGAGCACCAGTGGAAGACTCTGGCTTTTGAGAAATAATCAAAAGCAATCTGCCGAAAGATATTTAGGGCAGTATTTTTTTGGTAATTTTTGTGAAAACCAGAAAAGAAAACGGAGGAAATGTTCATCCATTTCCCAATTGTTGACCAAGCTATGATATAACCACATAATAGAATACTGTAATGTTCTCAAGGACAGAAATGATGGATATAAAAATAAATAACACTGTGCAATTATGAAGAAATGAAGAAAGGAGAACAAGGACATTGATGTATTGTTTGATTATAGGTATATACATTAAAATTGTGGTGGATAGGCAAAGGCTGTGAAGGGGACCAAGAAAAAGATAGTGACTAATAAGTTGTTATAGGCAGTAATACATCGAACTTCATTGTCTCCTCCCTCCCTCCCTTCCTCCCTCCCTCCCTTCCTTCCTTCCTCCCTCCCTCCCTCCCACTCCCCTTCTCCCCCTCCCTCCCCCCTTAATAGAGCCCTACACCTGTAATTTGGCTGAAGCCTCAGACAATTCTAGCTATGTGAACCTGAGCAAGTCACAAAGTATCCACCTCAAATTCCTCATCTGTAAAATAAGGATAATGATAGCACCTCCCTCCCAAGGTTATTTTGAGGATCAAATGAGAAAATAATTTTAAAGCACTTTGCAAACCTTAAAGTCTTATATAAATGCTAGGTTTTCTTATTCTTTCTTTTTCATCCATTCATTTTGAAAAAGAGAGGAACCCAGGTAAGAAATAAACATAGTAAAAAAAAATGACAATGGTTTTGTCCAAAAATGCCATCTCTGCATCTTTTGTCCATCCCCTTTCTGTCATGAGTCGGGTTATCATTGGTTAGATTTGACTTTGAGTCTTCCTGACTCCAGGCCCAGTGCTCTAACTACTATACCACCTAGCTGCTAGATCTTCAAGGCCCTCTGTGGTATCTCAGAACAGAGTATCAGGGACCTCTGAGCCTGAGCTGAGATTTACTGCAGCAAGTATGAGTGCTGCATCACTGAGCCGAGTCTGATCTTTCCCAGGACTTTCAGGGTCCCTTCCCTGGAGTTTTCTCCCCACTCTGGGGCTTCTTAGGGGAGCTTTGACCTCCTCCCTTTTTGCTTGTGGACAAAGAACTTTGCAGGCTATAAATATTTAATCTCTGGTCACTGTGGGATACTACCCTGTGGTAGTTACAGCTTTGCTGGAGGGACCTCTTTCTTACACCTCACGATCGAGCTGACTTTTGTGCAATTCTGACATGGAAGAAGTCAGTTACTATATTTTCTCACTGGATGACTACTGTTCAGTCTGCAGGAAATTTGAGCCTTTTGTTAAAATGCGCATTTTAACAAAAGACTCAAATTTCTACCAGAAATTAGTCTGTCTCTTGCTCGAGTAGACAGCTTGGTAAGAAGTAAGCCTTGGATTATTCATGTATACCAAAGGAGTTTAGGCTCTAGATCATAAATTTAGAGCCAAAAAGGACCATGTAGGTCATCAAGTTCAGCACCCTCATTTTCCAAATGAGGAAAGTGAGGCCTGCCCAGGTTCATCCAGTTATTAGTGTCTGAGACCAGATTTGAACTGAAGAAGAGGAGTTTTCCTGATTCCTGGCCTGGCACTCTATCCACTATACCACCTTGCTGCCCATTAGGACTTACTGCATTTATGAAACGTGGTTATCATTTGCAAAGCATGGTTATCATTTCAGTTAGATTTAGGTCTACTTTTCCAGATCAAAAAAACTTTTTCTCCTCTCTACAATGTGCTGTAATGAAACCTGTGATGCTGAGCATGCTGAGGGACCCATTTCAGTAAATATTACTTGATGATGATAGGCATAAATAAAGAAGCAAAACAATCCCAAGTTGGTTCTTCTAAGATTTGAAAAGGCCACATTGGCATGACTTGGTCATATTCCCAATTTCCTTTAGCAAATGACACAAAAAACTAGCCTTGTCCTTGTTTCATCTCAAGGTATAGAATATATATAAAGAATTCTGGGAAAAGAAGCCTTGGCAATGAGCTTTGTCATGATATACTGGTGGATGGCATAATTTTAAAAAAATTCTTCATGATGAATCACATACATTGATAAGCTTCCCTACCATTCTTTTAAAGGGCACCACTAACACTGGATTAACTCACCCAATAAAATAATAGATGGCCTTGTCATAAATGGGCCATTACAACTGACTTGGTGGCCTTTACTGATGTCCCAATCCATGAGAATTCATCCTGAGCAGTTTATGAGTAATAGCCCTGCCCCAAGAGCCATCACAATCTTCTTCCTCTGGATCTTGCAATCTATAAAACAATGATCTCTTTGGGGGAAAATGGCCAATTTTAAACAGACCTGTGAAAAAGAAATTATTTTCCATTGTGAAAGCCCATTAACATGCTTGTTTCCTGTGGATTAGAGGAACCATTTTGAAATGTTACCACCTTGAGAAATGGAACCATTTCTTGGAAAGAAGCTAAGAATAATGTCACCTAATTGATCCTCAGGGGATGCTTTATTTTGCCAAGGAAGTTGGTTTAAACCAAGGGGTCAGGTAGTGTTTTTGAAAGTTGCACTTGGGCATTACTCGTCAGTGGCTGCAAATTAAACAAGATGTTGGGCAACTTGGTAGTTGGTGTTTTGGGGTTTCAGTACAAGCATGTTGTAACTGATGAAACACATGATTTGATGGAAGAAATGTACTATCTTTTCCCATATTGGACAGATCTAAGCCCTAATACATCATGTAACTCTCTATTGGGAAGCAGGGAAATAATATAGAGAGGTAGAGTGGCAAAGTGGATAAAGAGCTAGCTTCAAAGCCAGGAAGAACTATGTTCAAATCCTGCCTCTGAGAAATATGGTTTTATGACCAGGTCATGTAACCTCTTAGTGCCCTAGGCAACTTTCCAAGACTATGAGTTGCAGAAAAAGATGCTAAATTTCTTGGGAGAAGAATATACTCCCCTCACTGAGGAGTATATTATACCAATGAAACCATGTGTCTAGTCTCTATCCCTCTGATACATTTCCTTACTTATTCAATTTAATCTTTGGTCATGGTGTTTCTCAAAATTCTACTTCTCTGTAATTTATTTAGACCAATCCCTTTTTGCCTCTTTAAAAATTCTGACACTGAAAGTAAAATTAATCTCAGTTTTGATCTATCACTTTCGTGAACATCAAAGACCTAGAAGTTGTTGCCTCTTGGCTCATTTTTTTCCCTGAGTAGCTGCAGCTATAAATTATCCCCATCAAGACTGTTTTCTCTTTTCTATATTTCTGTTTCTATTCTCTAGATCTTCTTGACCTTCCTAAAAATTATGAAGAACAAAGCTGTATCTCTTGCATGTGATGTTGTAAAGTTGTACCTGCATTGTATATTATTTATCATATTCATGCAAATATGAAAATTCTGTATATTGTGTTAATATTTCTATTTAAAATTTTTGTTCCATATCTCCCATGCATGTGTTAAGGATATATAAGGTATATGGGTGGTGCAGTGGATAGAGCACTGGCCCTGGAGTCAGGAGGATCCGAGTTCAAATCTGGTTTCAGACACTTGACACTTATTAGCTGTGTGACCCTGGGCATGTCACTTAACCCCGTTGCCTAACCAAAGGAAAAAAAAAGGGGGAAAAATAAGAATATATAAGGTATAAATAGAATGAGACAGACTCAGAGACCAACTTTGAGTAGTGATCCTCTTGGGTGTCAGTATCAAATGAGGTGTAATGCAGGGGGGCATTTGCCACAGTTAGGGAAAATGTTTTCTATAGAGTTCAAATGAAATAGGTATCACTCAAGATGGGAAGTCCCTACACATGATCTTGTGGATAATTGACTTTGTACTGATTGTATCAAGTTCCAGAATACAACTGGGGCATTTCATTAAGATTCATGGTCAGTCAGAAGAAATCTGCCTAACAATCCACATAAAAAATCCAATATGGATGAAAGTGTCTACTGATGTGACAATGACATACAGCTGGATGGGCAGCCTAGTGAGTTAATCTATCAAGGCATATACTGTATATTGAATGGATGTTGTTGATATGCCATCAGTTGGTTCTAGAATGAGATAGAGGGAGGAAAGGCAACTGGATTACATTTGGGAAACTGCATTTTATGGATTCTTTGAGGTTTGCCTGGCTCCGTGGGCTTTTGATTTCGCTGTTGACTTCTCAGCCATCTGGCTTTGCCACATATCATGAACTCCTGATCCAGTGCTTCTTTTGACCTTATATACTTGCCTTATAAGCTTGCTTCATGCTTTTCCCAGAGAGCAGAACAATTGCAAGCTGCTTTGTGACCAACCTCTCCCCTCATTGTGTTTAGAGCAATTTCCTAATGGTGATACTCTACGGCTACATATCACAAAACACCTTAATTTCCAAAGGACCATAATCATAGATGACCCAAAGGTTAGTGGAGAGAGATGTATTGGACAATGTATTGGATATGTATATGGCTGTGACATATTTCCAATGATGAATTGAATTCAAGAATCAATGTAAAAGATGTCCACCTGGAAATAGATGATTGCAAAAGGGGATAGGTCAGTCACGTGGGAAGCACAGAGGATGGATAGCTTGAGTGAGAAACTTGTGCCAATGAAATATTTAAAAAAAACTATAGGAAATTCTCCAGCACACTGAGTACATTCTCTAAGGAAGACTTACAGAAGGGTAGAGATAACATGCCATGGGATATGTATCATAGGCTGAATATTTAGAGTTAGGATAGCTTTAGAAATGGTGTGGGTGGATTGTGGGCTATGTCATTGTAGAGAGTATTCATATCAATAACATAACTCTTTTGAGGTATTGCTTGTATTGAAGTATTTTGTGTTTTTAATGTTATAAATGAGTATTTATTGATAGAATTGGAGAGGTGAAATTGACCTTTGAGATCTAGTTCATCCCCATCATTTTACTACTGAAGTACTAGAGATCCAAAGGGGTTCTGTGTGGGGTTAATCAGGAATTGGGATTGTGCAGTGAATAGAGTACAGAATTGGGGAGTTAGAGGAGTGGAGTTCTAATCCGAGTTTACTATCTAAGTGGCATTTCACAGAGCATGTAACCCTTCCAGATCTCACTTTCCTCCTCTGTAAAATGAGGAGATTGGGCTCTATGACCTATAAAGTCTCTTAAAGTTCTATATCCATGATCTTATTATTTGCCAAAATAAATAGTGTAGTTAGAGATAGAGAAATATATCACATTGATGAACTTCAAAGAGTAGACAAGGGTCAACTTGACTCAAGAAAAGAGAACATCTTAGAAGACGGTTATTTGTGTTAAATGTTTCATTACTGCTTTACATTTGAAATTAGTTGTTTTTATCTTTTAGTCACTATTCCATGTGCTCATCCTGTGAAGTCAGTTGGAAAAATCCCAATGTATACAAGGCAGAGAAAAGAAGAGTTGAATTGGTCAGTATAAAGGCTGAAGAAACTGCACGTAGAGAGATCAGTTGATGTCCATTGCAACAATACAAACAAGAATGATTGTAGGTATGGACTAATGATGATGTTGATGGGGATGGATCACAAGAGATCTCAGAGTTAAGTTGAAAGAGTGACAGATGTGGCATGATGGGTGTGAGAGAGGCAATGAGTCAAGATAGGGGGTTGATAATGACTGTAGTAGAGAGGGGTGTCGGAAAAGGGATGACTGGTTTGGGCAGCATAGAAAATGCCTTCAGCTCTCTTTAAAAAAAATATTTATTTACTTTTAGTTTTTAACATTCACTTTTATAAGATTTTGAGTTCTAAATTTTTCTCCCTCCCTCCACTCTCCCCTCTCCAACAAGGCATGCAATCTGATATAGGCTATACATGTACAATCGTATTAAACATATTTCCACATTAGTCATGTTGTAAAAGAAGAATCAGAACAAAAGGGAAAAACCATGAGAGTGAAAAAAAGAGAAAATAATATGCTTCTGTCTGCATTCAGACTCTGTAGTTCTTTCTCAGGATATAGATAGCATTTTCCTTCATGAGTCTTTTGGATCATTCATGAGTCTTTGATCATTGTGTTGCTGAGAAGAGCTAAGTCTATCAAAGTCAGTCATCGTGCAGTGGGGCTGTTACTGTGTACAATGTTCTCTTGGTTCTGCTCACTTCCCTCAGCATCAGTTCATGTAAGTCTTTCCAGATTTTTCTGAAATCCTTCTCCTCATCATTTCTTATGGAATAATAGTATTCCATTACATTCATATACCACAACTTGTTCAGCCATGATGGGCATCCCCTCAATTTCTAATTCTTGGCCACCACAAAAAGAGTTGCTATAAACATTTTTATACATGTGGGTGCTTTTTCCTTTTTTATGATCTCTTTGAGATACAGACGTAGAAGTGCTATTGCTGGGTCAAATGATATGCACAGTTTTATAGCCCTTTGGACATAGTTCCAAACTTCTCTCCAGAATGGTTGGATCATTCACAACTCCACCAACAATGCATTAGTGTTCCAGTTTCCCACATCTTCTCCAACATTAATCATTTTCCTGTTTTGTCATGTTAGCCAGTCTTATAGGTGTGATATGGTACCTCACAGCTGTTTTAATTTGCATTTCTCTAATCAGTGGTGAGTTAGAGCATTTTTTCATGTGACTGGAGGTGGCTTTAATTTTTCCATCTGAAAACTGCCTGTTCATATCCTTTGACCATTTATCAATTGGGGAATGACTTATATTCTTATAAATTTGACTCAGTTCTCCATATATTTTAGAAATGGGGCCTTTATCAGAGACACTGGCTGTAAAACTTGTTTGTTTCTCAGCTTTATGCATCCCTTCTAATCTTGGTTGCATTGGTTTTGTTTGTACAAACCCTTTTTAATTTAATGTAATCAAAATTATCCATTTTGCATTTTGTAATGTTATCTATCTCTTGTTTGGTCATAAATTCTTCCTTTCTGCATAGAGCTGACAAGTAAACTTCCTTGCTCTGCTAATTTGCTTATGGTGTAATTCTTTATGTCTAAATCGTGTACCCATTTTGACCTTATTTTGGTATACAATGTAAGATGTTGGTCTATGTCTAGTTTCTACCATACTATTTTCCAGCTTTCCCAGCAATTTTTGTCACATAGTGAGCTCTTATTCCAGAAGCTGGAGTCTTTGGGTTTATCAAATAGTAAATTACTGTAGCTTTTGACTGCTGTGTCTTTTGTACCTGACCTATTCCACTGATCTATCACTCTGTTTCTTTGCCAGTAGCAAGCCATTCTGATGATTTCTGCTTTATAGTACAGTTTTAGATCTGGTACAGTTAGACCACTTTCCCTTGCATTTCTTTTCATTAATTCCCTTGATATACTGGACCTTGTTCTTCCAGATGAATTTTGTTTTGACTTTTTTCTAGCTCTACAAAATAATTTTTGGTAGTTTGATTGGTATAGCACAGAACAAGTAAATTAATTTAGGTAGAATTGACATTTTTATTATATTAGTTCATGTTGAGCAACTGATATTTTCCCAATTATTTAGATCTGACTTTATTTGTGTGAGAAGTGTCTTGTAATTGTAATTGTGTTCATGTAGTTCCTGGGTTTGTCTTGTCAGGTAGACTCCCAAATATTTTATATTGTCTACATTTACTTTAAATGGAATTCCTCTCTCTATCTCTTGCGGCTGGGCTTTGTTAGTAACATATAGAAATGCCAATGATTTATGTGGGTTTATTTTATATCCTGAAACTTACTAAAGTTGTTAATTATTTCAAGTAGTTTTTTAGTTGATTCTTTAAGTATACCATCATATCATCTGCAAAGAGCAATAACTTTGTTTCTTCATTATCTATTCTAATTCCTTCAATTTCTTTTTCTTCTCTTATTTCTAAGGCTAAAATTTCTAGCACAATATTGAATAACAGTGGTGATGGTGGACATCCTTGTTGCACCCCTGATCTTAATGGAAGTGCTTCTAGCTTATCCCTATTACATTCAATTCTTGCTGATGGTCTTAGATAGATGTTACTCATCATTTTAAGGAAAACTCCATTTATTCCCATGCTCTCCAGTGTTTTTAATATGAATGGGTGTTGTATTTTGTCAAGTGCTTTTTCTGCATCTATTGAGATAATCATATGATTTCTGTTAATTTTGTTATTGATATGGTCAATTCTGCTGATAGTTTTCCTAATATTGAACTGGCCCTGCATTCGTGGTATAAATCCCACTTGGTCAAAGTGTATTATCCTTGTGATAAGTTGCTGAAATCTCTTTGCTAATATTTTATTTAGCCTTCAGTTCTGAAAATTTGAAGTTTGAGATGCTAGTGAAACATTCAGCTGTAGATATCCGTCAGGCAGTTGGATATGTGGTCTGGAACTTAGCAGAAAGATCAGAAATAAAGAGAGAAACTTTGTAGGCTTCTAACTACGCTCTATGGTCAAAACTTCAGGTTTGAAGGAGATTTTCAAGGGAGAAAATGTAGGGTAGAACAAAGGATAACAGAGTGGGGGAAGAAAAAGAGGATTCAAGGGAAGATGATGTACAAGCCATGAAGGTTGGGTCATTTTTTCATTTCTGTCTTTGTATGTTCAGTGCCCAGAATAGCATTTTGCACATTTCTGGTCAGAAATAAATGCTTGTTGACAAAGGATTAGATAGGATAGGATAAGATAAGGTGGGTTAGGATAGGATAGGGTAGGGTAGAATAGGATAAGATAGGGTGGGGTAGAGTAGGATAGGGTAGGATAGGATGTAAGTAATATTGAAGGGGAAGGTACTAGCATTGGGCAGGTGGAGGGATGGTTTGGGGTGGGAATCAAGAAAGACTTCATGAAAAAAGTGGCACTTGATTTGAGTCTTGAAGGAAAATAAGAATCATCAGAGGTGGTGGTGAATAGGAAGTTCTGGGTATGGGCTTGGGGAATAGTCAATGCAAAGTCTTGTAGACAAGGCATGGAATGTTCCATGTGAAGAGCAGTAAGATGGCCATTTTGTCTGCACCACAGAATTATGTGAAAAAGTTCCTGGTAAACTCATTTATCATTTATCACTTGGTCATAGGGTACACCTGAAAGCCTCTGACCTCTGGCTACGATTACACAACTGTTTCCAGCTCCCCATGCCTAGATACAAGTATTGATTGTGAGAAAAAGTCAAATGACTTTTGAGGATGTGTGATTACTGTCAATATCCCTATTCAGTTATGTCCTCTCTATAATTTCCTGCTCTCCTGCACTCTGGGCCTTGGCTTCCTATGACTCACCAGTGTTCTGATGCTTCAAGATTTGTCTCATTCTATGGACTCTTCATCCATTCTCTAACTTTTGAACTTTTTAGCCTTGACATACATCCTGAATTCCTAACTCATTGCTTGATCTACTGTAATATGTAGGATGCCCCAGAAGTCTTACTGCCTAGATTTTTGGGACACCCTATATTTGCCTCATTCTTTCAAGTAGGCTTGAATTGCTGGACACATCTGGCAAACCTTACTCAACCACAACCCATTTCTTGTCCTTCCTTGGAAATCTAGACAAGATGGGTTCTATATAATTCAAAGGAAATGCTTCTTTACAAGCAGCTAATATGCTTATGGAACTTAATATGACTAAAAAGTGATATAGACAAAAATTATAAATTGACTTCAAAAGAATTAAGACAGTTTTTTTTAAACAGAGATTCATCCCTTAAAGTCTGACTCAAATGCCTCATTGTGGTGGCCCTGAGTTCTCAAATAATAACAATAACAATAATAATGGACAGTCACATCAAAGTTTCCAAAGCCCTCTGCATATATGGTCTCATTTGTAGGAAGCTAGGTAGTATAGGGGATAAAACACTAGACCTAGAATCTGTATACTCTGAATTGAAATTCTGCCTCAGATACTTAGTAGCTGCACAGACCTAGGCTAGTCATTTAAGCTCTTTGTGCTCTTGTTTCCTGTCTGTAAAGTGAGGAGGGGGTTGAGCTTGCACCTTCCAATGTCCCTGTCAGCTCTCAATCTTAATTTTATGCCTCACAAAACCCAATGAAATAGTTTTTTCTTGCATTCTCTCCCCTAACTTATAGATCAGGAAAATGAGGCTCAGGGTAATGTGATTTGACCATGGTCGTATAGCTATTACGTATCAGGGAAGGATTCATGCCTCGTCTTTCCAATTTTGAGTCCAATGTTCTATCCACTATGTTACACTTCCTCTCAAGTTTATAGCAATGGAGTCTAAGCTCCATAGGGTCACAGAATCACAGAGTTTACAAGGGCCCCAGAGGCCATTTAATCCCATTTGTACATGAATAAGAGTTACTTCTATGCCTGAGAAATGGTCATCTACTCTTCACATCAAGATATCTAGTGAAAGTCGGAACATGGTGGCACAAATCTGTATTCTTTGCTAATGGGGGAGGGCAAGGCTGGTAGATTGCTTGAACTTAAGAGTTCTGAGCTGCAATCAGGCTTAAGCCAGTTAAATGTCCACAGTAAGTCTGGTACCAATATGGTGAGGCCCTAGGAGCAGGGGGCCAATCATGATAGGAGGGTAAAACCAATGTAGGTTGGAAATGTAGTAGTAGGTCAAAGCTTCTGTGCCAATCAGGAATGTGGTTGAACCCATGAATGGCCAGTACACTTCCAGTGTGGATGAGATAGGAAGACTCAGTTTATCAACAAATAAAGATGTCTGGTCAAGTGTAGCTCTGTCTATCAAGATGGAACCCAGAAAAACATCAAGACCCAACGGTGGGCAGAAAGTCTGGTTTCTGTGGACCAGCCCAGCTGAGCTCAGAGAGGCTTGATACCGGGTTGGATAAAGGGTAATGAATTATTTTTGGCTATAGTAACTCAGAGATGATTTCCTAAATTATAAAGGAATTGAGATCTACGTGAATGGAAGTAGTATTCACATTGAGAAAACCAATGATCATGGAACCAGAGGGGTTGAGCTTACAGGGACCCCAGAGGCCATCTACTCAAATCCTCTCATTTTTTTCAGCTGTGGAAACCAAAACCTGGGAAGGTGACTTGCTTAAGGACTAGGATCAAAGGATGATACTTATCACTTAATCTTACTCCTTTATTTTACAACTGGGAAAACTGAGGTCCAGTGACTTTCCCAAGGTCAGACAGGGAGAATCAGTAAGTCCATCATTAAGCATTTGTTAATGTGCCAGGCAATGTAAGTGGCAGGAATACAGAAAGAGGCAAAAGACAGTTCCTGCCCTCAGGGAGTTCCCGATCTAACAGGAGAGACAAATAAAGAAATATGCATGAACAAGCTATGTCCCTGATAAGTAGGAAGTAAATAAGAGAGGGAAAACACTATACTTAAGAAGATCACTTAGAGTCAAAAGGAAACCTAGAGATCATCTAGTCCAATTCTGGCATCTTACAGATGAGGAAACTGAGATCCATAGAGTAATAACTTACCTAAGGTCTCACAGGCAGTGACAGAGGCAGGTTGAAATGAAGCACTATAACTAAGAGGAGGCATATCTCTAACTTTTGAGAGTCTGAGAAGACAACAGCAAATCTCCTTATCCCCTTTGTTCTTTAAGGGGCTAGGTGAAGGATGAATTTGACTCATTGTCTCAGTTTCTACTCTGTGATGTAATATAGTTTGGGGTTGGAGTAGAATAGGAAAGAGAAATCAGCAACCTTACTGGACTGATATATATGTGTTGTCTTAGTCTGTGGAGAATGCTCGTCCTTGAAAAGATGGATTGTGGATCTAGTGCTGGGGGCAGTTCAAAGGTTATTTAGCTTAACTTCTCATTTTACAAATGGGGAAACAGAGGCACAGGAAGGTTAACTGATGTACCCAAGTTTGGTTAGGTATATCACAGTATCATAGATTTAGGGCTAGAATGGACTTCAGAATCCATCTGAATCCTCCTTCTGCAAATGAGGAAACCAAAGCCAAGGATTAAATGACATACCCAAGGTCATGCAAGTATGCCATAGGATCATAGCTCTAGAGCTGAAAGGAATATCAGAGGAACATGTACATATGGAGAAACTGATTCAGGGAGAGTCTAAGGACATGCCCAAGAACACACAGATCGTAATTCCATCAGAGGGAGTATTTGTTCAGATCATCTATCCAAACGGCCTTCAAAGTCATAGCAAGGCAACACATCACCCTTGTGACATCATTGGTCTTCTTCCAGAACCAAGCGTCAATAACAATAACAGAGCCATAACCCAGGAAGGGTAAAATGAAGTTATATTCCCAGCATTTGAATCCAGATATATGGTCTTGGCTTAAAAGGCCTTCTGGGACGAGGAAAACTCAGGCAAACAAAAGTTGTTGTTCTCATTAAAGGGGCAAGGTATTTTTATTCATTGTTTTTATTCACATTGGTTAATTTAGCATGCCTGGAAGGGGCCTCTTCCTGGTAGCAGTATTAAAGTAGCAGCTTACTCACTGATTATAAACAAACATCAGTCAAGTTTACTTACAAAAGTTGTTCCAGGGATAAACAATAAAAGGTCTACTCTTTTTCTACCTGGGTAGAGTTATAAAAGGACTGGGTGATTTCTCTTGATTTGGAAAGAGGCAGACTAGAGCTAGGTTCAGATTTTATCTCTGATGCATACTAGCTATATCTCTAAGTGATGTCAAACCCAACAGAAACTGGAACCACTCATCCATACATAGTGGGGCCAAATAATGACTTAGTTTTTAAAATATTGTATTATCTATATTTTATTGCATTTTTCCTTATCTTGTTAAATATTTTCTAGTTACATTTTAAACTGGCTTGGCTCTCTAAGACAAAGATCGTTCTCTTATGATCCCTGGGTAGATATCCAGGAGCCTGTAGCCTCAGATGAGAAAAGTATTTTGATATTTATTTTAATAAAAATTGATTCGTTTTGTCATCCTGTGTGTTTAAAAAATATTATTCTGAAAAGGGGTTCATAGGCTTCATCAGACTGCCAAAACTTTTGGGATACAAACCCGCAAAGCTTTGCAGAGGACATTCCTACCTGCAAGGAATCTACTCAGCCTAGGAGTTTCCTGTACTAGTGAATTCACAGATTCCTGTCCTCCCCCCCACCATCTTCAATTCCCGAGGTAATTTCTCAAAGTCCTCTCCTGCCCTGTGTATGATATACAAGAAGCTATGAGCTGAGCAGAAGAGAAGAAATAGCTATACAAATTCCGAGGCTTGCCCCTAACCTAAGACAACTAATGAGGCTCTGGGGACACATATATGTATGAGGTCAATAATTTGCTCGCTGGACAATGATCTAATGAGCTCATTTTCCAAGCAGCATCCTTTCTACTGATCTATATTCACATTTTTTTACCTCCCAAGCTGAATTCCAACCCCAGCTCTGTTCTTATACAGCCAAAGTCTCTTCAAGTTCTTGGGGAGTGTGATGGTGATGGTGGGGAGGGGGGGTGAATGATGCACCTTTAGCCTCTCTCAGAGAGATCCACACCCATCCCTGCTGAAACCCTTTCATTCTGTGACTTGCCCTCTTGTGCAAATAACCCCCCTTCAGAATGTTCCCCAGGGTTGCCATGGTTACGACACATACACCTCCTGGAATTCTGTGCTTCTTGGGAACACTCTAATGAAGAGCTGTATGAGAGACCTTCTTGGTCCCTATTCCATGTCAGGAAAACAATAATATAAAATCCATCCCTGCACCAACAGTCACATTTACCCACCTGAAATATAGGAAGCCTGGAGTAATTCATGAACTAATAAGACCAAATTGTGGTGAGAGGCAGAGAAATATCTTGTTAGATGAAGGATTTGAATACCTAGCATGTTTCAGTTTTAACAGAGAATATATCCCTCTAGTCATTCATCTAGCCAGTCGTTATTAGGGTAAACCGTGAGATAAAACATATGTGTATAATGGAAACTTCAGAGCTTGCAAAGCACCAATGATGAATGAGCCACAACACAATGTATTAGTTTACTTAGCTTCAATGTTAATGTTTGTAAAATGAGTGAAATCATACATTCATATGCCAGAGAGCCATGTTATCATAAACGCATTTGCTAAGACAGAAGGCATAAATTGAAGTTAGATCTAGCAATGGGCGACGGGGTGCGCTCGAACGTGTCTTTGTGATTAAATGTGAACAGCCGCTCCTTTAAGGTAAAGGTCTGTGTATGTGTGATTAATCAGATTGAAATGAAAGTGGAGACAGCTCATGCCATGCCTAGTTATCAGAATGATTGATTTTAGTCTATGCTTCTGGGTGAAAAAAAAAATCTGTTAATAACCACAGTCTTCAAACCCCCAATAGCCCCTGTTACTGTGCACATCCAGCACTCAGGGGACTCATTTGCAGGTGTGGCATGCAAAAAGATCTATTGGATTGCAGAAATTTTTACCTGAACAAATGACATCCAGACACAAACAGGAGTTGGGACTCCAGAGCGTATGTGACTAATGTGGAGTTGATAATAACGGCTGTTGTAGCTGTCGTGGAGTGTAATTTTCATGTGTGGTGTGTGTGTGTGTGTGTGTGTGTGTGTGCATGCATAACCTTCATCACACAGATGGGTATGTCACGTACTATAACTTTGTACTACTGACAATCCATCTCTGAACTTAGTTGTTGCTCAGTACACGTCTTTAAGATTGAAATTTACTAACTTGGTTAGATCTGACATGATCTATAGCTGTTAACAAGCCCAGAAACACAGGTTCTCAGAGTGGAGGGGAATCCTATGATCCTACAATCAAGAATCCCCTTCATGAAGTTGCTAACAAGCGGTCATCCACTTGCTTAAGGACCTGTGGCAAGGGGGGATTCATCACCTCTGTCCAGCAGCTGGTTCCATTTTTGGATTACTCTAATTACTAGGTTGGGTCCCCCTTCCCCAATACAGAGCCTATATATAGCTTCCACCAATTGTTCTTGGTTTTGTCCTCTAAGGCCAAGTGGGAAAAGTCTCATTTCTCATCCATATGATAGTTTTTCAAATACTTGGCAATATTTATCATCCCTCTTGATCAGGGATTTTCAATATGGAATCTGTGGACCTAGGGGACCATGAACTCTGATGGGGGGAAATCCACTAAGCTCACACTCTAAGTGTTATCCTTGACTCCTCACTCTCTCTCACCACCTCCCCCCATATCCAATTATTTGCCAAGTTGTTGTTTTTTAACCTTTGGAACATCTCTCCTGACACGGGCCCTCATCACCTCTTACCTGGACTATTGCAGTAGCTTGCTGATTGGTCTTCCTGCTTCGTCTCTCCTGATTCCAGTCCATTCTCTCCTCAGGTATCAAAGTGATCTTCCTAAAACATAGGTCTGACCATGCCACACACCCCTTTGCTCTCTTTTAGTGTACTTCGGTGGCTCCCTTCAGTATATAGCATAAAATCCCCTGTTTGGTTTTTAAAGTCCTTCATCACCTGGCCCCTTCCTGCCTTTCCAGTCTTCTT
This sequence comes from Vombatus ursinus, assembly GCF_900497805.2. Lineage (NCBI taxonomy): Eukaryota > Metazoa > Chordata > Mammalia > Diprotodontia > Vombatidae > Vombatus > Vombatus ursinus. The sequence goes on along the minus strand of NW_020951112.1, from coordinate 6,525,825 downwards.
ATATCTCATTGCTGTGCATATACTTTGGGATTCACCAGCATTGGCCTCCCTCCATCTCCAGACTCTAGGCATTTTCACTGGCTGTCTTCCATGTCTAAAACATACTCCTTCATCTTTACTCTTTTGGCATGCCTGGCTTCCTCTAAGTCCCAGCTAAAATTCCACCATCTACATGGTGTCTTTCCTAATCCATTGCTAATATTCCCCCTGTAATTGCTAATTCCCTGTATGATTATCTCCAAGTTATCCTATATATCTCTTGCCTATACATAGTTGATTGCATGTTGTCTCCTTCCACCACCCGCATTAGATTGTGAGCTCCTAGAGAGAAGTGATTATTTCTGCCTTTTGCCTTTCTTTGTACCCCTTGCTCTTAGCACAGTGACTGGCTCTGGTACTTAACAGATGCATGTTGACTGATTGCTATGTCTGTTGCAATATAATTGGTTTCTTTTGTCATCCTATGCAATTTATTCATTTACAAATATTATTCTGGAGGAGCATCTAGGTGGCACAGTGGATAGAGCACTGGCCCTGAAGTCAGAAGGACCTGAGTTCAAATCCAGCCTCAGACCAAACACTTGACACTTACTAGCTGTGTGACCTTGGGCAAGTCACTTAATCCCAATTGCCTTAAAAAAAAAAACCCACACACAAATATTATTCTGGGAAGAATTCATCAGCTTCACCAGAATAACTGCCCAAGGGACCTATGACCCAAAGCAGTTAACATCATCCCGCTTTAAGTCTTTTGTCCAGGTTAAACATCCCCAGTTCCTTAAATCAATCAGGAAACTAATGGTGTTGGGCTCAAAATATTTATTTCATTTTTCTCTGGGTGATTGATGGTCCAGGGCTAGCAGGCAGCTCCCTTTAGAACAATTTAGGCTTCCACTTCATACAACCATCCCAGACTATGCTTCATTTGAGATGCAGTAAAGTCAGAGGACACGCATTTCCCCCCATTGTGGCGTACTAACCTGTGTGGCCTTGGACAAGTCACTTCTCTCATTGGAGGTGTCATTTTCCTCATCTGCCAAATGAGGGGTTGGATTAAGTGATTGCGAAGCTCCCTTCCACCTCTGAGTCTGGGAAGCTGGGTGATTCTGTCTTCTGACACCTCGTTGCTTCGTTGCCTTGTGAATCAGCAGTGCAGTCATTGTTTTTGAGTCACCGTAGCCCATCCTTCCCAAAGAATGTATTGCCCTGGTCTCAAGCCAGGCTGCCGTTTTAAGGTTTGCTTCCAAAGGGTGGAATTCTACTCTCAGGGACACTCTCAAAAAGGTACCTTTTCACTGTGGCCTGTGACCAACCCTGACATGACCATCGGAGGGGTCAACAGGTTTCTCCTTTAGAACCTGTGACTTTGACCCTTGGCTTTTGCATCAGGGCATTGGCAACAGCCTTCCAATCACAAAGTAACCATCTCTGCCAAGTAGTGTCAGATAACTTGGGAAGAAGTGGGGAAAATCTGAAGAAAGGCAAAAAAAAAATTAAATGTATCACGTGGGAGCGGCAGAGACCGGTCCAGCTAAGGTGTAAGATGCAAGTAATCTTGCTGGAATCCATGGTGAACCAGCCGGGTGGGGTGTTTGCTTTCACCTGGGCAAAGAGTCATATGGGGAGGAGGGGATGTTCTCTGGACTTTAACACTGCTCTTTAGCTGTGTCTTCTCCTTCCACCCTTGTGGCCCCCTTCTCCCATTGATAAGTTCCTTTTAGAACCTCCATTTTAGTCAGCCATCCTGCATTCCCCAAACTTCACCACCATGCTTTAGCTGCCTTCTCCTGTGACTTACTCCCCTTTCTGAGTTCTTTCCAGAACCACCATCTTGAAGAAGGGCCCAGCTAAGCCATCCTGCAGTCCCTGTACGTCACCACCATGCCTCAACTCCCCCCACCCCCTTCCTAACTTTTCATGTTTTGTCTTCCCCCATTAGAATCAAAACTCCTTGAGGGCAGGAACTCTCTATCTTTTTGCTTATATTTATATCCTCATCACTTAGGCACAATGCCTGGCATATACACATTTATTAACTTGTCACGAATCATAATCTTTTCTGGAGAAAGCCCAGGGAAGCTTTACTCGCTTCTATCTCTGTTTAGTAAAAATGATTATTGAGCTGGCAGCCTTCTAGTCTCACATTACTGTCAGATAAAGGACTTCTCCTTCCTTCTACAGTATTCCTCATCAAGAATCCTTGCATAGGAGCTCTCTACCTTTATGCCAGCTAGCAGAGAAAGTGAGAAGGAAAAGCCATATTGCAAGCAGGTTTGAACAAAGGATGAGCAGAATGAGTGGCTGTGACCTGCAGAGGCCGTGCTATGTCTGTGTCCTTACCAATACTAAGTAACAACTTCATATATACAAAAAGGCCACTGTTCTCTCCATTAAAGAAGGAGGTAAAAGTGTTTAAGGAACACTTTCCCATGCTTTAGCTTAATGGAAAAATGAAATGTTCCTTGAAAAAAAATAGAATGATCAATAATTTTAGACCGTATAAAATAACTAGACAGTATAAAAATATGAGTATACCTGCCAAAACAGACACATGAATAGAAACACAAAACACCTTTTATACAAAGTTAAATCTAAGTAATTGAAATAAGATTTATTGTGCATGGGTAGAGAAAGTTAATATAATTTTAAAAATTAGTTTTACCTAACTAATTTATTTATGTAATGCCATCCCAATTAAATTGCTAAAAATTAATAACATGGTTCATTTGGAAGAACAGAGGGTCAAGAACTTCAAGGAAACCCAGGGACAAAGATGTGAAGGAATTGGATTCAGTAGTATGAGACCTTAAACCATATTATAAGGTGAGAGCAGTGTTGAAGAGTAAAAGGAGTAATTCTGATTGTTTTAAATTTAAAATTTCCTGTATAAATAAAGCCTATGTAGTCAAGGATAGAGAGAATGCAGAAAACTGGGAAAAAACTGTCATAGACAATCTCCCAGATAGAATGTGATTGGCTTAGAATATTGTTGTGGTGTAGGAAATGAGAAGGTGGTGGATTTAGAAAAATATGGAAGGACTTGGGCTTATGGAAGAAGAAGCTATCTTCCACCTTTAGAGAAACAGATGGTAAGTAGAAATAAGAATAATACAGTCTTACATATATGCTTTTGAGTGTATAGGTCCATCTATGTGTATGTTTATGGATAGCTATGTATATATGTATGTGTGTATATATATGTATATCTCTCTATATTTGTATACATATATATATATATATGTGTGTATATCTTTCTGCACTTAATTCTAGCCTTCTTGGAGGGGGCAGGGAGGAAGGGCAAAAAAAAAGTACAAAGTGCACAGAGGGACAAAAGAAAACATGGAAGGAAGCAAAGAAAAGCTGGGCAGCTTTGAAAACAATGTGTAGCAATCATTATATAGGTTTTCTTGAAATGGAAATTTATTGCTTTATACTGAATCTTCTCATGTTCTGTGTACATGGCAATTTATTATTTTCTTATTTTGTATTTAAGTCTAAAATAAATTTAAAAATTAAAAAAAATAAAATGTTAGAAGAAATGTTTTAAGAGGAAAATTTAGAAGATGAATACAAGGAGGCAAAGAGAATTCAGAACTTTTTCAGAAGGTGGGAGGGTAGAAAAATGGGACCCAGGGATGGATAAGAAGAAGGCTGAATGAACACTGGGATGAACGGGAGGAAAACCAATTGGATAACAAGAACTGGGCACTTGATTTGAGCCTCATTCATTAGAAGATTGAAATAGAGGCTCTCAGGAAGAAGTAGAACCCCATGTTCTATGGAATAGTTATGAAACCCCAAAGATACCATTAAGGAGAGAAATAACATATGGTAGTAGTCATGGGAAGAAAAAAATTATGCCCGTTTAAGGGGTACTAAGAGCTGACAGGAATAATCAGGAAAGAGGCTGTTTTTCCAGGTTACCCATGACAAAGGACCTCCTTGAGTCTTGTCAAACCTGACCACCAATACCAACTTCATATGGAAGTAGACCCATCCTACCAGAAGGAACTTACAAAATACAGAGATGATGAAGTCCTGGAAAGGGTGGTGAAGTATCAATGAAGGTAAGGGGTTTATTAGAGAAAGGCAAATATGAGAAGGGAGGAGCTGGTTAAGATATTAGCGTCAAAGAAAGGGAGTGTGGCTTCTTCACCAGGGCGATCTATTCTGTCATTCAGGAATGATAGTCAGCAGACCAGGCTGGAGTGTATCTAGTGAGACCTATGAAAGAGTCTAAAGATGAATCTGATTTTAAGAGCTTTAAAGTGAAAAAAGAAAAGGGGAGGAGAAGACTGCCCCAAAACATTCATTCATGCATATATAGCAGAGAGAAGTGAGATTAAACAAAAATCAATGGAAAAGCCCAGTCATCTAAACAGATATCAGAGGAGAGTATTAGCAGTACTCATGGTCCCAGATATCTATATGCAAATGCACGAGGTGTGCCGTAGATATCTTAATTCAAGAAATGTAAATTTGACTGCATGGAACATATTGTGGAGATTTCATAGGTTGTAATATGTAACTGAATTTTGGCAATTGAAAGTTTTATTTTATTGAAAAGTAATAGATTATATTAAAAAGGGGTAGTAGAGTGCCTTTGGAAAAATTATGCAGTGTTTTAAATAACTTCAAGCTTCCTCTTAAAAAAACTATCTTTTTTTTAAAGGCATATCTTTAAAATAAAAACCAATCTTTTAAAAACTTTTGTTCAGTGAATAAAAATCTATTTCCTCTCCCTACAGAAAAACAAAACAAAAAAATGCTTGTAATAAATAAGTATCATCAAGCAAATCAAATTTATGCTTTCAAAAACCCATATTTTTAACATCAATATTTTTTCTATTGTTGCATGGTTATAATTTAAGGAATATTATATATCATGCAATTTTACTTGTATCTCTGGGAAAATATGGGGAAAAGGACAGAAGCATGGTGTGTAGAACTGGGGCAAGTATCAATAAATGAAGATACAGAAAAAAGTAGGTTGTGAGCATACTACAGATGACCTGATCAGAAGGAAGAGATGGATGATGAGTTTTGGAAGCCAGTTCCAAAGTTGATACATACTCATGGAAGGCTTCAACCATCAAGATACCTGCTGGAGTGCTTCCTCTGCTAAAAGTCAATCCTTAGACCAGTTCTGGCTCTGTTTTGATGAATATTTCATACTTCCAAAATGAGTACATTTGGCCTCTGTCTTGTTCTCTAGAGGTTTTTTTTTTTTTTTGGTTAGGCAATGGGGTTAAGTGACTTGCCCAGGGTCACACAGCTAGTAAGTGTTAGGTGTCTGAGACTGGATTTGAACTTGGGTCCTCCTGAATCCAAGGCTGCTGCTCTATCCGCTGAGCTACCTACCTGCCCCATTCTCTGGAGTTTTTCAGAGGCAGTGGCTTAATAGTAATGTCCAAATGCTCTTTTCTTCATCCTGCTAGGTTGTTCATCTGGGTCTGGTGATTTGAATTCATTGAACTCAGCTAGGTGTCCTCCTATCACCTCATTACTTAATCTTGAGTTCCCATGCTAGTTACTTTTGCTCTGTATTTCTCAATTTGAGGATGAGTCTTTGGTAGTGAACCTAGAAACAAAGTAAAAGTGGTTTAGATCTTACTAAGTTAACATTACTAGGCCTACTCATGTAGTCTACTGATTCCTGGGATATTGAAAGAATTTGGAGATGTGGTTGCTGAGTTACTGAGTTCAAAAAGTTCACAAGGATAGGAGGTACAGAGTTGTAACTAGAAATCTTTGTACTGTGACAAATTCAACTGAATATCAGGGATGATGTTAGAGATGACTGAGTTGCAGAAGCAGTATAGAGGGGTACGGTCCAGCCTCCAGAGATCCCAAATCTCATTCCCACAAAAGCTGTGGTGGAAATTGGGAAAGGGTAACACAGTAATTAAGAACCTTGGGATTACGGTCTCCTTGTGGTAGCCTGAACTGGTGGGGGACTATGATTTGCAGCTCTGGAGGCACACTCTCTCCTGGGGAAAAATTGCACCCACACAATATTGGCACTCTTGGGACAAAGCCCCATTTAATGTGTACTAGTTATAGATAGAAGATATAGGCCCTGAGACAAGACAGTATTATACTGATTGTTAAAGGGTAGAAAAGTGTCTTCTTATGATTGTATATAATTAAGCTTGACTTTGATTTCTAGAAAACAAAAACTCTACAACTCATTATCAAAGAAATGGGTCAGAAGTGTTTGAAATGAGAAATAATTATTATTCAAAACTAACAGAGGTCTGAGAAGGAGAATGAATAATGGTCAGGACATTGGACTTGGAGTCAGGAAGATCTGAGTTAAAATTTCAACTCAGATAGAGACCTATGTGACCTTGGACAAGTCACTTAACCAGCCATCCTCAGTTTCCTTGTAGGCAATGGAAGAGGTTGGATTCAATGGCCTCTAAGATCCCCTCTGAGATCTAAATCTCTGACCCTATAAATTAAGCCAAATTAACTATACTTCCATTTTTTCCTCAAGGTTTCCAGAATGAATGATCAGAGGATGCTGTGGATATTGAATAAGTGGAATTATATAGGGAAATTTTTTTCAAAGCCCCTCGTTATATTCTTGAGGACAATGCAGAAAGGTATAGATGGATGCCCTCCTGGTCCCCCACTGCTTCTGTAGCTACTCAGGTGTTCTCATGAGTTTTTTGTTCCCCAGGATTTCTCCTAATCTCCAATTTTTAAAAATTAATCCCATTTGTATTTCCTGCTCCCCATCCTCTTCACTCCCCTTAGTCACCTCATCTCCTGGAATCACATTCCTTCCACTACCATTGCCCTGTTTCTGTCACCAATGTCTGACTCACTATGAATTTGTCATCCTCAAAAATCTCCATTTACATTGACACTCATAAAAGAACTTTTTTTTTCCTCCAACAAGAAAAGGGATCTAGTTGTAACACACACTTAATGGAGAAGTGAGATTCTCCAGTACAGAGTTATAAATATTTCTCATTTGCTAGTAAGGACTCTAGTCCATAGCAGGAACAAAATGGTTCCAGATTCCCTGGGGTTGCCAGAATTGCAAAATTAAACATGATCCTCTTGCTTGGTTCTGGAATAGACCCTTTAATGTACATAAACAGAATTTGCCCTAATACTGGCCAGGACTTTTGAGGCCATCCCTGGCATCTCGGGTCTCTGAGAGAAATGAAAAGGCATAGGAAACTCTCTCCATCAATATAGATTGGTAACTGCTCTCCAACTTGTATCCTGCGGCAGCTAGGCAGTGTAGTCAATAGAGTGCTGAGTTCAAATCCAGCCTCAGACACTTATTAGCTGTGTGACCTTGAGTGAGTCACTTAATCTGTGTTTGCCTCAGTTTCCTTATCTGTAAAACTGTGATGATAATAATAACACCTACTCCCAGGGTTGTTGGGAAGACCAAATGAGATAATAATCATAAAGTTCTTAGCACAGTGCTTGGCACATAGTAGGCACTATATAAATCTTATCATCATCATCGTCATCATCATCTTGGATAGTTATGTAGGAACACACAGAGGTTAAATGATTTTCCCAGGCTCCCCCAGCCAGTGTAGCTCAGAGGTAAAATTTGAGTCTGAATTTTTTGACACCGAAGCTGGTTCTCCATATATTATCCCATATGGCTGTCTGGTATTACTATACCTCATTTCTCTCCCCAACAGTATCTATGGGGCTTCCTAACTATTCTAAAGAACATGAGGTGCTACTTTTTCCTGAGAACACCACATTCCACCTTCTACTGAAAGAGGTTTGAGTCAAGTGCACAGAGAAGATGAAGTCCTAATAAAGAAATTGAAAGTGGTTATTGCTAGAAAAAAGTAAGGGAGTAAGTGAAACATTAAGGACATAAACACACACACACACACACACACACGCCCACACCCCTCCCCCCCACACACAGAAGAGATGAAACATTGGAAAAAACCACATAGAGAAAAGAAGAATGTTCGGAGGAACATACAGACAGGACGGACGGCTCTGAAACTAAGAAGTTGAATTTATTTTCTACTTAAAAAACAAAATTCATGATGGAGATACACAATTTCATTTTTTAATTCTTGTTTTTCTTTGTATGTGGAAATGTTCATATTTGTTGATATTTATCAAGTTTAGAATAATAAGAGAATTAGCAATCAAACCAAAACAGAAAATAAACAATAGGGAGAAGGTATGTGGTATACACACACACACACACACACAAATGAGGCTGATGTTTCCAGCAGTATAGATTTTTTGTGCCATTTCTCTAGTTTTTATGCCCTGCATATCTTTCCCTACTTACTGGGAAGTAGAGTAGATCATAACAAGGTTCCAGGTCCTGTATCTAGTCTTGATTTGTTTTATGCTGGGTAATGATGCCCTTGTAATTAATCTCGGGAGAGGCAGGACCAATTTCGGTCTTGGTGGTGACAAGGAATTAAAAGGTGCCCATGGCACAGCCTCCAAAAAAAACCACTGAAATGAAAGATGACATAGTTAAGCTGACATGTTGACCAGCAAACCTCATGAATGCCTGGGCGCCTTTCAATGGATTCTCCCCGCCATGTTTCCTAAGTGTCTCCATGTTTTGCCATCTTGCAGTCTAGATATTTTAACAAGAAATAATAGGAGACCTGACTGGAGAAAAGCTATCCATATAACTTCCTCAGGGTTTTGAATCTGGTAAGATTTGCTACGCTTGACTGAATTCAAAACTAAGATTGCTCTACTTTCTCTGAGAATCTCATGGCTTCCCAGTTATGTGACCTTGGGAAAAATCACTTAACATCTCTGGGGCATTCTATAAGTCAGGGGGTTCAACTAGATCACTTCTAAGGTATTTTTCTAGCTCTAAATCTATTGTTCTGGGAGCCAATGTTTTGATGTTGAACTTGGGGATAATTCTGTCAAATCTATATGGAAGAAGAATAAATAGTCCAGTATATAGAGGACTGGCCTTGGAGTCATAAAGGGATCAAATTCTTCCCTCTTATACTTACCACCTGTGTAACTCTAAACCTCAGTTTTTCCTCTTGAGAAAATGAGGTGGGAGTTGGATTCAATGGATTTAAAGCTCATTTCAACACTAGATTGATGATCCTATGACTGTAAGATCATTCTAGCTATGTGACCTTGGGCAAGTCATTTAACCACTCGGTAGGTCTCCATGATTTTTTGTGTCATGGACCCCTTTTGGCAGTCTAGTGAAGCTTATGGACTCCTATTCACAACCGTGTTTTAAAATACACAAAACAGCTCTCTTTTAGATCTGCCATCAACGGGTGGACCCAGTGCCACGATGAAGATTTTCATGAAGACTTTGACAGGAAAGACCATCACCCTTGAGGTTGAACCATCCGATACTATTGAAAATACCAAGGCCAAGGCCAAGATACAAGATAAAGGACGTAATCCCCCAGTCAACAAAGATTGATTTTTGCGGGCAAGCAACTGGAAGATGGACGAACTTTGTCTGACTACAACTTTCAGAAGGAATCTCCCCTTCATCTTGTTCTGAGGCTTCATGGTGATGCCAAGAAGAGAAAGAAGAAGTCTTACACCACTTCCAAAAAGAACAAGCATAAGATAAAGAAGGTTAAGCTTGCTGTTCTGAAGTACTATAAGGTTGATGAGAATGGCAAGATTAGCCAGACAAGAGTGCCCTTTTGATGAATGTGGTGCTGGGGTCTTTAGGGCTAGCCATTTTGACAGACATTATTGTGGCACGTGTTGTCTAACCTACTGCTTCAACAAGTCAGAAGACAAGTAAATGTATATGTGTTAATAAAAAAAATCAACTAAAATACATAAAACAAAATACATAGGATTACTAAAGATGTCAATTACATTGAAATGCACGTATTAAACTATTTTTTTAGGAAAATGAGTTCATGGGCCCCAGGTTAAGAACCCCTGCTCTGAGTTATACAGGAGTTACTGCATCAGTGCAGGGATGTTCAACAATGGAAGTCCCCTATCTCAATGTAATTATGAGACTAGACAAAAAAAAAGTAACTTAAAAAAATAACAAATAAGGATGTCCCAAAAGGATTAAATCTTAGTGAAGTTTTAAGCCATTAAACTTTTTTTTCCCCAGAAAAGTGTTGATTCTTGAAGAGTAAGAGGGATGATGGTTCAGGGATCATATAAACCAATTTCCTAAGTTACCCAGCATCCCCCTGGCATTATCTTTTGTAAATAGAAACCAGGGGAGAGTTCAGAAGCCCACATTCTGATCCACTGGACCAAGTAGAATTTGAAAGCAACCAAAATGCTCAAAGGTCTTAAGTACATGATATATGAGGATTGCTTAAAGGAACTGGACATTTCTGGCCAGGAGAAGAGAAGGTGATAGCTGTGGGAAATCCATAGATAACATTGGAAATGATGGAATCATAATGTTGGGTGGGAGTTTATGAGATTCTCTAGTCCAGCTCCTTTTTGAGTTTTGCAACAATTTTCTTTGGCAAAGTAGCCACTGTGTAGTATAGCAAAGGGGGCATTTGATTTGAGAGATAGGAAATTCTGAGTCAATTCCTAGCACTTGTAACAACTACATGACTCAGAGAATGTCATCTAAGCTCTTTGGGCTGTAGGGTCCCCACTTCGGAAAGGTAGAGTTGTACTAGATGGCCCCTTAATGGCTCCTTCCAGCTCCAGTGTGAGATGACTCTGAAAGACGGGAGCTGAGATTGAGTCCATGGGGGTCATTGCAGGGAGAATGTGTGTTCTAAATCAAATAGAGAGTCCAAATGAGTGACTTGTATATATGGGGTAATGGGAATCCTGGAGTTACATTCAGGGCTTGGCATTTAAGCAGAGGGAATGACCTCATGACTGCAAATGAGAGTTTAGGCTGCTGAGCTGTATTTGGAGAATGTGCCTGAGAATCACAGTGAAGTGGTAACAGAAGGTGGGCAAGAGAGTAAGGTGATGATATGTCTCCCATAATCTCCACAGCATATACCACTATGGTGTTAACTATGAGGAAATATTGTGCAATCAGAATCATGGCTTTTGAGAGTTAAAAGGGACTTTGGCAACCACTCAGTCCAACTGATACATGAAAAATACATGACAAGTGGTCATCCAATCTTTTCCTTAAGACCTCCAAGGAAGGGGAATCTGCCATTTTTGTGGCATCCATCCAATCTACTCTTGGGCAACTATAATTTCTAGGAAGCTCTTCTTGACATCTAGCCTAAATGGACCTCTTTGCAATTTCCACCCATGGCTCCAGGTTTTGTCAGTCAAGTCAACAGGGCAGCTAGATGGCACAGTGGGTAGAGAGCCAGGTCGAAAGTCAGGAAGACTCATCTAAATGAGTTCAAATCTGGCCTCAGACACTTACTAGCTGTGTGTCCTTGGGCAAGTTACTTAACCCTGTTTACCTTTGTTTCTTCATCTATAAAATGAGCTGGAGAAGAAAGTGGTGAACCACTCCAGTATCTCTGCCAAGAAAACTCCAAATGGGGTCACAAAGAGTCAGGTACAACTGAACAATAAGTCAACAAACATTTATTAAGTGCTTACTATGTGCCAGATACTATTTTATGTGCTAGTTAGGAAGAAAGGCAAAAATGAGGTCTCTGCCCTGAAGTAAGTCACACTTTAATGGGAAAGATAGTATACAATATTTTTTAAAAGCTTTTTTTTCTTACACAAGATATGTACAATGTAAATGGGAGGTAATCTTAAAGATTCTGTCATGCAGACCTTCCCCCCATGACAGCCCTTCAAATACTTGAGGACAGCTACCATATTCTCCCTGAGTTTTCTCTTCTCCAAACCACAAATGCCCAGTTCCTTCAGCCAATTCTCCTGTATCTTGGACTTAAGGTCCATCTTGGTTGCTCTAAGATTCTGCCTGGTCCAGTGGATCTAAATCACGGGCAGCTGAACTCCTCCCTCCCTTATTTCTACTTCCCAAGGAGAGGGCCAGGGTATCCAGGGTAACATAGGGCTATCATTGGCTGTCATGCCCCTTGATCCCAAATCCTTCCTGCTCTTCAAACTCTGTAGTCTGTAGAGTGTAGACCATTGTTTTCTGAACAGATTTTCTGTCTCCGCCCCATCACTCCCAGCCATTCAGCTTACTGCCAATCTCCACATACTTAACCATACCATTTCTAAAATAATAATATTCTCCCAAAGAAAGAAGAGCTGGTTTCTAATCATGTTTCCCCACTCTAACCCCTAGAACTGATTCTCTTCCTCTTGTAAATGCATCTGTGTTTGTTTACATGGTGAATGGCATGGGTTTTGTTGAATCTTCTCTAGAAGGCTACTGTCTTTCTTCCTTTTTTAGTTTTGACACCCAGCTTTTTCCAGCTGGCTATTCACTCATTTCCCAGAAGACCTAATATGTTCTCTATTGAGTTGTCCTCGTTGGCACTCTTGGGTGGCACTTAACACTAATATACTACTTTCCATCTTGAAAGCACTTCCCAGACATTAGCTAATTAATTTTCACAACACAGTGTGAGTGGTAGGTAGGGAAGTAATACAAGCATTTGAACTTCAGTGATAAAAGGTGTGTTATAGGGACAAGAAATTATTTTTATTATTCTTTGGCATAGGAAGCAGGGGGTGGTGGGCATGGTTATATAATTTGCCCAAAATCACAAAGGGAGTTAATAGTAGAGTTTGGGATTAAAACATTTCCTGACAAAGTTTGTGGGGAGATAGGTTTTTGGCCCAACTTTTTAGCAAAGTAAATGCTGTCAAGTCTTTACTTTTCCACTTTGGGCTCCATGCTGAAATTTTTTTTTTTATTGGAAATCACGTCACCTGTCTTTCTTTTCTCTTTTCTCTTCTCTTCTTCTTGAGTGATAACATGAATATGGAAATGCTTCAAGAAGACATTCAAATTGGTGAGAGAAAGATAGGAACCTAGAGACAGCACCAAATATCACACATCTTTTGGATTAATCAAACTAAGGCCCTGTTCATCTTGGGCTGATTGAAAGCTAGACAGATAAAGAGTCTCTGGCTTAGACCTTATACTTAGGTGATGTATGTAGTAAATAGAGTGCTGAACTTGGAGTCAGGAAGACCTGAGTTCAGATCCTGTCTCAAAAACTTACTAGCTGTGTGCCTCTGGGCAAGTCATTTAATCCTCTCTGCCTCAGTTTCTTCATCTGTAAGATGGAGATAATAATAACACATATCATCCAGGGTTTTTATGAGGATCAATTAAAATAATTTTTGTGAAGTGCTTAGCACAGTGCCTGGATTATAGTGGACACTATATAAATGTTAGCTGTTTTGTTATTGTTATTATTATTATTATTATTATAATTTTAAAATTATCATTCCTTTCTGGTTTTAAGACCCATTTCCCAGTCTAAGCCATTATCTGCATGACTGAACCCTAGCAGACAACCCATCTATAGATAGTGTGTGTGTATAATATACTATATATATGTATATAGTATATGTGTTTACACATTTTTGCTTGTGAAAGATGGAATGAAGAGGAAGAGAGAAATGGGAGGAAAGGAAAAGAGAGAGAATAAGTATATGAATACACTCAGAATTGCATCAATTAATCAGCAACATTTATTAAATGCTTACCCTGTATCAGGCACTCTGCTAGGCACAAGTGAGTTATACAGAGATAAAAAACAAGACAATTATTGTTCTCCAGATGTGTTTATTCTAGTCTAAGTCCCCCTAAACTCTTCTTTACATCATGTGCAGCTTGTGGTGTTGTGTTCTGAGATCTTTTCCAGAACTTAATCTGTGATCCTATAATCTTCCCAACAGAAATGACCAAAATTGCCACTCTGTCTTCATCCAACATTCAATTCAATTCAATGTGATTCAATAGAACAAGCATCTTATTAGTTCATTGCAATAAAATAGGCTCTGGTTTGCAAACACAAAGACTATTTCTGCCCTAAAGGATCTTAACTTCCTCTAGCTTGGTACAAAAGGTATTGGAGCCTTCCAATCAGGCAGTCAATCAGTCAATCAACAAGCATTTATTGTTTGCTATGTGCCAGCCAATGGGCTAAGCCTATGGATACAAAGACAAATGTGAAACAGTTCCTGTCCTCAAGGAGCTTACTTTCTATTGGCAGGGATAATCTATATGCCCAAATATATACAAAGTGAATACAAGTTAGTTTGGGGAGTAGAAGCACTAGCAGTTGTTGGGGTGGGACAAGGAAGACCGGGAATGACTTCATGCAGAAGATGGAGCTTTGGCTGAGTCTTAAATAAAACTGAGGACTCTAAGGGGCAGAGGTGAAGAGAAAGGGCATTCCAGTTGGCTCCAGTAACTCTTCTAGCTCTGAGTTCCATCTGGGAAAGGAACCTGGCCGGGATACCCCTATCACTTTCAGTTTTCAAAATGGGGTTCAGTGACTGAACCAGAGAACTATTAAGGGCCCCAAGCTATATGGATAATGATTTGCTAATTAATGTTTATACCTTCAGATCACGAAAGATAAGATAATCATAGGATCAGGTTCATGTAAGAGAAAATTTCTTGTCTCTGGGCAGGTGATTATTAGTTGAAAGTGATTCTCAACTTTTTTTGAGTTGAAAGATCCCATTTTAATGTCAGAAAACCTACATAATAGCAGAACCACAACTGTTGTATTTTTTTTGCCTGGGGTGAGCCCCACAAACTAAGCCCAAAGCAAATGGCATGAAGGGCTTTCTCAAATGTCTTCCTTCCTTCCTTTCTTCTTTCTTTCCTTCCTTCCTCCCTCCCTCCCTCTCTCCCTCCCTTCCTCCTTTCTTCCTTTCCTCCCTCATGAAAGAACTAGTGAGAAACTGGTACTTATGGATGCAGATAGGCAAGGAAAGGAAGATGCTCACACCCACCCAACATCGGTAACATCCTATCTTAAGTAATTATTCTTGTTAATTAAGTGCCAATCTCTGTTCTTTCTATGAGAAACCTCAAGTGCTAACAGCATCCTGTTCTTTTGGAGCCCTGTTAGAAAGTCCTGATCACCCCACCCTAGTTATATTATTGATGGATGGTGGTTGTACTGTTAACATCCATGGCTTAAGAAAATACATGATGACAAAAAAGCTACCATTGACATAGGCATGCTTTTTTTTTTAAGAATTTGCATTTGATTTGCAACACAAACATAGGCATGCATTTGAAAAATAGTAATATGTCTTTTGGAGCAAGATTCATTGTTTGTTCAGTCTACTAAAAGTATGTTGGTTTATTTATTATAACTGAATCAGGTTGCATATTTTGCTGGACCTAAATAAAGATAAAAATGATAAATCTTGTGAATTCTCAGACTGCTTCCAAGCTCCCCATTCTTCCTGCTGCTCCACTACCAGGGATCTATGCAGATTCAGAACCAGTACTGTGGATCAGATTAGTAAGTTGACTTTGGAAGGCAAGGGCATAACCCAACTGAGAAAGAGAGCAAAGAGTCAAAGCTTTGGGACATGACTTTCCAGTGATAGTAAGAATTTTATCTGGCAATAAATTTCCTGGTGCCAGTGGTTGTCACTCTGAGTACCTAAGCAGATGGCCTAAGTGAGGGGAGGTGGTGGATCTAACATTTAGTTGTTAACTTATTTTATGATGTAGGCTGTTATGTATTATACATGAAGTAAATAAAAGTGGTGAACTAATTATGAAAATGTGCAGCGTGTTCAGATTGTTCTTAGATTACATATTTAATATTTTGAAGCATTCCCATTAAGGAAGGAGCATTCATCATTGTAGCAAACTTTGAGAAACAGCCCTCCAACTTTATCAGCTGAGTTGTTCTACTGATTTTTGTTCTCCTACAGAAATTCATCAGCTGTATTTCAAATATGATGGAGGAAATTAAGTGTGTGTGTGTGTGTGTGTGTGTATGTATGTATGGGTCTCTTTGGTTGACTCATATTTTTGACAACCTATTTCATGCTCCACCTCAGGCCCCCACCCCACCAGTTCTGGGATTTGGGTCCATGTTGGAAGCATAGATCCAAATTTGTTATCATGAAAACACCATTGTGTCACTTTTAATGGATTGCTTCATGTTCATTTAAGATCTGTAACCTGTTTTGGTCCATTATCTCTGCCATATTTCTTTTGAGAAGAAAAATAAATGAGAGGAACCAGTCAATATAGAATGTGATTTCAACTTTATCTGTAGGCTTGGAAAGTATCAGCAAAGAAGCAGAAAGTACACTTTTCAAGCTTGAGTAAATTGTAATCCTAAATACCTTACACATGAATAGGAGAAGGATTAGTGATTGTGTGTGTGTGTGTGTGTGTGTGTAAGCTCCTAGGGCAAGAATAACTACAACAACGATAATCGTTAGCATTTTTATAGCATTCTAAGGTTTGCAAGGCACTTTTCACATTATCTCATTTGATCCTTACAAAAAACCCTGAGAAGTAGGTACTATTATTATCCTCATTTGACATATGAGGAAACTGAGGCTGAAAATGGTTGGGACATACCCAGTGTCACAAAACTAGTAAATGTTGGAGGTTCCCTTAGTGCAGATCTTAATGTGTCTATAATTTACAGGAACATAAATTTAGAGTTGAAAAAGACCTTGGAAGTCATCCAGTCTAGCAACCTTATTTTTTCAGATAAAGAAACTGATGCCCAGAGAAGTTAAGTGTTTTATCCATTGATACATAGGTAGGCAGAGTAATTGAAATGAATTTGAGCTGAAATCAGCTGCTTTCCCCATGGCATTATGTTTCCTCTCTTGGTAGAGAAGTCCTAGTAATTGAGATCCACAGAGGTTAAGTGACTTGCATAGGGTCTTTACATTGAGTGTTATCAGGTGAGACTTGTTTTCTGATTCTATGTACAAAACATGGTCTCTTGCTGCCATAACAATAGGAATTCTTAACCCTAGATCTATGAACTAAAAAAAAAATCATGCCTGAATTTCAATATAATTGTTATCCTTTGTTATCCTATGTATTTTATTTTGCGGATTTAAAAGCAC
Source organism: Vombatus ursinus (assembly GCF_900497805.2). Taxonomy (NCBI): domain Eukaryota; kingdom Metazoa; phylum Chordata; class Mammalia; order Diprotodontia; family Vombatidae; genus Vombatus; species Vombatus ursinus. Next base: position 6,508,890 of record NW_020951112.1, on the reverse strand, counting down.
CATTCTGAAAAGAGTTTCATGGCCTTCACCAGACTGAAAGGAATTCATGACATACACAAAAAGGTAAGAACCCTAGCTGTAGAGTCTTTCTGTTGCAAAAAAAAATTGTTAATGTTGGGCAATTAAAAACAACAACACATTTATTCAATGTCTGCCTTGTACATGTCCCCCAATAGAATGGGAATCCCTTGATACCAGTAATTCTTTTTTTTTCCTTTGTCTTTTATTCCTAGCACAGTAACATGTATATAGTAGATATTTAAAGATTCAGATGGATGGATTGATGGATGAAAGACTTCAAGTCATTATGCTAGATCCTGGGAAAGATTCAAAAACAAATAGCAATGTTTCTTATTTACTGAAATTTTATTATCTAGTTGGTAGGTTACATTCTTTCTCCTTCCCCAATGACTTCAGCACCTCACTCAGTCTTCTTCTGTACCCCAACCCCTTTGATTATCCTTGCAATCATTTCAGTATTGAAGTTAACTACCTTTCTAATACTCTTGTCCCCAAATTCATCAACTTCCACCAATTCTGTTGATTTTATTCTTACTCTACCGCAGCCATCTTTGGAAATGATGAATTAGCCAAATCCCCTATACTTCTATTTATCATCTCTCTGATTTCCTAAACCAAAACATGCTTCCCCTACCACCACTCCTTTGTATATATTCTCTCCCCCTTGTTCATCCTTTCTTCTCAAAGAGGACTAATGACATCAGGAGGGTGATGTCTTGACTTGCAAGTGAATTAGGTTTAAGTGAGACAGAGCTGTGCAAAGTCATCTGCCTCACTCTCTCCTCCAGAGTTATGGGAGTCCATGAAATAGACAAGAAATAGGCAAGAAATAGATCAGGGTGACTGGAGATGGCCCTGGATGCAGTGGGAGACCTTGACTCAGGCTTGGGGAACCTATGATCTCGAGGTGATGTGTGGCCTTGAGGCTGTAGGTTCCCCACCCCTGCTCCTAGCCTCTTTAAGCTAAGGGCTTTCCCAGGTCTCAGTTTGTTTGAGGCAACACTCATTCCATTATTAAAAGCTAGGTAAGAATTGATGCAAAAGATGCTCTAGTTTGACTTGCCAAAAGAATCAGTCTGGAAGGGGAAGACATCAGATTTTCCAGACAGAAGAGAAACAATTGCTATTTACACTCACGCTGAGCAATCAAAACCCAAACAATGAGCAAATGAGGCTGGGGCTGGGACCTATTAGTGGCCAGTCAGTAAGAGCCAGAGTGATTTGGGTTTAAAGGCACAGTCAAGTAGCTCCATTTGAATCCCAATAGACTTTATCAAAGCCTGGTTTACCAGAGTTATATTTCAAGAAATCATGAATGAAAACTACATTAGACAAAAGAATTAATTGTCCCAGTTTTTTCAGGAAAAAAAAATGATAGAATATATAGGGAAGAAAAAAAATCTAGTCTCCCAAACTCCAAGATATCTTGCAAAGTATAAGCAATCACAACCACATGTGAGGACATGACTCTCCATGTGGACAGAGGGATTCTCTTCCCCTATTAGAATGTAAACTCCTTGAGGACAGGGGCTGTCTTAATTTTTTATTTGTATTCCCAGAATCTAGCAGAGTACTTGGCATATAGGAATGGCTTAATAAACTTGGTCATCATTTTATTCATTTACTCATTCATTTCCCCAAACTACTTCCTAGATTTTGAACATGGAATTCCCCTTTCTAATAACCTCTCGCCTATCCTTCCTATGCCACTCCTATGTCTACTGTTTGTCCTTATCATGACATCACATTTCTTCCTATTCTCCTATGCTGTCACCTCTGTTCTAGGTTCATTTCCACCCTTATAGTTTTGACGCTTTGCTCATGCAATCAAACAAAATATCATAGACCCTGTTCTTGAATCTTTTTTTTTCTCCTTTAGCTATTCCTGTTTGTTGATTTTTTAACTCTACGTCACCCCCTAGAAAGCTAATATTATATGTCCCAAAATATTTGATTTCTTTGTCATTATTAATTAATAGTAATTAAAAAAGAAAATAAAGGTGCTTATATTTGAATGTACTGGGTGAAACTTTTTTAACTTGGTATTTTCTCCAAGATTTTGGATTAACACGGTAATGTGGTAACATCTTGACTATCCATAACTCCTTATGAAATCATTAAAAACACTCCTAAAGGCTCTTTCTATTGCCCCAATAACGTATACTTTACATTACCCAGCATGCAAAGTGGCAAGGCACGTTGAAGCAGAGTCCAATGGCATACCACTGGAGACCACCCCCCCTTGGCTGACATTGATTGATTTATCAGCACTCTGGCTCTAGACGTTCAACCAGCCATAAAAGTACCTGACTGTACTATCAAACAGCCCGTATCTCATTGTCATCCACAAAGATATGATGACATACTCACTGACATCTAGATACGTTAGGTGTATGAGATTCTCCAACCTGCCAACCTAATCCACTAAAATGCCAAGGACCTGCGATTCCATTAGCGTGGGAACTCCCTTCACCAACAGAGATCACAATTCATCTCTACCTAGTGCTTTTAGGGAATTACCTGAAGCTTTGAGAGGAACATAATCTTAGCATCACAGATTTAGAGATGAAAGAACATTTCTAGTTCAAACCATTCATTTCACAGGTGAAGAAACAAATTGATAGAGGTCAAATAGCTAGTAAATGGCAGAGGTGGGATTTGAACTCAGATCCTCTGCTCCAAGTCTAGCACTCCATCTAATACGCCAAGGGCTCTGAACCTTTGTTGTGTTCTGGACCCCTTTGGCAGAATCTCATGAAGCCATTAGATCCCTTCTCAGAATCATGTTTTTAAATATATAAAATAAAATACAAAGGAAACCAAGCCAGTGGAAATACAGTTATATATATACATACATATACATAATATTTAATACACACATATATGTATATATATAT
>NW_020951112.1:6492573-6505962 GCF_900497805.2 Vombatus ursinus | reverse complement strand
CTGGCCACCACTGAAGGTCCCCTGGCTTCAGTCTGGCAGGACTTACAGTGCCCAGGAAGCCAGCTTTCTGAGCATGTGGAGAAACAGGAGGTTCCAACAGTGTAATTTCTTGTCTGCTGTGGCCTGGGATTGACAGCGTATGGGGACAGTGTGACAGGTTGCCCACAGCACACAGCTGGCAAGGCTCATTTGAAGCACCGCTTAAAGTCCCTTTTGACAATCAGAAATTGAGTGTTTTCTTTTATCAAAGCAGCCAGATCTAGGGAAATACTAAACACCCAACAGATGACAACCCTGCAGACCACCCAAATGGAGAAGAATACGTTGGAAGGCAAAGATGCATGTTAAAATATGTAACAGACATGTCCCACGTTTGAGGGGAAAAAATGATCTTTCACTTCAGTTTATGGAATTGCATATCGCTGCATATATAAACATATATGATGTATCATATTATGGATAATTACATATAAAGAAAAATGCTTATTAAAACATATAATAGACACGTCATACTTGAGAGGAAAAAGTAATCTTTCACTTTAGTTCATAGAATTGCGTATTATTGCATATGTATATTTATATGCAATAATATAGAAACAAACATGTGTACACACACATACACACACAACAACAACAAAAACATCTTGAAGATGGTGTAAAGGAGACCCAAGGAGGTTCAAGTGAGTTGCTGAGGTCATACAGGTAGTGAGCAGCAGGTGTGGCATTTGAACCCAGGTTCTCTGACTCCAAATACAGAGCTCTTCTCACTGAACAATGTGAAAAAATAATCTTTCACTTTAGTTCATTGAATTAAATATCATTATAAATCTAGTATATAAGAATATATTTATAATTTAATATATATAATTTAAGTATACAAATATATTTGTGTGCTATATATGTTATATATAATATACATATTGTGCATATGTAATACACATATTGAATATAAAGTGATATGTAATTCCATGAATGAAAGTGAAAGATTACTTTTTCCTCTCAAAAGTTATGTATATGTATATACACACATACAATATTCACGTGTGTATATATACATATATGTATATATATACACACCTATATACACACACACATAGATTTTAAAAGGAAAATTCATCTTTCACTTTCATTCATGAAATTGCCTATCGTTGTCACTTTCCCTAAAAATGTACCAGTAAATAGGTCTTAACAGAATCATGGAATCATAGATTTCAATCTGACCTTAAGCAAATCATTGTTCCATCCCTGAGCCTCACTTTACTCACCTGCAAAATGAGGGTATTGGACTAAATGACAGCTAAAGTGTCTTCTAACTCTAAATCTATGATCCTATGGGCGGTCACTTCAACTCCTTGGGCCTTAGTTTTTTCACCTGCAAAATGAAGCGATTAGACTAAATGACCTCAATGGTCTCTTTCAGCTCCAAATCCATTAGCCTATACTCCTAAGTCACTTCACCTCCATGGACCTTAGTTTCCCCATCTGAAAAATGAGGGAGCTAGCCTAGTTGTCTGTGAGCTCTAAAGTTATAATCCTATTACCAAACATGAGACGTGGCTGAAGGATACCCTGTGTTTATTACAGTTCCATTCGTCTCTCCACAGATTCACCATTTAATTTTGTAACACAGTCCCATGATTCATTTTTTTTTTTAACTTCATGAGAGTGACTCGTGAGAGTCACTGTAGACATCGTCTGACAGCCTGTGGTTTGGTAGGCAGCCTCCACAGTGACAGTGGTGGATAAAAGTGTCTGGCAGAAAGAAAACTGAGACAAATCATTGTCACTCAAGTCTGGTAAAAGGCAGACGTCTGTTTTGTCTTCGTAGATTTCTGTTTCCCTTCCCCGACTCCTTTCCCACTGGAATCTTCACTTCCCCATTAGAATAGATGCTCCCTGAGGACAGGAACTATGTTTTGTTTTTCTTCCTAACCACAACACTTAGTACAGTGCCTGGCATACAGTAAGCACTTAATAATGATTCCTGACTGACTGACTCTGCCTCCAATACTGCCAGGTCTTCTGATGGCCAGGTCTTGATTTCTCCTATGCATTACCCTTAATGAAGCAATAGTAAAGAAGGGAGCAGTTACTCCAGATGCTGTAGAAAAAAGTTTCCATGGCTCCTTCCCTTGGTTTCGAAGTCTGGATTCATTGAGTTACTTTTTTTTAATTACTCTTCCAAATATACTCTATGTCCCAGCCAAGCTAACTCATTTGCTGTCCTCTGTGCATATCATTCCTTCAACCAAGAGGACTTCCCACCCAGTCAAATCCCTCTTTCTTTTCTTTTCTTTTCCTTTTCTTTCCTTCTTTCCTTCCTTCCTTCCTTCCTTTCATTTTTTTGAGGTAGTTGGGGTTAAGTGACTTGCCTAGGGTCACATAGCTAGTAAGCACCATTTTCTTTAAAGCAAGGAATTAGTTAACTTGGTTTGTGGTTGTTATTGTGTTTTTTTTTTTTTTTACTATTTTGATATATGTATTTCAATCTAATCAATTACTCTTTTAATGCAATCAATTACTCTTTTAATCCTAGGTGTTCTTTTATGGAAAGACATCCATAGGTTTCACAAACTCATGCTGGAGTCTAGGGTACACATGCATACACATGCATACATACATAACAATGAACTCCTGCTGAAAATTTTTTAAAAAATGTATATAGTTTGCTTTTTTATCACTTAACATTTTTCTAATGTACCTCTTCATTTTCCCCCTCTCAGAGGGTCATGGATTATAACAAATACTTTTTTTAAAAGAAGGGGGGGAAATGAACAAAACTAATAAACATTTGAACCAAGGCTGACATAATGTGCAGTATTTCAAACCCATTTCTTCTCCCTCCCCCATTTTAAATTCCAGCTAGAAGCCTCTTCCACCTAGAAATCTTCTAGTGTCAGCCCTACCTCACTCATCATTCCTGTGGGTCCACAGGTTTTAGAAATGGAAGGAACCATCAAGATCATTTGGCCCAACCTTCTCCCTTTACAGACAAGGACATTGAGACTTAAAAAGATGAACTTACTTGCTCAAGGTCACACCAATAATGACAAAAAGAGCCAGAATTCAAATTCAGACCTTTGGACTCCAAATCCAAGTCTCTTTCTATTAGACTACATTTCTCACCCTATAGCTTGTAGGGCATGGACATTAGTGCATTTAACTACAATTCACTTGCTGAACCAGAGGTCTGTGCATAAATACATTCATTGTCTGCTGTATGCGCTACCCTTCCAACTAGATTCTAAGATCTCTGAGGACCAGAACAGTGTTCTATAATTCTTCAAGACTCCTACAGAATCCATTACTGTATTTTGCATGTAGCAGATATGGTTAAGTTAGAGCTACAATAGAATGAATCTACTACAAACCACACCCTTTATAGATGGGAAAACTGGGGCCCAGGGAGGATGATTTGCCAATGGAAGGTCACATAGGTGTTAGAGCCAGGATTAGAGTTCTGAAACATACAAGTTTATGAATCAAATGGTACTTAAGATGTTCAAGATATGAATTGAGGATGACCCCTACCTATAGATCACTTAGCATATAGTTAGAAAAGAGAACTCATATACCAAAGAACCAGAAAACTTCAAGGACTGTGTCTCATCTTATGATTCTACGATTCCAACAAATGTTGACTGTGGTCTTTACCAGCATCCAACCTGGGAAAAGGAGTCAAAGGATGAGAGAAATGTGTAGTATAACACCTTCACTTAACAGAGGAGTCAACTAAGGGCCAAAGAGTGTCAATTACTTAAGATCTCACAATGACTAAGTTGGTTGAGCGAGGATTCTTAGAATCCTATATTTAGAGTTGAAATGGGACTTAGAAGGTCATCTCATCCAATGCCCCCATTTTAGAGATGAAGAAAGAGCTTCAGGTTAAATTACTTATCCAAGATCATATAGATTATGACCAGAAAAGTGGAGATTCAAAATTAAGGCCCTCTTTAAGCTTCAAATCCAATGTTATTTCCAGAATGCCATCCCCTAGGGGTAATTAGATCCCGTGTGTTGCTGGGAACAGAGCGCTATGGCTGAAGCCAGGAAGACCTGAATCCAATTCTGGCCTCAGACACTTACTAGTTGTGTGACAATGGGCAAGTTGCTTAACCCTGTTTGGCATAGTTTCCTCATCTGTAAAAGGAGCTGGAGTTGGAAATGGTAAACCGCTCCAGTATCTTTGCCAAGAAAACCCCAAATGGGGTCACAAAGAGTCGGACACAAATGAAATGATGGACTTAATGAGGTCTGCAGGTTGCAAAGATCTTTGAACTCCTCGCACTCTTTGAGTCTCAAGCTCAATTTTTAAAAATTAGTGAAATCTTTTATTTTTGTTTCACATTCGTTTTTCTTATATCCTCCCATGCCCCACGCAGACAACTGCTATTGTGAAAAGCCATTAAAATAAAAGAGGAATAAAACAGTTCGGTGAAATTAGCCAACACATCAACTGAGACTGACAGTATATGTAGTTTCCCACATCCATAGTCCTCAAAGGGGGAGTGGGGTGTGTGCTCACATCCCATCTTTGGGGTAAAGTTCAATCATTATAATTATACAATATTGGGTTTGTATGTTTCTGTTGTTATTTCCATTTACATCAATATAGCCATTGTGTTTGTTTTCTCCTGGCTGTGCTTACTTTACTTTGCATCAGTTCATGTAAGTCTCTCTATGCTTTTCTGTATTCATCACATTTGCCCTTTCTTAGGTAGCCAGGCAGTACAGTGGATACAGTACTGGACCCAGAGATAGGAAGATCTGGGTTTAAACCCAGCCTCATACACTTCCTAGCTGTGTGGTCCTGGGCAAGTTACTTTGCCTCAGTTTCTTCATCAGTAAAATGAGGATAATAATAGCTCCTGCCTCCCAAGGTTGCTGTATCAACTGAAATACCAAGCCTAAAGTACTTAGCACAGTACAAACAGTAGGTAATTAATAAATGCTTATCTCTCTCCCACCCCTCCCTTCTTACAGAACAATAATAGTCACATACTGTAATCTATATCAAGTGCAGTTTTAATACAGAGGGACAAACTCCTTTGTAGTATAGTAGAAAGAATACTATATTTGGGGTAGGAAGACCTGGGTTTAAGTTCTAACTCTCTCATTTACTAGCTATAAGACCTTGACCAAATTATTTAACTTCTCTGGGTCTCTGCAAAGTGACTATAAAAATAGTACCTATGTATTGAGAGCTTTGGTGAGGATCAAGATGAGATTATATATGTATAAATTTTCTGCATACAATAAGTGAAAGCTATAATGCCCTCCAATATAACAACAACAACAGCAGCAGCAATAGTAATATCCTCTAACAAGGATATATGCATTTGAGCACCAGGACTTTTTTTTCCTGATTTTTTTCTGCATCTTCAGCCTTGCTAATAGTACAATGTCATTCTCCCTTTAAACTTTTTTTGGTCCTTTTTCTTTCTGAGATATTGCAGCAAGTTTCTTTTCTTTTCTTTCATTATATAATAGGATTTCTGTCTCCCTCTGAAAAAAAAAACAGAACAGCTCTCTTTCCAGAGTCACTTTCTCGGCAAAGTTCCAACTTCATAGCCAAAGGACCTTTTAACTCAGCACAGCAAAGAGGTTGGCAGTGGGGGTTTGGGGGGACTGGGGCCCGCAGGAACCAAACCTTTGGCTGAGTCTAAACCTTTGAAAAAAGGAGAAGAAAGACCCTGGACCTGAGCATTGCTCTCCTCCATCCAAATTGCTAACTTTTGCTGGTTTAAGAATCCTAAGAGTGTGATGGTTCTTTCTTCTTTTGTATCATACCTTAATTCTAGAGACACTGAGTTATCACTTTGAGTCACTGAATTAAAAGGGCCCTCAGTGACCATCAACTTCAGTATGAATCTCACTCATAACAGCCTTGACAAAACTCAATCCCACCTCCATTCAAATATCACCATCAATGGAGTCATCACTATTTTTCTCCCCTCCCCACCACTACCACATAATCCATTGCATTTTTGAGGCAGCTCTAAATTTTTGTTTATTTCTTTTCCTTATGTTGAGTTATGATCAGCTTCCCTGTTTTAGTTCTGCTATCTGATGCCACGTCTTCTCCCTCTTCTTAGAGAGTGGTCTCTTATAACAAAGAATGAAAAATAGAGAAAATAATAACATACACTTTAATCAAGTCCAACAGTACATTCCATGTTCTTCCACCATAAGTCCCTATCTCTCCAAAGAGGCCTTTGTATGAACTGATACAAAGTGAAATGAGGCAAGATTTTCCTATTTGTATATATCCTGTTATATGAGGAAATATTCTCTTTGGCCCTTCCACCAATAGGAATGTTCCTCCATGAGTTATCCCTAGGTTCTTATGCAAACTCAGCAACCAAGCAACTCGCACAACCTTGGTTGCTCTTTTCTGGAAGTGTTCTAGTTCTTCAATGCCCCCTCTAAGAATGGAGCATCTAGTTTATGGTTCATAACTTTGTCAGCAGAATAGGGATGGAAACATATCTCCCTCCTCTTGGTAGAGAGGTGAGGGATGATGGGTGTGGAATAATATACAGTCAGATAAGATTCCTTTGTTGGGTTGGAATTTGCTTGAGTTTTTATTTGTTGCAAGGGAGGATTCAGTGGAGAGAAGAGACATTGGAAAATGATTCTAATTTTTTAAAAAAAGTATTAATAAAGTTGTTCATTTAGGGGAAAAAAAAAACCATGGCACCAAGAATTGCGTACAGCCAAATGTTGGCTGTTGAGGACATTGTTTCAATCTCTTTCCCCCCCCCCCCATCCCCCATCTTTCTCTTCACTATACATTCCTCTTTTACTCCTGGTCAAATCTTAGCCTTCCTTTACGGTCCCACTCAAGTTCTTATCTTTTGTCAATCTTTCCCTGAACAATGAAGTCCATTATCCTCTCTCCTTTCTTTTACTCTCATCCATAGAGCAAGATCTTCTTGACTCAAGTCCCGTGCCCTATCTACTGTGCCACACTACCTCTCTTATTTAGCATGCAGTTTTGTATTGTCTCATTCACTAATTATTTCATCTTTTCTCTTCAAGTAGATTGCAAGTTCTTTGTACCCAATGATCACCCCTTATTGTTTTTTTTCTCCATACCTTCCAGCATACCTTTGAAGGGCTAGGCACATAACAGGCCATTAATGAATGACTTTAGATTAGTTGATTGATGGATGTCTGCAAGAAGTCTCTGAATAATGTTCACATCGGCTGTTTATCCATGATGCTGAAAAACATGGTATTTGCTGAAGCAAAATGGATAGCTAGGTGGCGCAGTAGATAGAGCACTGGTCTTGGAGTCATAAAGACCTGAGTTCAAATGTGGCCTCAGATACTTATTAGCTGTGTGACCTTGGGCAAGTCACTTAGCCCCAAGTGCCTCCAGAAGAAAAAAAATAAAAGAAAAAGAAAATATTTGATGAAGTTATGGCTTCTTGAAAAGAAACTTTGTGTGTAGTGGATATTCATTAAGTATTTGATGACTGAATGAATGAGTGACTGGTATTTTGGAATATGTATATCACTGGATAGAAATAACATCACCCTTTCTGTTAGATTTCCTACTTATATACCTTTGCATAGTCCATCTCCACATGTCTGTAGTGTTCTACTATCTCACTTCTGTTTCCTGAAACCCTAAAGCTTCTTCAAGGCTCATTCCCAATCCATCTGCCTCAAGACGTCTTTCCTGGTTCCCCCAATTGCTAGTGCTTATGCCAATTATTCTGTACTGGAGTTAACAAGCATTTATTAAGTGCCTCCTGTATGCCAGACATTCTTGTAGGTGATAGGGATACAAAGACCTGCCCTCAAGGGACTTACGTTCTGGCTTGTCTGTTATATATATAACATATATATATATATATATAACATATATATATATATATATATATTTTAATAATATATATATATATTTTATATTCATTCACCTCTTCTTGTTGTTTTCTTTCCAGTATAACGTGAGTTCAACAAGAATTCTTATGAGGGACATTTCTTGCTTTTGTATCCTTGTGCCTGGAGAATAGTAGGTGCTTAATAAATGCTTATTGGGTTTTCCTCACTTAGTTGGAGACCACTTTCCTTTCCAGACCTACATTTGTTGCCTCTTAATAGGACTTGAATTCACTTCACTTCCATTCAACAAACGTTTATTAAGCATACTGTTTGTGAGGCACTATGCCAAGTCCTGAGGATACAAAAACTAAAATTGAATAATTATCCTCAAGAAGCTGACAGTCTACTGATTTTTAGGACCTGTCCAATTAAAATACAAACTGTAAAAGGAGAAGCAATATTGTTTTAGACATGAGACTTAAAATTGGAGGGAACCTTTTGTATCACTTATCCAATGTTCTCTTTTTACAATTATGGAAACCAAGGTTCTGTATAGGGAAGTGACTTGCCCAAGGTCATACAGTTAGTAAGTGGAAGAGTCAGGATTTTATCTCAGGTTCTCTGGCACCAAAGCCTTCCCAGAGACCAAGCTGCCTCTTGGCACTTTTATAAAGGGCATGATTTCTTGCCTTTCCATTCCTAGAGCCCTTTCCCTGAAAAGGGTGACAATTTGGAAGCATCCAAAGGCAAAGAGCCCAAGAATTCCATTTCCTCTGATGAGGCAAAGGCAAATTTCATTGTGTTTGACAAACATGGTGGTATCAAGCCCTGTAATATTCCATTCAGCTGAGCTACAGAGGCCTTGGTGTGCATTGAGCACCTGACCTTTTCGGTGGGCATATAAACCTTTCAATAAGGCGAGCATCCACAGTGACAGACAGCCATGCCTCCAAGGATGGCCCAGCATTCCATGCTGGTCGCCGGAGCAGGGCAAATTGACTTGGCGTGGGATTCTCCTCTCCCAGGCTCCCATACTGTGAGCCAGGAGTACAAGACAGCCCGTTGGCAGATTCCAAGCACTGAGCAGCTTTCCTTTATGACACTGCTTTATAAGAATTCATCTAGTTAAATTCATGGGGTCACTGACTGTAGCATTCAAGCTCACGGGGTTTTGTGGAGGAATGTGGACCTGGCATCCAAGGTTCACAGCCCAGGCCTTCAAACGGATTAAGCTCCGTGGGGAGCATCCCTAAGAGTTTTCCAATTTCAACATCATCTTGTGCCCTAGCAACCGCCGGGCCCCCTATTCAGCAGGCCCCAGTTTCTACTATGGTCTGTTGGACAGAGCCCCAGGCAGGGAGCCAGGAACTGGGACCGTCTCATTCTAACTCTCCAACTGGCTCAGTGTTTTCCCCTTAAGCAGGTACTCAAAGGCCCTGTCTGGGTTTCTGGTTTATTAGTAAAAGTGAGAACAATGACTACCTAATACATAGGGTTCTTTGTAGGGTGTGTGTGTTTTTTTTTGGGGGGGGAGGGAGTGGGTGATTCATCCGTGATGGAGTGAAAGCAGCATGTTTGAGGAAATCAAATGGGGGACTAGAAAGTCAAAATTCCATTTCTTGATCCATCTTTCGCTCTGGGATCTTAGTTAATGTTAACCAAGGGTCTGTACAAACAAAAATGGAGACAGTGGGAAAGGAATTCTGAAACCAGATGAACTGCGGAGAGGACCACCCCCATGAGTTTCCATGAACACTGTGGCCTCAGGAGAACTCAAATTTAGAAAGATTAGTAGTTAGGATCCCGGCCCTAGAGCTAGAAAGATTGTGAGAGTGCACCCCACTGCCCCTTTTCACAAGTGAAGAAACTGAGGCCCGGAGAAGAAAGTAAGATCACAGATATAGAGCCAGAGGAATCCTAGGGGGCGTCTAATCCAAACTCTTCATTTTGCAAGCAAAAAAAAAACCCTGAATATCATAGGATCACAGACATATAGATGAAAAGAAACTTAGAGACCATTAAGCCCAACCTCTCACTGTACAGGTGAGAAAACTGAGACCCAAGAAGGTTGTATGTAATTTTCCCAGTGTTACATAGATAGTAAGCATCAGAGGTGGGATGTGAGTACACAGAAAACACACGATGAATTCTTGTTGAAAGGATTTGAAAGTAGAGTGGGTTAGGGGCATGTAGACCTGTGATTTCAATAGTACGGGGACTTCTTAGTGTGGAAACTGCCTCTTCTGGTACAGATCAGTAATATGTCTGTAATTTATAATCCTATAGAGCTGCTTGAGGTGCTGAGAGATTATGGGACTTGCCCAGGGTCACATAGCCAGTATGTGTCCAAGGTAGGACTTGAACCCAGATCTGCTTGATTCTAATACTAGTCCTTTATCCCTTAGGCTAGGCTGCCTCTTGAATAAATCTACAATGTTACTTAGTGAGTGTCCTAAGTAGCCACATCATTGGAGAGGACATTTACCTCTACCAATCAAGGCAGTTGTTGTGTTGTTGGGGAACCCTGGATCCTAAATAAGACAAATACCCTGTGTTCCCACTTGACTAGGCAGGGAAAGAACTGAATATCCCATACACCCCATTCTGTGTGTGTGAATATGTGTGTGTATGTATAACACTGGAAAGGAGAATGTTACCTGAGTATGTTAATAGGCACTATTCCTGCTGTCTCACTAAAGCTGCTAACAGAGCCTATAGTCAACATGTCACTCTGAGGTCTAGAAAATGAGGGATAACAGTGGTGGAAGATTGGGTTGTTTTCCATGTACTGCTTTACCCTTAGGCCCTAGCAGTATCCCAGACCCACTTCTCTGTGTGTTTTGTATCATAAGCTAGAAGCTGTAGGTGGCTATTTCAGCAGCTGGCACAAAGTTCCTAGAGCAAGTGACACAAACATGGCCCCAGACACTGGTCAGGAAGCACCAGCAAACCAGGGAAGAGCTCAACTATGGTGTGGTCACATGAGCTTCTGATTTCAACCAATGAGGCTTCCAGTGTGGTTGCTAGGCTCTCTTGTTTCTATGCCACTGAAGAACTGTAAATGATCTTAGTGCCAAATTTCATCACACTGAGGCAAATGCCCAGTCACCTAGTCTTAGTTATAGCTCCGGGCAGGGTCATAGACACAGAACATGGGTTAGTAATCTGGGGTCCATGAACTTGTTTTGTTTTTGTTTTTTTTACTATTTTGACAACTGTATTTCAATATAATTGGTTTCCTTTGTCATCTTATATATTTTATTTCATGAAATTTAAAAACATGATTCTGAGATGGGGTCTGTAGGCTTCTCCAGTCTCTGCCAAAAGGGGCTGTGACATAAAAAAAATATTAAGAATCTCTAGTAGAGCTCAGAGGTCATTTAGTCCAACCTCCTTATTTTATAGAGGAGGAAACTGAGGCTCAGGGAAATTACGTGATTTGCCCATGGTCTTACAGGTAGTACATGACTTAGGATCACAAGGCCATAGACGTAGAGTTGGAAGAGACTTTTGAGGCCATCTAGTCCATGGCCTCTCCTTTTTAAGAAGGAAAACTGAAGCCCAGAGAAGTGGATAGTCTTGCACAGGTCACTCAGCTAGTAAGTGTCCAAGGCAGGATTTGAACCCAGATCTTCATGATTCCAAGTTCAGTGCTCTGACAGGTTGCGTGGCGAATCATTTAATTTCACAGAACCTCAGTTTTCTATTCAGTTGTGCTCCTGTATTAAAAGGAGATGGTTTCTGACCATAGGCCGACCAACGAGAAGGGGTGGTGGTGGTGTTATCTCCCCCATCCGTAGATAGTTATGCCAATTTTAGTTCCAAAAAGAGTTGGGCATGGATGGCATAATAGAGTCGACATGTGAATTTTAGTACATTCTGTGCAAAGCTGCAGTGTTCCTCCTGCTTCATACGCATAAATGTTGCCTTTGGTAGAATCTTAGCGAGTGCCATGGGTATGTGAGCAGAGCAGTAGTGTAAGATGGAGTTCTACTAAGACTAGAAGGAGACAAAATTGTGAAATTTAATGTGGTACAAAAATAAAGTCAAAAGTGTACAGGGGTAGTGACTGGAACCTCTTTCATTTAGAAGGACTTGGAGGCACTTTTTCGACTTATTTCCCAGTCACCAAATCTCAAGTCAGAGTTCGTGTTTTCTGTTGCACACCCAGGGCCAAACATTCCAAAGGTGTGAACTTGCCCCTTCGGGAGAAAAGAGAAATCCTGTAACATAATGGAATCAAGAAGAATGTAGTGCTTCTCTCTACCATTGTCCCAATCCTAGGTTCAATCAATAGCCAGCTTTGAAGACTGAAAACTTGGCTGGATCTCCATGTCCAGGGTTGTGTGAGTTGTTTTTGGATGTGTTTGTCCACTGTGCAAAAGGGACCCCATCCATGAAGAGCCAGGTGGGTCCATCTGTAAAATGACAGCTGGCATCTGCCTTGGGGCAAAGAAACACTTGTTTCAAGGCATAAAATATGAACTTAATACATTTTCCCTTCATTATTTGAAAAAAAAAGTTGGTTTTGAAACTTATCTGCTTTAATTTGTAATTTTTATAAAAAAAGAGAAATGGGCAGAAATCCAGTCTCAGAGCAAAGATCTCGGTTTGAGACCTACCTCTGACACAGGCTGACTGTATTGCCCTTGGCTAGTCACTTAAGCTCTCTGTCCCCCAACACTGAGGGGATGAGTATATCTCACAACAATAACTAATGCTCCCTTGTATCTGGAACTCCATTTGTGGAATGACCAACTTTGGTATGTCTACTAGACTGGAAACCCTTTGAAACTAGACACTGAATATACATACACAAAGTATATATTATGTAATAATTTTATATGATGTATAACAATGTATTATGTATTATAGATAATATATGATCTATATAATATATACTGTATATTATATAATGAACTATGTTATATAATATCTGTGTTTATATACATGCATATATACATGTATACAATATATCATGTGTTTATATATTGTGTGAGTATATATGTGTATATATAGATTCATACACATGTACAATACATTAAATTATGTATTATATATGCATATAATATATGACAACACACTATTACATACATAATATGGTATCTATATGTATATAGATATATATACATGTATATATATGTATATAGATATATATACTGTGGTATATATAGTTTATATATAGTATAGTATTTATTTATAATATACTATGTATACTACATAATATATAGTATACTATATATGCTATCTAGTGTGGTATTTATAGATAATATGCTATCTATATACTATATAGATACAGCTATACTATCTAGTATAGTATCTATACTATCTAGTATAGATACTAAGACTCCTATATATACTATAGAGCATAGACACTATATATACTATATAGCATAGATACCATATATACTATATAGTATAGACACTTTATATACTATATAGTATAGACACTTTATTTACTATATAGTATAGATACTAGGACTCCTATACTATATATGCTATATAGTATAGATCCAATCTATACTATATATGCTATATAGTATAGATCCAATCTAT
>NW_020951112.1:6377576-6492563 GCF_900497805.2 Vombatus ursinus | reverse complement strand
AGATCCAATCTATACTATATATGCTATATAGTATAGATCCAATCTATGCTATATAGTATAGATCCAATCTATACTATATAGTATAGATCCTATCAATACTATACTAGATAGTATAGTTGTTGTTCGTCCTTCATTCTTTTTTTTTTTTAGGCAATTGGGGTTAAGTGACTTGCCCAGTGTCACACAGGTAGTAAGTGTGAAGTGTTTGGTCTGAGGCCAGATTTGAATTCAGGTACTCCTGACTCAGGGCTGGTGTTCTATCCATTGTGCCACCTAGCTGCCCCTCATCTTTCATTCTTGAAGAGGACCAATGATATCAGAAAGATGATGTCATGACTTAAAGGTGAATTGGATTTAAGTGAGGCAGGGCTGTGCAAAGTCATCAGCCTCACTCTCTCCTCCAGAGTTATCAGAGTCCAATGGCAAGACATGGGTCAAGACGACTGGCCACGGCCCCAGATGCAGTGGGAGAGCTTGGCCTTTTTAAGCTAAGGTCTTTCCAAGGTCTCAGTTTGTCTAAGGCGACACCCATTCAGTGATTAAAGGTTATATATAGTAATATATATGTATATGTATATATATACAACACAGTATTTATATATAGTATACTATATATAATACATATATACATAAAGTATATACATAAAGTATACATATACATAAAGTATTTCTATACATAAAGTATATAGTATTTGTATACAAACTAATATATTATTTATATACATGCAAACATGCATGCATGCATATATAATCAGAATCTAGGTCTATATTCAAAGGATTTCTGGCATAGTACAGCTACCAAAGTCAGTACTCCACAGGCAATGTCTACAAGTACCCAGCATTACCTTCCCATCATGATGACGCACCTGACCACTGCCTCAGGGAAGGTTTCTTTTTCTCTTTATTTATTTTGGATGGATTCATTGATTTCTTTGATACAGGGAACTTCCTGGGGAGGAAATTCCCTCTCCCAATGAAGGTCAACACCTTCTCTGAAACTTAGTGTCAGAGAGTTGCCTAGCGTAATGAGAGGTTAAGTGACTTGCCCCTGGTGTCAGAGTCAGGACATGAACCCAGGTCTTTCTGGCTCCCAGACCAGCTCTCTCTGCTATGGCACGCCGCCTCTCCTTTAAGGAAGTTCACATTTCACTGATTTAGCCTAATGGATAAAGTGGAAGAGATGATGACCTAAGCCAGGGCAGGTACTATTTCATCACCTCTTCTCCCCTTCCTTCATCTTCTTTGATAAATTGCACTGATGCTTTCTTTTCTTTCTTCATCATCATCATTTCTAATTATACCTCCTCCCTTACTCTTCGAGTTACTCCCATTCCCTAACACAGCTCCTTGTAGTCATTCAGTCAGTGCTCCTTTACTTGGTGCCTACTATGTGCCAGGCACATGCTACTTTTGAGGATCACGAATATGAACTCAAGGAGCTTCCAATTAACGGCAGAAGACAACACAGGAAAGGAAGCTGAGAAGGTGAGGGAGGTACCTCGTTCTGGAGCATGATGGAGAAATCCTCATGGTAAAAAGGCAGGGATGACTGGGGCAGAATGTTATATACACTATCAAATTCAGTCACTGTTTTGTGTATTTTTCCTTAATTGTTTTTCTTTGCTGTAAGGAAGGGCTCAATTGGGAAGATTTAAAGTTTCCACCTGTACCAACTCCCCTTCAGAAAGAGCTGTGTTCTAAAGGCAAAAGTCAGTTGTCTTGGTGGACAAAACATTGGTTTTAGAGTATCTGAATTCAAATCCTGTCTCAGTTACTTACCAGTTGTGTGACTTTAGGCAAGCACTTAATCTCTCTCAGCCTCAGTTTCCTTCTCTGTGAAATGAGTATAATAATGGCACCTACCTCTCAGGGTTGTTGTCTGAAATAAGATTATATTCAGAAAGTCCCATAAAAGTGCTAGCAAATCTTAAAGTGACCTGTAAATGTTAACTGTTACATTAGCTTTAAAATAATGTGTGGATAAGCACTTTGAAAATCATGGTGTCAGTGTATGGGGTGGAGGCGTAGGACTTGCAATTGTTCTTGAGCTCTGTCTCCATTTTCATAGGTTCACCACTGTAATTTACAGATGCCATCACACTACTCTTTGGTGAATGGGTCATTTGCTACATGTGACAGTGACCACATGCCTCTGGGAGATGGTATCTCCAATTACTGTCATATTCCTGGCATTGCAAATGATAGTTGACCAGTGATCAGTGGGGAAAGGAGGCCTTGGATAGTATAGACTTTGAAGTCTAGCCTTCATAGCCCGCTATTTATTTAAGTTTTTATGGTGATCAATTATCTGAAAGTCTTTTTTATCTTCACTCACACCATTAGGTAATCAAGTTAACACCATCCACAGATGCATTTACAGTATTTATTTTTAGGCTATTTAAACCAAGGTGCAAGGTGATTAAAAGTAGCACAATGAAATGAGTTATGAAATTAGTCTGAAAGAACGAAATTAAAGAGATAAGCTCAATAAATAAAACCTATTAGAAAACAGCCTCACAAGGAGATTAAAGTACATGTAATTTTTTTTTTCTGAAGGAATAGATAAAGGTTTATAAAGTGCCAGGGGAAAAAATAAGATTCTGACCTTTAAAAGCAATGTAGAGATAAACTATGATCAGATGAATTGATAGAGGGTGGGAATAAAATATTGGGGACACAAAATTCTGAATAGGGTTCTAGATTGTTTTGAGAGATGACTGAGTGACTAATGAAAGGCAAGTCAAAATGATGATTTACCCTCTACCTGTGCATATTCTTATATATCTTCATCACACACGCATATATTCACACATATATCAACACACATGTATGAATATGTGAATACATGCATGCATATATACATATGCATAATGCACGCGCATATACACACACATATAGACACATACTCACATATGTTCCTCTTGACCCTTTGTTATCCCCTCGAGATAATATCCCAGCTTTCTTCTCTCTACTTTCACACCTATATTTGATGCCTCTACTTCCTCACCACTCAACCCCTGCAAATCTGGCCTCTGTCCTGCACTCTCCTTTCTGCAATTCTTTCTTTCAAGGTTACCAGTAACATTTGAATTAGCTACTTTGGTGGCCTCTTTCCAGTTTGTGCCATCCTTCACCTTCTGGCTCCATTTCACATTATTGACTCTTGTGGCTCCTAGGTTGTTGACCTTTCTTAGGTCCCTCTTCCTCCTCATGCCTTCTGAGAGTGGGTGTTCTACCCAGGCTCTGTCATTGGCCTACTTCCCTTCACTGTACCCCATGATAATCTGCATCTTCATTTACCGCTAGGATGCAGATGACTTCTAGTCCCAGCCCTGATCTCTGTACTGAGCACATCTCACATTTCTAGCTTCTCACTAGACATTTCCACTAGAATGTCCCTCTTAACTGAAACTCAATAAGTTAAAAAAATCTCAGCATTAGTCCTTGTTTTTCTTATTTCTGTTGATGGTGCTGCCAGTTCTCCAAGTCACCCAGCCTCCTCCAGGGCAGAGACTGTCTCATTTTTCATCTCTTTGTCCCCTGTGCCTAAAATGGTTCCTTGCATAAAACAGGTGCTGCCTCAAATGTTGAACTGAGTTGAACTGAGGTATGTAGTTGAGGGAGAGAAAAGGACTTAATTAAAAATAAATATGATGGTGAGCTTGAATGATAATGAAAAAACTCTTGGGAATAAAATATTAATATTCAAAAGGAATTCCTAGAGGATTGGCTGCTATACTTATGGAATTACTTTCAATATATTGGGACATGGAAAAGGCAAAGAGACTGTGGATAGTCATGTTGGCTTCAGTCATTAATTCATATTTCATATTTAATCTCATTTGGGATTAAAATGTAGATAGAAAGTAGAGAGGAATCAAATGATATTCAGATGAATAATTGGAGTGAATTTTTCTTAAATACCTTACTTACTCAACCTAAAACTCAAAGGCAAGGTGAATTAGCACAAAAAGGCACTCTTCTTGACAAAGTGTGAGCACTTGCCTCTGTCAGGAAGCCATCTTTGATCATTTCCATCTGACCTTGGTCATCCTTCTACTTATTTCCACTTCTCTATTCTGCTCTCATTTTGACCTCTTATTTGTATTTGAAACTAAACCTACATACAATGCTCTCCCTCCTCATTTCTGCTTCTTAGATGCCTTGGTTTCAGGCAAGTATCACATCAGATACGACCTTCTTCAGGAGGCCTTTCCCAGTCCATCCAGATACTAGTACCTCCCCCTCTACAATTGCCTTCCACCTTCTCCATTTATATTTTATAAGTACTCAGTTGTTTCAGTGTTGCGTCTAATTAGAATGTAGATTCCTTCAGGGGACAGACTGTTTTTCCTTTCTTTGCATCCCAGGCATTTGGCACAATGCCTACCACTTAGTAGGTGCTTAATAAATGTTTGTTGATTGATTACCTCCATTAACCAAGTCTCCTCTTTTCAATCCCTTATTTTCCTTTACTTTCCTCTCATTTCTTATTTCTACTTCACTAACATATCATCTATTTACTCAACACCTCTTAATCTGCCCCATCCTTTTTATTCCTATTGTAAATATTTTGGTAAAGTGTGCACTGCTACCAAGATTATTTCCATAGCCTTCAGAGAGACATGTTTCCTACTTGGTTTTCTACCCCTTGAATCCATCCTTTGTCAGTAAGAGGAATCTTCTAAATGCATACATCTGATCATTCCTCTGCTAAAAAACCCTTCAGCTCTATATTGATTTCTAAATAACATTCAAACTCATCTACTTTGCATTCTGGACCTTCCAAAATTGGGTGCTATTTTAACTTTTCAGCCATATTTTATAGAACTGTTCTCCATGTTCAAGACAAAGTAGATTACTTTGAATCCTTGAATTCACACTACAATTTTTTGTCTCCCCCTATTTCTGAGAGGTCTCCATTTCTCTTCTTCCATTGAACATTTCTCTGCCTGTTCTTTTATTGTGAAAATTTATTTTTTTTATCTTAAGCATCACAATTATTCCTTTATATGCCACCCCAACAATGAATGCCAGTCAATTAAAACCACCTAAAATAGTAACAATGTGTAAGCATACAATATTTGGAATTTGTGGTCCACTCTTAATTTTACTGCTTTATGCCAACACTGAGAAAATGTTTCTGTGTTCATCATATATCCTTTGGAGCCAAATATTAGTCATAGTTTTGGATTTGAGTTCAGCTGCCTCTTAGCACTGTGTTCATTTACGTCATTTAACATTGTTTGCAAATTGTAAAACACTACTTAAATATTAGGTATCATCTTTGTTGTGGTCATTGTAGTGCTGGTCATCGTTATTGTAATTATTATTGTAGTTGTAGTCACAATACCTATTATTTTTCTGCTTCTGCTTTCTTTCCTGCTACTGAGTTCTATAAACTCAGTTGTATCAATTTTCCCAACTTTCTGAGTTCCCAATATTTTTCTTTTCTTACTCTACAACAATATTCCATACATATATTTCAAAATTTGTTCAAGAGTTCTTCAATAAATGAGTATCTACTTTCTAATATTTTTTTGCTAGCACAGAAATGATATTATGAATATTTTGGTAAATATGGAATCTTTCTGTTTTTTACCTCCTGGGTAGTAAAAATTCCATATGGGTTTGCTTGGTCAAAGAGTACAAATGGTTAAATATTTTTTCTCAGAGAATCTCAAATGTTTTCTAATCACATATAATAACAATAATAATAAAAAGCTTTTGCATGAACAAAATCAATGATAAAAGAGCAAGAAGGGAAATGCTGAAAAATCTTCACCTCAAACATATCTAATAAAAGTCTGATATCTAAGATGTATAGGAAATTAACATTCCCTATATATTGGACACAGGGCAATTCCCTAATAGGTAAGTTAAGAAAGTATATGAACAGGTTTCAAAAGAAGAAGTATAAATTATCAATAGTCATGTGAAAAATGTTCCAAATCTCATAACTAAAGAAATACAAATTAAAGCAACTCTGATGGTTCATCTCATACCCATCTACTTGGAAAGGATGATAAATGCCAGAATTAGTCAATGTTGATGGTTTGTAAGAAGTTAGGTGTACAAATAAAGCAGTGATGAAGCTGTGAACAAGTTTAATCATTCTAGAAAACACTTGAGATTCAATGAGAAAAATTAGTTAACCACAAAAATTAGCTTTTGTGCCTGGTACATAGTAGGTGTTTAAGAAATGCTTTTTGATTGATCTTTTGTGATTGCTTTTAGCCCTTGTTTGGTTATGAATTTGTGCTCTAGCTAAAGAATTGAAAGTGACTTCTTTTTATTAAATTCTGATATTTTAAATTATGTATCTTTTGTATTTAGATTTTGTATCATTTTGTGATGTTGTGTAATATATGATCAGTTAATTAAAAAATTATCACACACCTACCATGTCAGTCAACTAGCATCTGTTAAGTACCTGTTATATGGCAGGCAGTATGTTAAAAGCTGAAGATACAAAGAAAGGCAAAAAAAATGTAGCATGAGACAGGCGCTGTACAAAATACTAGGTATACATACAAATAATGGTATTATCCCTATTCATAAGGAGCTTACATTCTATGGAAAGAAATAAAATGGACATATATAAGTATCTTTGGAATATATAAAGAATAAGTACAATTTAATACCAAGTTGTGAGGTAGAGAAGAATGGTAAAGGGAATGAGAAAAGGCTTCTGAAGAATAGGGAGTCTGTCAGGAGGTATGAGGAAAGAGTATTTTACAGGGATAGGAGTTAGCAAGTAGAGTCATGAGATGGGAGATGAATGCTCTATTGTGTAAGAGAGAACAGGTCAGTTTGACTGTACTGTAGAGTATGGGAGAAAGAATCATGTATATCAAAGCTTGAAAGGTCGGTTATAGTCAGGATGTGAAGAGTTTTAGAAAACTAAAGTGGAAGCAATAGGAAATCATTGGATTTCATTGAGGAGGGAAGTGACATGGTCAGATCTGTGCTTAAAGAAAATGACTTTGATAGCTGTATAGAGGATTGAGACCAATCAACAGGCCACTGCAGTGGTTTCAGCAGGAGATGATACAGGGTGGTTAAATGAGGAGAGAAATAGGGTTATATATGATAGATTTTGTGGAGATGGATATGGCACAGTATGGCAACTGATTGAACATGTGGAGTATGAGAAAATGAGGAGTCCGTGATAACACCAAAGTAATGAACCTGGGATCATGGAGGAATAGTGGTACTTTTGAAAGAAATAGAGAGGTTTAGAAGAGGAATGCATTTGAGGGAAATATAATGAGTTCTGCTTGAGACATGTTAAGGTTGAGATGTCTTGGGAACATCAAGTCTGAAATGCCCAATAGTCAGTTGGTGAGGAAGTACTGAAGCTCAAGGGAGATAAGGACACTATGAGTCATCTGCACGGAGGTGATAATTACCACAAAGTCAGAGCAAGAGAAGAGGAGCTTGGATAGCACCTTAGACATCTCTTGCCTAAAATATTGAGGAATGCCCACATTTTGGGACAATGATGAGGATGAGTCAGCAAAGGTAACTGAAAAGGTATTGTCAGGGAGTTAGGAGGACAACCAAGAGAGGGCAGTGTCATTGAGAAGTCAAAGAAGAGAGAGTATTTACAAGGAGAAGTTGGTCAGTAGGGTCAAACGCAGTAGAGACATCAGGAAGCATGGGGACTAATTTTCCTAGCAATTTTTATTAAATGGGTACCCCTTCCACCAATAGATTGTATTCTTGGGTTTACTGAATGGTGGATTACTAGGTGCATTTCCTTCCAGTCCTTGCTTGTCTCTTCTGTTCCACTAACTCACTTTACAATTTTTTTTTTACTCAATACCAAATAGTTTTGATGATTATTGTTTTGAAATGTATCTTGAGATATGACATGCCCCTTTCATTCTTGTATTAAAAAAAAATTCCCTTACCTTTATAACCTCCAGAAAGCTACTTTACCATCTAAGCCTAAGTTTTCTTATCTGCAAAACTATGGAGTTCAGATGATCTCTGAAGCCTCTTCCAATTCTCTATCTGTGATCCTGTCATCCTAGAATTCCATGATGCTGTAAAATATTTTTGTTCATCTAAATAAATGTTGTTTATTTTGAATAATTCTACTGTATAAAGTGGTTGGTACAGACATTTTTCTATAAATTGATTTAGCTAGGTTTTTTTAAAAAAAATATATTGCTGAGGCCTAACCATTAACAATAAATATCTGTCCAATTATTTGTCTTCCTTTATTTTTGTAAATAAAAAAAAAAACATAAAATCATCATGTACCTGCCCGTGTTGTAATATAGTCCCACAAAACAACATAGGTTCATCTGTAGGCCGGGTGTCACTGAGTTCTGTCCCCAGTCTGCTTCTTCATTGTTAGGTCTACGAGACTTCTGCCTTCACCCCTGTCTCCTTGTGAACCTCTAGAAAGAAGTCTCTTACTGGTCTTTCTTTTGTCACTCTATTGCAGTTTTTGTCCTTAACCTGCTGCATTTATTCACTATTCCTGCATTTCTGATGCTTGGGGTGTTGGAGAAGCAAATCATTGCTTTATTTCTGATTTGCTTCCTAAAAGTGTTTCAAATTCTTCTTTATTATGGAATGTCCATTTTTTTCCACGTATGGTTAAAATCAGGTTGCAAAATAGGTCATCCTGGGCTGCATCCTGAGCTCCATTGCTCTTCATAACACATTATTCCATTCCCTCCTACATAGTCTAGTGGCTATGGAATAGTCTTGTATTATTTAAATGCCTTTTGCTTTGTATTTACAGGTCATTCTCCTGATGGTTTGAAGAACTTATTTCCAAAATGAATTGTTAAATTTTACCACTATATGTCTTGGAGTTTGTAGCCTTGATTTTTTTTTCTGGAGGCAATCTGTTAATTCTTTCTGTTGGAATTTCATTTTCTGTGTTCAGAAGTTCTGGGAAGTTCTCTCTTATTATTTCCTTCATTATGGTATTAAGGTTTTTTTGTCCCATCCTGTTCTTCTGGGAAATGTATGATCTTGTGGTTGAACATGCCTCCTGTCTTCAAGATCAATATGTTTTGCTTGCATAGGGAACATGTTTTCTTTTAATGTTAGTGTTTTTTGCTTCCCTTTAAGATTATTCACCACTTCCTTGTATTTGCATTCTCAGTCATTCCCAATTTTAGATTCTACTGAGGCACATGGTATTATACTCTAATCCCTCATTTTAACTAGGTATGAATTTTTGTTCATGTTTGTTGTAAACATCAAATCATTATGATGAGGTCTAGAGGTTAGGGGTCCTGGAATCCCAAAATCACAACATGTGGTCCTGCCCAAAAGAATTCAACCCAAGCCTTTCAGCCAAAATCAAGGTTTATTGAATATTTGATATATTAGCTAGACTTTTAAGGAATCTGAGCATCTTTGGGCTTTTGGCTAGATTGTGAAAATCTGTGCAGTGGCTAGATTTTAGGAATAAGAGCATCTTAATGAAGACAAGATGGACCTTATATACAGAAAGACTGTGGGAGGGATCTAAGAGTGGCCAAGTAGTCTATGAGGTAATAGAATTCCAGGGAAATGGAGCCTAGATAGGACCAAGGGTGGGAAGTGGCCTGGGGTCATAGGGAGGCAAGACAATGGAAGGGAGATTGGGTATAGCCACAATGAAATGCCAGTTGATGGGATTAGATTTGTCCATGTGGGAAAGTCCAGGGTTTTTCCTTTCATGGGCCTAGATCCCAACCCCATCATTTGGGTTTAATTTTGTAATCTATTTTGCCTTGATTCTCTGTTTTATGGATAAATTCATCCAATTCCTGTTAAAATTATATTTACTAAGTTCATTTTTGCCTCTTTCAAATACTGCTATCTATTTTCTCTCATCTCCATCCTTTAGGAGAAAAAAAGATAAGAACAAAACAAATGAAATCATCATTAGGTATCTGTAGTTTGTTTTATTTGTGGAAAATCTGACATCAATGTTCTCCACTCTCTTTCTGACCAGGAAATGTGTCTTCCTTTTTTTTTTTCCTTTTGTAATTTGTTGTGTGTAGTTTTCTGATTTCACCTTTTATCTCAAATCTCTTTCTTTTTCTCCACATACTATCCCAGACCCTTGTGTTCTCCATTATATTTTTCTTAGCATATACTTTTGAAGAGTGAAGCGTAGTGTTGACTCACTACCACGGGGAGATTCCATTAAGTTTGCTTATGTAGGCCCTTGGTGACTGCTCCACCTGAAGTTACTTTTAAACTTTTTTATTTTGAGGTTGATGTAGTCCTCACTTTATAAAGTCAACTGCATAAGGTCTAGGCTTGGAGTTGGGAAAAGTATAGAGGACAGAACATCTTTTAAAGGCACTTGTTAATTGTTTGATTTATTTCTAGTTATTTCCAGAACCATAACTAGGGCAGGCAGCTGGAGCTTTGTCTCAGGGAATTTAATTTAAAGGGCATTTACAATACCTGCAGTTTCTCAATTGTATAAAATCATCAGAGCTTAGCACAGAGTTAACAGCAGTAGTGCGTTAAAATGGGAAACTTCCATGTGTAGTAAGGGCTATGTGTGTGTATGCTGCTTTATCAAATCTTTGGTAAGTTTTCTCAGTGACATAGGACCTGCCCATCATTTCTTTTGTGCTCACATGTTATCATTTAATGTCTATTCTCTATCCATAGTACATACCTAATAAATGTTGGTGACGGTTGATTGTGTTTGTCTAGAAAAGGGGGAAGGATTATACTTGAGTTTCAAAAGAAAAAGATCTAGTTGACCAAACACATTATAGAATACAAAATAGATGAGTTAATTACCTATAGGCAAAGAAAATAGTCACAGATAAAAGCATATCAGGCAACAACCTGAAAAAGCCTTTTTGACCATAAACGGACAAAAATGAACAGATAACTGAAATGTTTCACCCAAATCATGAATGACCATCTTTTACTCAGAAAAAATGTCTTTCTTTGCCTTAGATGGGTTTGTAAATTGCAACTTAATTTTGTCCTAAAATTCTGTTCTCTCTTTTTCCCCTCTCCCTACTCCTCTTCCCTTACAAAGAAAGGCAAAAATAATCCCTGCCCTCATGAAGCTTTCCTTTAATGGAAGGAGCTTACATTAGAATGGAAAATCTTCTTCTACTGCTTTTCTGTATGACTTTTACAATTAAAACTAACTTCTCATAAAGCAAAGGATGCAGGGAGGTGTGCCTGCTGGTTAACTCATCCCATGATGCCCGTTCTCTTGCATGGACAATCATCCCATTCTTAAAAACAATTGTAAGCAAAAGGCACGAATTAAGTACAGATTATTATATGTTTGAAGGTGGTAGAGAGAGAAATGGATTGCCTCATGGAGAATTATCCAGGTAATTTATAGCAATCCATATAAAAATCCATACTTTGAAGTCCTGTTTCATTAACTCTACCAGGCTTGATCTCATTAATATACCGGTTGGCAGGATATAAAGCTCTATATTTCTTGTCATGGGATGAGTGAATTAGGCTCTTTACATTAGTCTTTAACCAGATCATCTTCCTGTGCCATGAAGATGCCACCCTGTTCCATGATTAATAGCCCCAACTCTACAATAGATGCACCAGAGACTGGACTATAGGATATTGAGCAATGGTTCCTTGTGGCATTTCTAAGTCAGAGCCAGAACAAGGATGAGTCTTTTCCCTGCCGCCTGAATGGACTACTTCATGGAGACAGAGGATGACTCAGGGAACTGTAAAGAGATCATTATCAACTTGAAAAGTCTATAAATCACTTCCAGTTGCCTTTCAACAGGATTCAGATCCTTGGTTCAATCAGGTGGATGCAGAGATGCCTCCGTTGGATGACAATTCAGGAATTGCCACTCAAATAGCAGGGAAGTAATGAGAGCAAGCTTCTCCCTCTGCAAAATCCAGAGGTGAAACTAAATTATCTCCAGGAATCTTTGTGGCTCTGACTTCTATGATCATATAGATCTGAGATATCTGGGTTGCCTCCTTGGATCAGAATGGATTCATTTTGATGCTGCTACATTGGGATGACTGGGCTGTGTCCCTAGGCACCAGAATTTAGAGAGCACTGACAACACTTTAAGGCAAAACAAATTAATTCAGCAAGAAGACCGAGAGTAATTAGTTAAGATTGGAAGCTACTAGATGCAGCCTCCTCTTTACACAGCTGTTTTCCAGTCTGCTAACCCCCTGCCCCATACTTTCTACTCTTGCCATTGACAGTGACCTCCCCAGCAATGTTCCAGGTCTCTCCTTCTCCAGGATCTCCTGTCGTACACTGCATTTTTCTTAAGAAGTTGATGTTAGGATACCTCTCATCATGATTGCACCAGGAGATTTTATGGGGCCTGCCCCAAACTATAGAATTTCTCATTATGGGTCTAGACCTATTCAGGGAATGAGAAAGGGGATTGGAGGGTGTGAGCAGAGTATGCTTAGGATCTATTCCATCATACGTTGCCATTTTGACACATCTGTGATTTCCTATCTTTTGGTACTACCTTCCTTTATTAATGTTTATTCCAAAGCCTTCATATAACTCTATCTATGCCTTTGATCATCCTCCTTCCTTTTCATGCTGTCTAAGAGAAACAACTGGTTTTCTTCTGTTCAAGGTTAGGCTTTCTGCTGCCCTTTTTATCCTCTCTTTCATACTCCCCTCCTTTCCCTTCACCTTGTTCCATTTATTCTCCTCTCCTCTTTTCTCTTCTCCTCTCCTCCTGCTTTCTGTTTCTGTCTATCCATCTCTGGCTTGAATGCTGCCAATGATACACATTCAGTTCCATTTTGGGACAGTTCTGCTTATGACCAAGTTCTTTGTATTAAGCCAAAATCTTTGCATCTATAATTTCTGACTCTGCCCTCTAGAGGTACATAGAAGCCTAATACATTCTCATCACAACTTTTCAGATGTTGGAAGGCAGCTATCAATTCCACCCCTTAATCTTCTCTTCTGTAGAATAAACATTCCTAGTTCCTTCACTAGATTCTTACATCACCTAGTCTTCACAATCATCTTAAACCGAGTGGGTAGAGCAGAGCTTTGTCCAGGGTGCTGCCATCTGGATGGCACACTTCACTGCTGGGAGTTGTGCTTCTCCAAGGGATGACTTGTCTTCACCGCAGGTCTGGCTGACTTGTGTCACAACAACCCCCGGATTCCTTCATGTTGGTGCTCCTTTCCTAGACTCCATTTTCCCATTTTCCCAGGCCTCATGAAAGAAAGGGTTGGACTTCCCTATCTCCTACTGTGACTCTGACTTTAGCCAAATTATATTCTTTGTTGCTTACCAGACCTCATCCCTTTCCCTTTCCAGCTCAATTGTTTTTACCCCAGGTTAAAAAAAAAGTCTTTTTTACATCTTTGATCTCAACTTTGCTCATGATCCTTGTTGCCATATATATATTTGGCTTAGCTTATCTCTTAAAATTCATTGTGTGTGTGTGTATGTCTGTGTGTGTGTATACAATTTGGCTTACCTTATCTCTTAAATTCATTGTACTGTACACTCTGAGTAATGCACAACACTGAAACTTTTCTCTTCCTTTTTCTGGGTACTAAACTTTTATTAATAAAGTCTGAGATCTCATTAGCTTTTGGACAGACATATTATGCCACTGACTTTCCAGCTTATTAAAAGTTCTAAATAATATTTAGTTAGCTCTGTGTAGCCAAGTTTCTGCCTTTCTGTTCTTGTATTGTTGATGTTTTAAACCCAAGGAGAATAACTTTACATTAGTTCTTGTAATCTCACTCCTTCCCCAAGCCTTTTTTGGTTTGTTTGTTTGTTTGGTTGTTTTTTCCCTGAAGGGCAACCTTGCAAGGCCAGTGCTGCTGTCCTGAGAGATAGAAGTGACTTTTGACTAGCTAGGAGACCTCTAAGCCTGAATCCTGGATAAAGTGAAAAGAACTCAGAAAGGGATTTTTTAGAGAGATGTACAATTGATCTGAGAGGCAGAAGTGATTTTTGATTGGCTAAGAGACTTCTAAGCCTGAATCCTGGATAAAGTGAAAAGACCTCAGAAGGGGATTTTTCGTAGAGATGTACAGTTGTTCTTGGCAGTATCTGGAGGTACAGATAGAGAAAAGGAAGGAACACTTCTTTTGTTGGGGAACAGCTTCCCTACATTTCAGCTGCCCTACATTGAACTCATCTGCCATTCAGAAGTTTACACTTTGCTCCTTGAACATTGGTTCCTCAAACTCAACATCCTAAATTTCTCCACCTTATTAAGCATCTAGGTTTAGATGTCTCTCAGGCAATCAGAAGTCACGACTCCCTCCCCACATGCAGCATTCAATATCACAGAGCTGGCTTTCCAGAAACCAGCCTAGCCTTAGAGTGGGAATAAGGTTACATTCTTATTAAATTTTACTTGGTCAATTCCACATTTCCACCTTGTGGAGATATTTTTAGATCTCCATACTGTTATCCAATGTATCCCAGCTTCACGTCACATATAAATTTGATAAGAATGTCATATCTGTCTTCATTGAAGTCATTGAAGAAAATGTTCAACCAAAGGCAGAGCAGTTGAGGTGGGCCTGGACAGAAGATGTCATCTGACTGCACATAGAGACACAGCAGCGGAGGAAAATTACTGAAGTGTCTTACATATAGCATTTCCCTACCAGGTCCTATTTTATTCTCCTTCTAAAACAGCAATGGTAAAAAAAAATAAATAAATACAAAATTGTCTTCCCCATGAGCTCTCTAAGCATGTGCCAACCCCATGATATTTTCCTTTTGGTTTGGAAGAGAATTCTGATTTAACAAAAATCAGAACTATTTCATAAATGATGAAACTGAGTCTCAGCTTCATCTATCAGAAGGGGAGGAGAGTTAAGCTAAATTGTCTCTAAAGTCTGTTTTAAGTCCTTTGCATTATCATCACCCAATCCTTCAGTAGTTTGTACCAAAGTTCAGTTCAGCTTGTAGCCCATGGCACAAAACTTTCCCCAAATGAAAGCAAGCACCTGGAGAAAGCCCCCTATGTACACCCTGATGCTGTAATACTCTGCCATAAAGAGATAGGACCTGTCTACTCATCTTCCTTCCAACACACAAAACTTTGCAACTGTAGCATAATGGGCCAGCCTAGCCAACAGCCCAGAGGCTTTGGCTCTCATTGCTATCATATCTTGCCTATGGGAAATCTCCAAGTGGGAGAAAGACTGGTACCTTTAGGTTGTGGGGGAGAGATCTTGGAAACAATTATTGCCTTCCTGCCCTTCTAGCGTAACTGCCCTGTCTCTCTGATTGTAGGAATTTTGTGTTAAGTGATACTTTTACCTAAGCTCTACCCCTCTTCTATTATCAGGAAGAAATTTTATTTTATAACTTTTTCCCTACTTCCTGCCTGCCAATTTAAACATAATCTCAGCCTAGCTTTCCTTAACTGATTCAGCCTGTCATTCAACACAAGATTTTAAACAAATACAGGAGAACTGTTTTCTCTTGAGGCACATTAATAGGCTCAGGGGAAATCTGGCTAAGAATTGCTTGTTTTCCAGCAATATCTGCATTTTATGTTAAATCTGTCTATGGTAGCTCCTTTTGCCATGGGACTAGAGATTGTAAGCTGCCTTTCAAGAGTCTTAAGCATATAAGGAACATCATTTTTGCAGTTTTCTTGAGTAAAACAAATAGTTCCAGTTGAATAAATAGGCAATAATAAATTGTTAATAACCTTCAGAGAGCACTGCTTACAATGATGGCTCTTTGCCCACTCGAGCAAATGTTAGAATGTTCACTACCTCACTCTCACCGTGTTTGTTCTCAGCCTCCCATAGTCCGCTTTCCCAAAGGATTCCCACTTTTTACAGTCTCCACCCAAGTCAGCATTTCACCCTGTAGTGCCAGTGGCTGCTCTAAATTCCTGGATGGAATTTCCTCATCAGGGAATTCCCATATGATAGAGATCACAAGTCTTAGTCTCTACCCTTATTACCCGCTCATCTCCTTTGATGTTCAAAACAACCCTATGAAGTAGATACTATAGATATTCTTATCTGCATTTTATAGAAAAGGCAGAATTCAAGCATAGGGATCTCCCACCTCCTAAGTCCTTTACTTTTCCCACTGCTAAGAAGCTAACTCTTCTTGCCTCAGAAGCCTTTTCAATAGAAACTGTTTCAGTTAGGAAAGGCTCTCCCTAGTCCAGCACCAAGCTACCCATTCAGCATATTTCAGATTGATCCCGTTAGTGCAATCCAAATTTCTAATCCAACTGGACTAATCATTACTATCTAATCCTGGATTCTCCCACCTCCATGGCTTTCCCAGGCCACCCCCCATGTTTTTTTAGGTTTTCACTCTTTATCTATAGCTGCTGGAATGTTTCTCTTCCTTCAAGACCCAGCTAAGATGGTACTTCTTCTCCAAAGCCTTTCTAGATTCACTTAGAGTCATGTGCCACCTCCCTCCTCAAATTTTATGTCACTCTCTCTTGCCATTGTCACACTCCATATTACGTCAGACTCATTGGGCTGTTCTTTCCTATCATTCTTGTGTAGTGTATACATCTTTAGTATGTGGGCTCCCCAAAGACTTGTTTTTCATCTTCTTATTTACACTGTCTAGCACCAAACATAATAGGGATTTATTTCCTGTTTGATGAATTTAATTAAATTGAAATAGTAACTTTAAGAGTCCTGTAGAGCCCATGGAAGTTTTTTTTTTTATATATAGTAGGGGTAAGCTATGTAGGATTGTAGATTTAGAGAACCTTTGAGAGCAACTGATTCATCCCTCTCATTTTATAGAAGGAGAAACTGCTCCTGAGTGGGATTAACCTCTCTCACAGTAGCAGAACAGAGCAAATGGCAAAGTTTGGGGGGGGGGGGTTCAGTGTCAGTGCTGACGGGGAGGGTGGGTTAGATGAGGGGACAGATACAGACTCACAGACAGTGAGAAAGAGACAGAGAGAGACAGAGACAGAGAGAGACAGAGAGAGGAAAGAGAACTGGGTCTTTTCTCACCCTACCAAAGAAGCCAAGAGTTGAAGGGACAAAGGCACAAGGAGCCCAGAAGATGTGGTCAGTCTTAAGTACTTGTCACTACTTCAGTCTAGCCAGGTCATGTGTAATAATTACTTTCCTTTTTTCTCTTGCTGCTCCTGAAAATTTGACTTCGTCTTCCTACCTTCAAGCATCTTAAATTTAAAGCCTTTGGTGAGAGGATGGAGATGGGCAAAGGAGCTGTTCCTTTATAAGGGGTAAGTCATTTTAAATGAAGGAGTTCCATCTCTGTCAACAGTAACAAAAAGCCTAGTCACATGACTCTTCTGAGCCCTGT
This sequence comes from Vombatus ursinus, assembly GCF_900497805.2. Classification (NCBI taxonomy): domain Eukaryota; kingdom Metazoa; phylum Chordata; class Mammalia; order Diprotodontia; family Vombatidae; genus Vombatus; species Vombatus ursinus. Next base: position 6,475,290 of record NW_020951112.1, on the reverse strand, counting down.
CACTGGAAGGCTTTTCCAATCCCCTTAAATTCTAGTGCTTTCCCTGTTGATTATCTCCTGTTTATTCTGTAAATAACTTGTTTGACAGTAAATCTCTTGTTTGTATATAATTGTTAGGAGGCAACTAGGTTGAACAGTGGATAGAACCCTGCACTTCAAGTTAGAAAGGCTCATCTTCCTAAGTTCAAATCTTGCCTCGGGCAGGAGCTGAGTCACCCTGGACAAGTCACTTAACCCTGTTTGCCTCAGTTTCCTCATCTGTAAAGTGAGCAGGAGAAGGAAATGGCAAACTACTCTAGTATCTTTGCCAAGAAAACCCCAAAGGGGGTCATGAAGAGTTGGACACAACTGAAATGACTGAACAACAACAACTTATTGTTTGCTTGTTTTCTCTTCCATTAGAATGTGAGCTCTTTGGAGGTGAAGACTTGTCTTTGACCTTTCTTTGTATCACCAGCATTTATCACCATGCCTGGCACATAGTAGGTGCTTAATAAATGTTTCTTTGCTGACTGGCTGTATTGCTGGAGTTCAGTAGGAGAAGGACATTATAGTTCCCTCTACTCTAGGTAGCTCAGAGCTAGCCAAGTATCCTTTGTTAATTTTAATATTACCCAGGATGGCTTAGGCCAGCAGAATTCTCCCAAATAGAAATGCTCTGAGTTCCTTTCTGGCTTTAGGGATCTGAGACTCTGATCCTGTATTTGTTTTTCAAATTTGTTGGGTTATGTTAATGTGCATATTCAGTTTAGAATTATTCAAACAGGGATTAGCTCTTGGGGAAAAATATAGAAGCTAGTATGAGGAGTATGTGAAAGTAGGTAGGGTTGGTGATTTGCCCCTAGGGAATGGCAGTCATTGTACTCCCCCCAGGCCTTCTCTCAAGTACTGGAAGCCCCTAGCTGGAAATCAGCGGGTGATTTTATAAAAATAGGCAGAATTTGGCACTTTACATTGATTTTTGCGAAGCAGAGCACATTTTTAAAAATAGGGTTGTTTTTTTTTTTTACAGCTTCCCATTTTTTGTGACTCTCAGCATTTAAACTTCTTTTAAAAAGAGAGAAAGACAAAGACAAATCCCAAACATCTATCTTACTATCACTTTTTAAAGGATAATGACTTCCCAACTCAAACCAAAAAAGTCCTCCTTGATCTCTTTGGAAAAGGCCAGAATCAGCCTGGGAGGAGATTCCATGGGAGTCTTCACTCACGTTGTAAAGTTGTTCACACAAAATAGGTCATTCTCCTGGTTTCAATGCTTGAGTTTCTAGGCTCTAATAAAACTGTTTGGCTCCTCTAAACTCCATCAGCATCTCTCCCATGTTTTAAAGCCCTTGTTATTTTGCCTTTTATGTAACTTTAAAGTTTTGCATTTCTGTCCCAGAGAGGTCTCTGGATAAATGAACTCCAAACATGGATTGTTCTAAAGAGCCTAAATCTTCTTCAAGTATTTTTTCCCCTTGACTTTTTGATAACTGGTTCCACAAAGTTTCAAAGGTATATGTATTTTGTAAGCTAGTGCCTTTGCCCACTTTTGAGGATGGTTTGGAATGTAGGTAGGTAGGTTTTTCTTTTTTTCTCTTTTTTTTCTTCTTTTTTTTGTTAGGCAATGGGGTTAAATGACTTGCCCATGGTCACACAGCTAGTAAGTGTTATGTGTCTGAGGTCAGATTTGAACTCGGGTCCTCCTGAATCCAGGGCCGGTGTGCCACCTAGCTGCCCCCTGGTAGGTAGGTTTTTCAATCTGTATGTTCAAGATAAACAGATTTTTCAAGATTTCTTTGGTTTCCTCATCTACAAAATGGGTTTAATTAAGAGATGCACAAGTTGACTTCATGAGGTTGTTGGACAACACCAGTAAGGTAATGTATGCAAAGTCCACTGCAAATCATTATAGAAATATGGCTGCAACTCTCTCTGATGTCTTCCCATCTCCATCTGGAATGAATGAATGAATTGAATTGAATGAATGAATGAATGAATGAATGGCTTTTATCAAGCATTGACTATGTCCTAAGCACTATGCTCAATATTTGAGATATAAATGTAAAAGTAAAACAGTCTGTGCCTGGGGTTTACATTTTTTTTTTAGGCAATTGGAGTTAAGTGATTTGCCCAGGGTCACATAGCTAGTAAGTGTCAAGTGTTTGAGGCTAGATTTGAACTCAGGTCCTCCTGACTTCAAGGCCAGAGCTCTCTCTACTACATCACCTATTTGCCCTGGGGTTTATATTTTAACCGGATTTTAGACAGTGATATTCAAGGAAGAGTGTTTTTGGTCTAAGAAGTCATGACAATCAAAAGAGAATGGAACCATAATGGAGTGGATTATTATGTTCTTTCTAGAAGCAATTGTAGTATTGATTATATTATGGTTCCCAGAAAGGTAGAAAACTGGACATTGAAATAGGGGTACTGTTTCCAAGCAGGGAATCAGAGCAGATGGCAAAAAACATGGACAAGGTGGATGACTCAGCCAGAAGTGAAGCATGTACTGGTCTGGGGTCAGCTAGATGGTGAGTTAGGTCAATTTGGACATAAAAGTCACCATCCTTGACTCTTTTATTTCTCTCAGGATGAAGTCTCTGAATGGTCTAATGGGAGAGACAACATGCAAATAACTGTATGAAAACAAGATGTGTACAAGATAAAATTGAAGATAATCTCTGGGGAAGGCACTAGCATTTTGAGGGACCAAGAAAAGTTTTTTTGTTTTGTTTTGTTTTGTTTTTTGCAGAAGGCAAGATTTTATCTGAGATTTCAAGGAAGTCAGAGAAGCCAGGAGGTAGAGATGTGGAGGCAGAACATTCTGGAAACAGAAATGGAAACAACCAGTGAAAATTGTGGAGTTGAGAGGTGGAGTATTTTGTATGAGAAACAACAAAGAATCCAATGTCTTTGGATTATGTTGGGAAGGAGGTGTAAGGTGTAAGAAGATTGGGAAGGTAGAGAGTTATAAGTTCTACAAGCCAAACAGAGGATTTATATTTGATCCTGGGGGTAACAGGGAGCCACTGGGGTGGGATAGGGGTGAGTGTGACCTGGTCAGACCTGCACTTCGGAAGATTATTTGATGGCTAAGTGGAGGAACGACTAGGATGGGAAGACACTTGGGGCAGAAAGGCCTAGGCATAAAGTGATGAAGGCCTTTATTAAGGAACAGTAAGCATCAGAAGAGGGAGGATGTGTGGGGTATATGGGAGAAATACAAATGTAAGTGACGTGACTTGGCAACAAATTGGATATAGGGGTGAGGGAGGTAAGAGACAGTGAGAATTTGAGGATGACACCTAGTTTGTGAGCCTAAGTGACTGGGTGGTACATTGAGCAGTAAGGAAGCTCAGAAGGTGAAAAGATTTATCCAGTAGGCATCTAGAAAGTTGAGTCTACAAAACTCACAAAGAAAGCAAGAGTGTAAAGAATTTCCACAACGGTAAATGAAAAACTAGTTTCAAGGGAATTTACTGAAAGATGGCGGTGAGGTATTACTGTTTAGACTTATTTACGCTTGAATGTGGTATAGAGGTTAAGGAATAGATCTCCAAAGATAGAATTGTAGTGACTTCTTAAACAAATCATCAAGACAAAGACAACATGGTGGACTCAAAATGGTACTGAAATCAGAAACTAAGAATCTGGGTTCTTAGAAAGGACCCCCTTTCCATACAAGTAAATCCCTTGAAAACTATTACATAAGTCTGAAGCAAATTGCAAGGCAATAACCATTCAAAATCACAGCTAACGACCTGCTACTGATACGTTTCTTTTACTGACCAGAAGATACTTTAAAATTTAAAGCAAAAAAAATTCCATTAATAGCGTAGTAAAAAGCACAATGTAGAATCAATCCTACAATCCAATATAACAAGAACTTTCCCCCGAAAAGATCAAAACAAAACATGGTTACACTCTTCCACAGGATACCACATCACTAGTAAGAAACACTTAAAGGATATATGTGATAAAGGAACCCACATGACCAAGGAACATGAATGGAGGGGGTACACACATGGCCAAGATATATGGGAATGAACATACATGGGGCACCTCATGCCTCAGGTACTACTATTTGCTTACCTGCAGAGTTGCTATGTCTTCTGATCATGTCACTGGTTGAACTGTTTTCTTTTTGCAGAAATGGGCATCATCTTTTCTGCCTCTGTCTGATAGATCTCAACTGAGCTGCTACTTTGCTATCTGTTACTATTTGCTTTTAGCTACTGTGTTCTCTTTCTCTATAGGGAGATGGTCAGTTACCTATTTTAGTTCATAGCCCCAGGGGCTACTTCATCCCTTGAGTTCAAATGCTACCTCTGTTATTTCATGCTATCGATATAGATAGATATAGATTTAAAAATATAGAGATTTGGAAAAAATACATACAGATATAGCAATATATCCTAGATGGATATCCAGTACATAGGTATAGAAGCCTTTAGGCATTTGTCTTTGGAATTGACTCTGGATCTGTCTTATGGGTCATTCTCTAATCTCAATTCATTATCTTCCTGTCCTTTCACCTCTTTTCTGTTATTTCTGTGAATTTGCGGTACATGAAAATATCACCCCTTGAACAAGACTGGAAGATTTAAGTAGAGCTTATGGTTTGTGTCCTATTATCCTGTCAATCATAAAGGCTTCTCTTCTTACACATGCAAATCCCAGCTTTTCTACTTTGTACCAGTGTGACCCCAGGCAAGTTATTTCATCTCTCTCAGCCTTAGTTTCCTCATTTGTCAAATGAGGAGAGTGAACTAGCTTCTCTCCAAAGTCCCTTCCAGCTCTAAATCTGTAATACTCTCATCAGATGACCTCTTCTGTCTACATGCCAAGGAAACCCTGATTCTAGCTATACCCCCTCTTCTTGGAGCAGTGGTTAGACTGCCAAGTCTACAGTCAGGAAGACTCACCTTCATGAGTTCAAATTCAGCCTCAGACACTTATTAGCTGTGTGACCCTGAGCAAGTCACTTTACTCTGTTTGCCTCACTTTCCTCATCTGTAAAATGAACTGGAGAAGGAAATGGTGAACCACTTTAGCATCTCTGCCAAGAAAACCCTAAATGGGGTCATAAAGAGTTGGATATGACTAAAACAACTAAACAACACTTCACATTTGTTCCTGGAACATAGCAAACACTTAATGAATGAATGACTGCCTGCTATCTGACAACCTGGTTGTAGTCCACTTAAGGGTTTGTTTTTTTTTTTTAACAAAAAAATTATGTTGTAACAGAGAACAGTAGTGACTGTTAGTGACTCCAGGCCCTTTCAAGAGAGTGGAGTTTGTGCCAGAGGGGAAGCTAGTCAACAGCAGGAGACTGATATCAGTTGGTAAGAAAATAAATGTAAATAAATCTGTAAACATAAACTCTAGCACCAAAGGGCAAAGAAGTGGAATTGCAAGGCATTCATTCGAGAAAAATGACTCCCTTCTCATTGGGAAGAAGGAGACTCATGAGGAGATTCATCCATAATCTTTATCCTTTGCTCCTCAAGACCCAGAAAAGAAAAGAAAGAAGTATATAGGCTCAGAGAAAGCTAATGGAGTCGGTCTGGGGAAAGTGTCATACTTTTCATGAGAAGAACAGAAAGTAGTCATAGCTCAGATTTTCTTGCTCTTAAGGTCAAAGCCAAAGAAGAAGATAGTGTCAGCATTGTGGACAAGCTCCTTCACCAAAAAAGGTTCTATACTACTTGAAAGATGGTATTTCATACCCTCCTGAAATAAAACAAGCCATATTATTATTTTTTTTTCTTTTGGGTCAAACCTGTTATTTCATTGATATAGGGAATCCTGGGTAATCTATCAATGCAGATGGTCAGTTGTTCCACAAGTTATACAGTGTTTTTGTGTTGCTTTGGGCACCGAAGCAGTTAGTCCAGTGGTTATCAGCCAGTAAAGTGCCCAATTGTTCTTAGATATTTTGATGCATTCAAATCTTACTCAGAACTTAAAAGAAACATTTGTGTTCTGATAATATTGATAAAAATAGATTCTTAGCTATTTCAGTGGAGGTCATCTTATATTACATATTGATAATTGAGTGGGAAACAAAGCTAATCCTTATGCACTCTTTTAAAAAGCCTGGTTGTTTGGAACACAAAATCCAACCGAGATACTAACACTAACTTAGTGACAGTTTACCTTAATTGCTATAATGGTTTCTTAAAAGACACATAGCTCTCTGTGGGACACTAGCCCAGTGTGGATAATGATGGCAAAATCGTTATGTACCTTTCCTTTCTACCAGAGCCTGGAATGAGTTGGGAGGGAAACCCATTGTCTATCTTCTTCATGCTATACACTAGCCCCAGCTGTCCAAAGATATAATGACTTCTTTATTTCCAGTTTGAAATCAAGTGTCCCCATTTAGTACACAATAGAAGTTGCCATATTTTCCAACCCACAGAAGCCATTCCAAAGGATGGTATATTTATTGGCTGTGAAAATAACATCCAGATTTTATTATTATCATTTTTTTTTTTGGAGAAGACGATGCTAGGAAGATAAAGCCTTTCTGTTGTTCCTTTTTATTTCCTCCAAAGACCGAGGACTAAGATGACTCAGTTGGTAACAGGTGGGATTTGAACTTACATATACCCCAATTTTGAGTCCAGTGTTCTTGCCATTTCTACACCCTGCCTATCATTTTCTTTGTTAGTACTTCTACTAGGGACATTTTTAACCCTGTCACTCCCTTCCTCAAGAATCCTTAATGGATCTCTGTTGTCTTTAGGGAAAATGACAAATTTCTCAGCTTAGCATTTCAAAGCCTCAGCATTGATTGGCCCTGGCCTATCTTCCCCAATTCATTTTACATTTCTTTACTCTTGTTTAGTTGTTTAAGTCATGTCTAACTCTTCATGACCCCATTTTGGGGTTTTCTTGGCAAACATACTGGAGTGGTTTACCATTTCTTTCTCTAGCTCATTTTACAGATGAGGAAACTGAGGCAAACAGAGTTAAGTGACTTGCCTAGGGTCACACTGCTAGGAAATGTCTGAGGCTAGATTTGAACTCATGAAGATGGGTCTTCCTGATTCCAAGCCCAATGCTCTATCCCAGGGGTGGGGCACATATAACTTCAAGGACACATGTGCCCCTCTAGATCCTCAAGTGTGGTCCTTTGACTGAGTCCAAATTTCACAGAACAAATCTCCTTAATGAAAGGATTTGTTCTGTAAAACTTGGACTCAGTCAAAAGGCTGCTCTTAAGGACTTAAAAGGCCACAGGTTCCCCACCCCTGCTCTATCCACTGCTCCACCTAACTGCTTTACTCTACATTCCACAAAATTGGCCTTCTCGTTGGAACTCAGAATTCTATCTGTCATCTCCCTACCTTTGTGCAAGGCTATCAGTCGGTTATTGAGTATTCTTGCGCTGTTCTCTTGCAGTACTTGGAATGGGCTCTCCAATCAAGTCTAAGTCTGAGACTTCCTAGTTTCCTCATGGCTTAGCTCTCATGGTTGGATGGTTCGTTATTGTCCTTTGTTCTGGAAGAGAACCAAAATGATATCGCTATGTTAGAGTCAAAGTACAGCATGTCTTCCTGTGCTTGATCAGATCAATACGAGGTCAGAATGTTCTACCACATGTCGGGCACAAATGGTCCATGGGAACATCTGGGCTGGATTCTCTAAATTTGCACATCTCACGTTTCTTTTGAGCTACTTCAGTTCTGCTTTGCTCACAGAGCAAAGTGTCCTCTGCCAGTATCTCCCACGTCACACAATCAATTCCAAAGTTCTTCCCATAAAACCTCCCATGGACGCTCATTCTTGCTCCACCTGGTTTTTTGTTCTTTCTCTCTCTTCATAAAATGCTAATCTGTTTACTTGTTTGTTTTCCCTCCTTGAGGACAGAAACTGGTTTCTTCTTCTCTGTCCTTCATATTTAGTATAATATCTTGCCCATGGAAAATATTTAATGGTGATCTTATAGTGTAGTGGATAAAGTACTTGATGTGGATTGATGAAGACACAGGTTCAAATCTCACCTCTGGCACTAATTATCTGTGTGACCTTGTGCACATCCTTCAGCACTTTTGGACCTCAGTGTCTCTTCTGTAAAATGAGGGGATTAGACTAAGGAGCCTCTGGGATCCCTCCCAGGGCTAAATCTACCTCCCTGACCATCAATTTTCTCTACTCCAAAATGGGGACATCAATACTTATAGTACCTGCATTGCAGGGATATTACTTGGCTCAAAAGAGATAAAGCATTTTGCATTTTTTAAAGTTCCGTGCAAATGTTGGGATTGTCATTATTATTATTGCTATTATCTTTATTATTAGTGTTTATTGAGTTTATATGATAGAAGAATAAAATGAAAACCCCAGATGAGTTTCAGTGATTTTTAAATGGATTTCACTTCTCTCTTCAGAATCTAATAATGATAATAATTATCATAATTGTAATAATAATAGCTAGCATTCACATAGCTCTTTAAGATTGCAAATTATCTTATTCAATTCTTACAATAACCCCAGGAGGTAGGTGCTATTATTATATTTATATGACAGATGAGGAAATTGAGGCAGACAGAGACTAAGTGACTTTCCCAGGGTCACACAGCTAGCAAGTGTCAGTGACCGGATTTAAACTCAGGTCTTCTTGACTCCAGACGCAGTGCTGTTACTCCCTGCACCACCCAGCTGCCTGTATTCCATGTTAGCCGGAAAGATCAGGAGCTGGCAGGGTAAGGTATCTATGTGGACACTTTGTTCAGAATGAACTTCTCCCAAACCTTGCCTACTTTACTTTGTATTCTTCCAATAGGGCATTTATTTATTGTCTTCATTCATTTATTTATTGTCTTTGTAAACAGCTGGTGTTTACTTATTGCCTTTATTCATTTATTTATTGTCTTTGTAAGCAGCTGGCATGTAGTAAGCATTTAATAAATGCTTGTTGACTGATTATTATTTGCACCTCAATTATTTCTATACATTGAATAATGGAATCAAATACGTGGGATATAGCCCGATGATGAGAAGCTTAACACACAAGGAAGGTAGAGAAATTGAAAGTAATATCATTATTCTTGGCAGAAAACTGTGTTTTGATTCCTTAGCATTGCTGTGCCTGGCTGCTTCATATTACTCTTCTGTCCCTCCCACGGGTTTGGGTTCTCTCACACTGGAATTCTTGGCTGTCCTGCTCCCAGCAGCCTGTTCCTTTCAGCTACTGCCTCCCTGGGTCCCTTGAAACCGGTTCCGGTGCCAGGTTTTTATTTATACTTTAAAAATATCCTGTTTCTCTCCTTTTTCCCACCTCCCACTTTGTTGATTTTGGAGCTATCTTCCTGGGCACTACCTTTTTGCCTGGATCTAATGAGAAAACAAACACGTGGGCGAAGTTGGGCTTCCCATCTTCCTTCTTTCTCCCCTCTCCATGGGCAGGCTGCTCCTGAAGGACATTGAGCATCTGGTTTTCTCAGGTTGGGAGAGCCAATGGAGATGTTGGATCAGATTGGGTTTCGGAATGGTGCAGGCCTTCAATAAGTCAACATTAGGGCAGCACTGAAATTGATCCAAGATTCTGGGGCCTAGGAGTGGAGGCAGAGGATGTGTGGTAAGAACAGAGCTAGGCCTCTGGCCTTGTGCCATCTTCGGACTCAGAGCAGTGGGCCAGTTTGCGATGTTGAAGTGGGGAGAGTGTGCAGTGAAGTCATAAGAATTTAAAATCAAGGATGCAGAGTTAGAAGGGACCTCAGAGATTATATGGCCTAACCCTCTCGTTTTACACATACCTTGCCCCAAATTACACAGGAAGGAATTGGAAAAGCCAGATTTGAGCCTTGGTCTGCAGGTTCCAAAGCCAGCAACTCTTCTTTTTTTTCTTCTTTTCACATTTATTTATTTTATTTTTAATTTATGGAATAAAACAAGTATTTCCATAACATAGTAAGATTGCCGCATTCCATATTTCCTCCATTTGTACCATTCTACTAGCTTTTTCTTGTTCGGATTGTATATTGATGTGCAAGAAGTAGCATGGTAGGGTATCTTTGGATTCAGAGTCAGGAAAATCTGAATTCAAGTTCTGACCCTGACACGCATTGCCTGTGTGATTCTGTGCTAGTCACTTGAATTAATTTCCTGGGAGCACCGAGACTTTCTGTTGTTGTTCTTCAATTCTTTCAATCATGTCTGACTCTACGTGACCTTATTTGGGCTTTTCTTGGCAAAGATACTGGAGTGGTTTGCCATTTTCTTCTCCACCTCATTTTGCAGATAAGGAAATCGAGGCAAAGAGGGTTAAATGACTTGCCCAGGGTCACACAGCTAGTGTCTGAGGCTGGATTTGAACTCAGGTCTTCTTGACTCCAGGCCTCGCAGTCTATCCATTAAGACACCTATCTGCCCTATATAGGGAATGTACTTCATCAATTTTTCCTTTGTGGTTGAGTCAAAAATAGTCAAAATCTTCCAGATTTATTTGGGGAGGGGGAATGAGTTTGCCTGTAGAGTTGTTTAAGAACTAGAGGCAACATGGCACCATAGCTGTAGAATTGGAGGTCCTGGATTCAAATTCCACTTAAGACCCTTACCTGGCCGACCTTGAGCAATCTTCTGATTCTCAATTTCCTCGTCTTTAAAATAAGGGGGTTGTATCAGAGGGCCTCTGAAATCTCTTCCAGCTCTGGATTCATGATCCTATGAAATAACAAAAATAATAATAGCTCCTCTCCCCGCCTCCCCCAAACAAATCCAGGAAGATGGCAATGCTATGGACTCTGAGATGCGGATGGCTTAGCGATTCTGTTCACTTGAGCACACGTCTGTTCATATGTTGTTGTTGTTAAATGTAAGTTCGACAGATGGTATGCGTCATCCTGCATGAAATGAGCACATTTTGATTATTTTCCTAGCAAGATGCCATCAGTGCCTTTGAAATCTTGATGTTCCCATTGATCATAAGTGACAGTTCAAAGACTAAATGCGTGAGGGTCACAAGACCTGGGCTCATCTACAGTCACAGATATGACCCATATTAGCTGTGGGACCTTAGTTGGTTAAACTCCCCAAGCCTCAGTTTCCTCATCCGTAAGATGGGGATGGTAATTCTTGTCCTCCTAATTTAATTGGTATAATGCTCGAGTGAAATCAATGAATTACCACTAGGTTAGTCATTGTATCCCATGGACCAGGCGCTCTGCTTGGCCTTGGGAATACAAAGACAGTGAATTAATCCCTGTCCTCAGGGAGTTTGCTTTACATAGGCAATAATGTAGGTAAGTACTTCACCAAAGCAAGGAATATTTACATGTTGTGAATACCTTACTTCTCTCTGCCCCTCACTTCCCACTTTGTTTTCTGCTGGTATTTCTCATGTGTGCTACAATTCTGCTGGTGTCTAGCAGGGAGAATCTGGGCCATCCATTCTCTTTGTTTCCATTCTCTCTCAAGAACCCGGGCTGGTTCCACCCCTCTGGGATCGTGGTGGAATGTGTAGACTGTTCAAGGTGGCATCAGGAAAACTGGGATGCAAATCTCACCGATGAGATTTGGCAATGTGTGATCACAGGCAAGTCACAACCTCCATAAGCCTCTGGACGCTTTTCATTGTTGTTGTTCATCCTTCGTTTTTCAGGAGGACCATGGATATCTTCTAAGACTCCAAGGAATTGATAAGAGTCATTGTCACATAGTGCAGGCCTTGGAGTCAAGAAAACCTGGATTCCAATCCTGTTTTAGATACTTGTTTGCTGTGGGAATCTGGGTGAGTCACGTCACCTCTCGGCCTCAGTTTCCCCATCTGTAAAATGAGGGAAATGGGCTTTAAGGTTCCTTTAAGTTCTTCACCCGTGATCTTCTGATTCTATGGTCCAATAGACCGAGCTTGAGCTCGATCTACCAATGAAGTGAAATATTGTTATTTTACTTGGGCCTGGTAGTAATTTATTTTGGCTTCATGCCTTGAATCACTTTTTCTAAGTAGGCCTCAGGGAGGGAAGCAGTAGTATCCCTAAGCTGAAATGATTGTTTATTTCTCATATACCAACTGTTCACTTATTTGAGGTACAGTGATCTAACAAGCAGACTATAATAATTATATATGTTCAGATTGTCTTCTTCAGGGATGGTTTGGCACATAGGGGCACTAAGGATTATCTCACTGGTGACCTAGGCTGCCAGTCTTGTAGTATAAGCATTGAAGCCTGACTGGTATTTTATGAAAGCCTTATACTCCTTCCTGAAGTTATATGTGGTTTTTGTTGTTGTTTTGTTGTTTACTTTTGTATTTTTTTCCCTTTTTGTTAAGTTTTGAATTTAATAACCTTATGCTCAATTGAGCATAAAAGGTTCCCCACCAATATTTTTCTCTGCATGCCCACCCAAAGTCATGAGAAGATGCATACAATGCTAAGAGCATTGTACTGAGAATGAAAAGACCTGGGTTCAAATCACAGTTCTGTGATTTACTACTTGTGTGACCACGGGCAAATCACTTCAAATATCTGGCCCTTAGTTTTCTCATCTGTACAAGTGAAAGAGGGCAGCGAGGTGGTACCATGGGTAGAGCACTGGTACTGGAGTCAGGAAGACCAGAGTTCAAATCTGAACTCAGACACACTAGCTGTGTGACCCTGGGCAAGTCACTTAAGCCCAGTTGCCTCCTCCCCCTACAAAAAAAAAATTAAAAAAAAAACAAGTGAAAGAGTTGGGTTAAATGAAGCTAGGCAAGACTCCTTTCAATTATAAATCTTTTTATCCTATTGTAGGTTTTCCTCAAACAAGTAAGACCTTGTTTGTGTTGGAGGGTTACGCACATTCACCTGTGAGCATACAGGTTCCAAAGTACATCAAAAAAATCAGGCTAATTAGTTGTTTTGATGACTCACATAGAAGGTCCCAGTCATAGCATTTTCAAAGCCTTTGAAGACTCAGTCAACTCTTATTGATAGAGACAGTACTTTGTCCTAATCACTTTATGAAGTGTTTGTGTGGAAAAATAGAAATAAACCCAAATTGTGTGGGAACAGGATGAATTTCTATCTTCCCCCTCATCCTGTCTGCTACTGGAGTTGTTTTAAAGATGTTCCCAGTGGGTCTATCAAAGATGAAGTTACATCTGAACTTTTGTTCAGTTAAAAAAAGCAGCAAGTACCTACTAAGGACTTACAATGTGCCAGGCATGGTGCTAAGCACGAACAACGAAAACCATAGGGTTTGTTTTTTATTATTCATTTGTGCAATAGTTTGGTGAACAGTAAATATAAATGAAGGAAATGAAAAACTTACCCCATGACCATTTCCATCTGAATTCCATTGAAAAAGATGAGAATGAGATGATGATGGTGATGATTGATGGTGTTTGATGATGATGACGATGAAAGAATGGATGAGCTGTTGCATGCTTCATTGGAGGGAGCTCTCAAATTTATAGAACAAAGATCCGTTTAAGGGTCTGAGTAGTAGTAATATTAATGATAGATCAGTTATGGCTCTGCCCAAACATATTATCATTGCTCCTGAATAGAACTGAGTATGGCTTCTAAGTCAAACACACCAAAGTCTAGTATCTAAGTCAAACACATCAAAGAAGTATGGCTTCTAAGTCACACACCAAAAGATCATATTAATCGTGTACCTCAATGACTCCATTAAAAAAATAGATCAAATTGCTCTTTCATATCATGACACCCTGCTCTAATGATCAAAAAAGTTATTTGGATTTGATAAATGTAAAACAATGTACATCAAGAAAAAAGTAGAGACTGAAGATTTATAGCTTGAATGTGGAGGTCAAATCAAACCAATGGATTAAGGCAACAATTTTTTAAAAAAATTAATTTGGTTCATATCTAGACAACTGGAGTCAGGAAGACCTGAGTTAAAATCCAGCCTCAAACACTTAATAGCAGTGTGACCCTGGGCAAGTCATTTCACTTGTGTCTGTCTTAGTTTCCTCATCTGTATAATGGGGATCATAGTCAACAGTTACCCCCCATTGCTGTTATGAGGATCAAATGACATATTTGTGAAAAGCTTTTTAATAAACTTTAAAGTGCTATGTAAATGGTAGTTATCATAGTATTATTATTACACCACTTACTTTTCTCAATGGATCCCTACTGCCATCCATTCTAATGAAGACTTTTTTTAAAAGAAGAAGAGGAAGTTCAGCAAAATTAACCAAAATATTGAAAAGGGTTGATATTATGTCCGGTGTTACACTCTCTTGGTCCCTTACCTCTACAAAGAAGATGATCTCTTTTCTTTGGGGTCAAGTTTGGTCATAATAATTTTCCAACATTTAGCTAGGATTGTTTCATTGTTATTCTTTTCATTTACGTCATCATTATAGCCGTTGTCTATTTTTTTCCCTGAATCTGTTTATTTCACTCTTTATCAGTTCTTATAGCATCTTGCCATGTCTCTCTATATTCACCATATTCATTATTCCTGTCAGAATAGTAATTTCCATTATATCCATATACCAAAATTTGTTTAGCCATTCCCCAAATGGCACATGTCTACATTCTATTTTTATACTGTCTGTCTATCTATCTATCTATCTGTCTGTCTATCTATCTATCTGTCTATCTTCCTCTCTATCCATACATGTGTATGTATATGAATATATGCATATATTTGTGTATGTGTGCATGTATGACCTTTATTTTTGTTGATGACCTCCTTAGGTTATAGTTCTAGCAGTGGGATCTCAGGGTCAAAGGGTATGGACATTTACTCACTTTCTTCACATAATTTAAAATTGCTTTCCATAATATTAGATGAGTTCACAGCTCCGCTCCCCCAACAATGCATTAGTGTGGCCTTCTTCCCACAACCTCTCTAAAATTTCCTATGCCCATTTCTGTTCATCTGTAATTTGCTGAGTATGAAGTGAAACCTTTGGGTTGTTTTGACTTGCATTTCTCTTAAGAGAAGTGATTTGGATCATTCATTCCCATGGCTGTTAATAGTCCGCAGTTTCTCTCTTGATAACTGTTTATGTTCTTTGACCACATATTTATTGGGGAATAGCCTTTGGACTTACACATTTCAGTTAGTTGTTTATGTATCTCATATATCAGAGTTTTAGCAGAGATATTTGAGAGAAAATTTTTTTCCCCAGTTGACTGCTACATGGATGAAGTCAATACTTAAAATACCTTTTTCTCCTCTAGGCAAGACATTGAAGATAAAGATGTCAAGGAGAAAGCTTTGGTTGTATATTTCATGAGACTTTTTGGCATCTTGAAATCAAAGCTTAATGGCAAGAACATGTTTAAAGCAGTTAACAAAGTTGTAGTACCACACTTAACACACACTTTCAAACCCATAAAATGGACTATTAACAGCTACCTATGCCATATTAATAAAACACAGGTTGCATCACCCTAAGACACCTATGGAAAGACAAGAATTGATAAATATGATTAGAACACTGGATAAATAGGTTAAAAACTTATAATACTTCTGAGTAAGCAGACATCTTTTTAGCAGGCAATAGTAATGGCAGGTGATAGATATGGTGACTATTGAGTTTGTCAAATGTAACTAAATATGATTTATCTAAGGAGGGAGCCTATCAGATGGCTAAAATCCACAAATGGAATCATCAGATTCTCTATGGATAACATTCCTGTGAACTCTATGAAGAATTCTCAAATAAGTGGCTGAGTCATCCAGATTTATTTATAGAAATGGAGAAGGTTATGGTGGTAATTCAAGACCTGGTTCATCACCAGCAAAAATTACAGATGTGTTATCCACAAGGAGCTCCAGCATATTAATAAAGTCAAATTATGCAAGGAAACAGTCACACACATGCTATACATCATTGCTGGCTGCAAAAATTTAGCCCCTACCAAATACCTCACAAGACTCAACCCTGTAGATAGTATTATAGCTCAGAAGTTCACTCACTACCCACTAATTTTCAAAAGAGGACAAATCTCAAAGCTAGGAAGGAAGAAGAGAAAGAAAAAGGAAGGAAGGAAAGAAGGAAGGAAGGAAGAAGGAAAGGAAAAGAAAGGAAAGAACCACAAACCTTAAAATATTTTTGAGAATTCAACAAAAAACAGACTGGAAGCAGATACTTATTAGAGCTGCTCCCCACAATTCCCTTGATGCAACATCAATCCATAATAATGTAGAGACAGTGTTTTTAAGAACTATTACTACCCTGAATGCTCATAATCTCCAAGCCATGTCAAGTCAAAGTCAAGTCTACCCATCTGGAAGATTCTCCTTCCTCATCTCCATGTCTTGGGTTTCCTGGCTTTGTTCAAGTCTCAGCTAAAATTTCACTTTTTGCAAGAAGCTTTTCCTTTGCCTCATTAACATTAGCGCCTTCCTTCCGTTGATTAATTCTATTTTATCCTGTATATAGTTTGTCCATAGTTGTTTGCATGTTATATCTCCCATTGAACTGTGAACCCCTCATTGGGCTGTGAACTCCTTGAAAACAGTCTGTTTTTGATTTTCTTTATATCCCTAGAGCTTACTGTGTCTAGAATACAGTAGGTGCTTAATAAAGCTTGCTGACTGGACAATGTTTTTTAAAAGATAATGCCATACAGAACACTCATAAACTCCAAGCTATGTGGAAGGAAACTTTTTCCAAAATACCAAGACGTAGGAGAATAAATCAGAATCATATAGAAAAAGAATGAGGTATATACTGAAGTATTTAAGAGTCTAAATAACATTAAACACATATAAAAACATAGCAGGATAGTGACTAGTTCCAGGACCATTTCTAGCTGAACTTCATATGCTAAGAATGCTAAGATGCTAAGAATGCTAAGATGCTAAGAATGAGATAATAATAAGGAATTTGAAGTTGATAATAATGATGTTGAAGATGATAAAGATGTTGTTGAGTGGTTTCAGTCATGTCTGACTCTTTGTGACCCCATTTGGGGTTTTCTTGGCAAAGATACTGGAATAATTTGCATTTTCTTCTCCAGTTCATTTTACAGATAAGGAAACTGAGGCAACAGGGTTAAGTGACTTGCCCGGGGTCACACAGCTAGAATGTGTCTGCCACCGTATTTGAATTCAGGAAGATGAGTCTCTCTGATTCCAAGCCCAGTGTTCTATCCACTGTGCCACTTAACTGCCCTAATTATAAATATTATAAACATAAATATATACATAAATAATATATGTGATTATGATTTTTTTAAGGCATTGGGATCAGTCAATCAAATGCAAACTATGAAATGAAGCGGTAGAAACTGGACAACATCTCACTGCAGGCTGCAAAATCTTAGCATCTAATAAATATATAGAAAGACCCTATCAAATACCTAGAATTATATACCAGAAATTCAATAGGCTCATAATCTGAAAATGACAAATGACTGAAATACAATTATAACCCTAAAAGATCCTTGACAATTTAATGTATCAACTCACTTGGGGATCAGAGCATTATCATATAAAATTGTGGTTCACAATTGCTTGGCTGTAATAATGATCCATAAACATTTAAGAAAAAATATTTTTAATAGATATCACCATACAGAGTACTCATAACCTTCAAACTGCAAGGAGTAAAAAGATTTCAAAATATAGAGACTTAGTGGAAGGAACTGATACCATCTGTGAACATGATGAGTTCCATCTCATCCCCATTGTCCTGTACACTACTTGTATTGTCCCAAAGATGCTTTCACTGCCTACAGAAAATGAGGCAATGTCCCAACTCTTTTTTTAATTAGAAAACCAATTCTTTTATTCACACAGGCAATAGCCTGGATGCCATTAAATTTCAAACAATAATAGCAGCACAGAGATTTGTTTCAGGAGTGCTTCTATCCAAACTTCATTGAAAATGGTGAGAAGAATGAGATGGTGATAGTGATAGGGACTGCACTTATACTTTAATTGGAATAGGGAACTCCCAGGTGAGGAAACTCCCTTCATCAATACTGGTCAGCACCTTTTCTGCTGACAGCCTTAGAGAGTTGCTTGGGACACTGAGAGCTTAAGACACTTGCCCAGCATTTGCCCAGGTCCTTACAACCAGTACATGTTGGCAACTAGTCTTGAACCCCGGTCTGGTTCCAGGGCCAGATTTTTTTCCCCTGTACTTCTAAAGTATGATAGAATGAAATACAGTTATCCCTTCTATATCATGATGTTCCCCATTGTGGGTTGGCAAAAGAATTAAATAGGAATTTTTGGGACTTTTGCAGAAGCCACAGGTGACACACAAAAACCAACAAACAACCCAGAAGAAATTTAGAAACTCAGAAATGCATGCAATATATGCATAGTATTGTAAAATATCAACATATATTTTAATACCTTAATAATTCAGACTTCTTCTCTGGTATGAAGAAAGGGTTGGACCAGTTCACAACTGCACCAACAGTGCATTAATGTCTCAATTTTTCCACATCCAATTTTCCACATTCCCTCTAGCTGTTGGCATTTTAATTTTCTGTCATGTTATCCAATCTGATAGGTAGGAGGTGGTATCTCAGAGTTGTTTACATTTGCCTTTCTCTAATCAGTAGTGATTTAGAGTATTTTTTATGTGACTGTTGATAGTTTTGATCTCTTCTTCTGAAAACTACCTGTTCATATCCTTTGACCATTTATCAACTGGGAATAGCTCAGTTCTACACAAATTTGAGAAATGAGGCCTTTATAGAGAAACTTGCTATAAAATTCCCCCTCCCCCCATTTCCCGTTTTCCTTCTAATTTTGGCTATATTAGTTTTGTTTGTGCAAAAGCTTTTTAATTTCACGTAATCAAAATTATCTATTTTATTTCTGTGATCCTTTCTATTTCTTGCTTGACCATAAGCTCTTCTCTTATCCATTGATCTCTCTGGTACGTTTTCCCATGCTCCCCTAATTTACTTATGATATCCCACTTTATGTCTAAATGATTTATCCATTTTGACCTCATCTTGATATATTGTGTGAAATGGTGATCTATGCTTCATTTCTGCCAAACTGCTCTCTGCTTTTCCTAATAACTTTTGTCAAATGCTGAGTACTTACCCCCAAAACTTGGATCTTGGGATTTATCAAACACTAGATTACTATGGTCACTTACTACTGTGTATTATATACCTAATCCATTCCGCTGATCCACTACTCCATTTTTTAGCCAGTACCAGATAGTTTTAATCACTGCTGCTTTGTAATGTAGTTTGAAATCTGGAATTGCTAGACTGCCTTACTTCATGATTTTTTATTGATTCCTTTGTTATTCTTGACCTTTTGTTCTTCCCGATGAATTTTGTTATTTTTTTTAGCTCTGTAAAATAATTTGTTGGTAGTTTCATTGGTATGACGCTGAATAAATAAACTAGGTATAATTATCATTTTTATTGTATCAGATCAGCTTACCATAAGCAATTAATATTTTTCCAACTGTTAGTATATATAAATGCTGATGATTTCTATGGGCTTATTTTATATCCTGCAATTTTATTGAAGGTGTTAATGGTTTTATCTAGTTCTTGAGTTGATTCTCTAAGGTTATCTGAGTATACAATCATATCATCTGCAAAGAGTGATAGTTTTGTTTCCTCCTTTCCTATTTTTATTTCTTTAATTTATTTTTGTCTTTTTGCTATAGCTAGCACTTCTAATGAACATCCATGCTTCACCGCTGATCTTATCAAGAAGGTGTCAAGTTTATCCCTATTACAGATAATTATTGGTCTGGGTTTTAGAAAGTCTCTATCAATACCTATTTTCTCTAGTCTTTTTAATAGGGGAATATTGTACTTTGTCAAAAGCCTTTTCTACATCTATTGGTATAATCATATGATTTTTGTTAGTTTTGTTATTGAGATGATCAATTATGCTAATAGTTTTCCTAATATTGGAACCAGCCTTGTATTCCTTATATAAATCCCACCTGGTCATAGTGTATGATCTTTGTGACCTATTGCCACAAACTCCTTGGTAGATTTTATTTAAAATTTTTTTTCATCAATATTCATTAAGGAAATTGGGTTATAGTTTTCTTTCTCTGTTTTGGTTTCCATGGTTTAGGTATCACAACCATATTTGAATTTGGTAGGACTCCTTTATCTATTTTTCCAAATAGTTTATGTAGTATTGAGATTTATTGTTTTCTAAATGTTTAGTAGAATTCACTTGTATGTTCATCTGGTCCTAGGGATTTTTTCTTAGGGAGCTCATTGATGGCTTGTTCGATTTCTTTTTTTTTTTTTTAAAGATAGGATTACTTAAATATTCTATTTGTTAATAGAATGCCTATTCTGTTAATCTGGGCAGTTTATAGTTTTGTAAATATTCATCTATTTCACTGAGATTGTCACTTTTACTGGCATATAATTCGGCAAAGTAATTCCTAATAATTGCTGTTATTTCATTTTCATTGGTGGTACATTCATCCTTTTTGTATTTGATACTGGTAATTTGGTTTTCCTCTTTCTTATTTTAATCAAATTAACCTATGGTTTATCTATATTATTGGTTTTTTTCATAAAATCAGATCCTAGTTTATTAGTCCAATGGGTTTTTTTTTGCTCTAAATTTTATTAATCTCTCATTTGTTTTTCAGAATTTCCATATTGGTATGTAATTGGAGATTTTTAATTTGTTTCTTTTTCTAATTTTTGTTTTCATTGCTATGCTCTTTCTTTTATTGATGTATGCATTTACAGATATAATTTTTACTCTAAGTACTGCTTTGGCTTCATCCCACAAATTTTTGTATGCCATCTCATCATTGTCATTCTCTTTAATGAAATTATTGGTTGTTTCTATGATTTGTTCTTTGACCCATTCATTCTTTAGGATTAGATCAGTTTCTGATTCATTTTTTAATCCATGCTTCCATGGCCCTTTATGAAATAAAATTTTTATTTCATTGTGATTTAAAAAGGCCACATTTAATATTTCTGCTTTTCTACATTTGGTTGTAACATTTTTATGCCCTAATACATGGTCAATTTTTATGAAGGTGCCATGTACAGCTGAGAAGAAGGAATACTCCTTGCTCTTCCCATTGAGTTTTCTCCAGAGGTCTATCATTTCTAAATTTTCTAAGATTCTATTCATCTCTTTGACTTCTTTCTTATTTATATTATGGTTTGATTTATCTAGTTCTGAGAGGGGAAAGTTGAGATCCCCTACTAGTATAATTTTTGGTCTCATAAACAGAAGATCACGGGTTCAAATCCCATCTGCGCCTAGTGGCATTAATTTAGGGGCAGCTAGGGAGTGCAGTGAATAGAGTACTGGACCTGGAGTCAGAAAGACTCCTCCTGAGTTCAAATCTGGCCTCAGACAGTTACTAGCTGTGTCAGTCAAGTCATTTAACCCTCTTTGCTTCAGTTTCTTCATCCATAAAATGATCTGGAAGAAGGAAATGACAAATGACTCCAATATCTTTGCCAAGAAAACCCCAAAAGGTGTCACAAAGTTAGACATGACTGTAAAATGACTAAACAACAACTAGTATAGTTTTCTTGTAATTCATTTAATTTTTCCCTTAAGAATTTGGATGTTATTCCATTTGGTACATATGTTTAACATTTATATCACTTCATTGTCTATGGTGCCTTTTAGCAAGATGTAATTTCCCTGTTTATCCCTTTTAATTAGGTCTGGTTTTGCTTTTGCTTTATTTGAGATCATGATTGCTACCCCTGCCTTTTTTACTTTGGCAGAAACATAATAGATTCTGTTCCAGTCCTTTATTTTAATTCTGTGTGTGTCTCTGTTTCAAGTTTGTTTCTTATAAACAACCTATTTTTGGATTCTGGTTAGTAATCCATCTGTTCTTTCCTTCAGTTTTATGAATAAGTTCATCTTATTCATGTCCATAGTTATGATTAATAACTGTGTATTTCCCCCTATCCTATTTTCTTTTGTTTATTTTTCTCTCTGTCTTTTTACCCTGTTCCTCCTCTAAAGTCTGTTTTGCTTCTGACTATTACCTTTTTAATCTGCTTTCCCTTTTATTCCTTCCTCTTTTCCATATCCCCTTCCTCTTCTGCTTCCCTGTTGGGTAAGATAGATTTCTATTACCAATTGAGAGAGAGAGAGAAGAGAGAGACAGAGAGAGAGAGAGAAATTGAGAGAAAGTTTATTTCTTTCTTTAAACCAATTTAGATGTGAGTGAGGTTCAAGTGTTGTCTCCCACCATTTCCCTTTCTGTCGTAAAAGCTTTTCCTTACATACCTCTTTTATGTAAGACAACTTTTCCATTCTCTCTCCCTTTCCTAGGGCATTCCTCTTTCTTACTTTTTTATCATCCCAACATAATTGATTCATTTCCATACTCTCTTTCTTTGTAGAGTCTAACTGCCCTAATAATGATGAAGTTCTTAGAAGTTACATATATCATTTTTCCTTGTAGAAGGTAAACAGTTTAACCTTATTGAGTCCTTTATGATTTCTCCTTTATGTCTCCCCCCCCTTTTTTTTTGCTTCTCTGGAGTCTTTATTTGAAAGTCAGATTTTCTTTTCAACTCAGGTCTTTTCATCAGGAATGTTTGAAAGACCTCTATTTTATTAAATATTTATTTTTTCTTTGAATGTTTATACTCAGTTTTGCTGGACACGTTAATCTTCCTTTGTAATCCCAGCCCTTTCGCCTTCTAGAATATCATATTCCAAGCCCTCAGGTCCTTTAACCATGATAGCTGCAAAATCCTGTATGATCCAGATTGTGGTGTCACGGTATTTGAATGGTTTCTTTCTGGCTGTTTAAAATATTTTTCTTTGACCACAGAGTTCTGGAATTTGGCTAGAATATTTCAGGGAGTTTTTTTGGGGGGGATTTCTTTCAGGTGGTGATCAGTGGCTTCTTTCAATTTCTATTTTACCCTCTGGTTCTAGGATATTGGGGCAGTTTTCTTTGTTAATTTCTTGAAATATGATGTCTAGGCTCTTTCTTTGATTATGGCTTTCAGGTAGTCCAATAATTCTTAAATTACCTCTCCTCCATCTGTTTTCCAGGTCAGTTATTTTTCCAATAAGATATTTCACATTTTCTTTTATTTCTTCATTTTTTTACTTTAGCTTTTTTCTTGTTGTCTGATGCAGTTACTAGCTTCCAGTTGTCTAATTCTAATTTTTTAAAATTAATTTATTTTGAATTATCAACAATCACTTCCATAAGCTTTTGAGTTTTAAATTTTTCTCCCCCTCCCTCCCTACCTCCCTTCCCAAGACTGGATGCAATCTGATATAGGCTATACATATACATTCTTATTAAACATATTTTCATATTAGTGATGTTGTAAGTAAGAATTAGAACCAATAGGAGAAACCACCAGAAAGAGGAAACAAAACACAACAGAAGAAAAAAAAATAGCAAATAGTATGTTTCAATCTGCATTCAAACTCCATAGTTCTTTCTTTGGATGTGGATAGTATTTTCCATGATGAGGCCTTTAGAGATGTCTTAGATCCTTGCACTGCTGAGAGGGGTTAAATCCATCTTTATTAGTCATCACACAATGTGGCTGTTACTGTGTACAACATTCTCCTGGTTCTGCTCACTTCACTCAGCATCAGACCATACAAGTTTTTCCAGGTTTTTCTAAAGTCAGCCTGTTCATCATTTCTTATAACACAATAGTATTCCATTACATTCATATACTACTATTTGTTCAGCCATTCCCCAATTGATGGGCATGCTCTCAATTTCCAATTCTTGGCCACTACAAAAAGAGCTGTTATAACTATTTTTATACATGTAGGTCCTTTTCTCATTTGTATGATCTCTTTGGAATATAGTCCCAGAAGTGCTATTGCTGGGTCAAAGGGTATGCACATTTTTATAGCCCTTTGGGCATAGTTCCAAATTGCCCTCCAAAATGGTTGGATCATTTCACAATTCCACCAACAATGCATTAGTCTTCCAATATTCCCACATATTCTCCAACATTTATCATTTTCCTGTTTTGTCATGTTGGCCCATCTGATAGGTGTGATGCAGTACCTCAGAGTTCTTTTGATTTGCATTTCTCTAATCACTAGTGATTTAGGGCATTTTTTCATATGACTATAGATGGCTTTAATTTCTTCATCTGAGAACTGCCTGTTTATATCCTTTGACCATTTATCAATTGGGGAATGAGTTGTATTCTTATAAATTTGACTTAATTTTCTATATATTTTAGAAATGAGGACCTTATTAGAGAGACTGATTGTAAAAGTTCTTTCCCAATTTTATACTTTCTTTCTAATCTTGGTTGTGTTGGCTTTGTTTGTGCAAAAACTTTTCAATTTAATGTAATCAAAGTTATTCATTTTGCTTTTCATAATGTTCTCTACCTCCTGTTTGGTCATGAATTCTTCTGTTCTCCATAAATCGATAGGTAAACTATTCCTTGCTTTCCTGGTTTGCTTACAGTATCAGCCTTTATATCTAATTCATGAACCCATTTGAACTTTATTGTGTTATATGGTATGAGATTTTTATCTCTGCCTAGTTTCTGCCATACTCTTTTCCAGTTTTCCCAGCAGTTTTTGTCAATGAGTGAGTTCTTATCCCAAAAACTGGGGTCTTTGGATTTATCAGATAATAGATTATTATAGTCATTGACTACTGTGTCTTGCATACTTAACCTATTCCACTGATCCACCACTCTATTTCTTAGCCAGTACCAAGCGGTTTTGATGATTGCTGCTTTATAATACAATTTAAGATCTGGAATGGCTAGGCCACCTTCCCCTCCATTTCTTTTCATTAGTTCCCTTGATATTATGGACCTTTTGTTCTTCCAAATGATTTTTGTTATTTTTTCTAACTCTATAAAATAATTTTTGGTAGTTTGATTGGTATGGCACTGAGTAAGTAAATTAGCTTAGGTAGAATTTTCATTTTTATTATATTAGCTTGGCCTACCCAGTCTAATTCTAATTTTAAGGAACTATTTTCATCAGTGAAATTTTTTATACCTCTTGTTCCATTTGGAAAAGTCTGTTTTTAAGGTGATATTTTCTTCAATATTTTTGTGCCTCTTTTGCCAATCTGTTAATTCTCTTTTCATAATTTTCTTCCTTTGCTTTCATTTCTTTACCTAATTTTTCCTCTTTCACTGATATTTGATTTTGAAAAAGAATTATTTTAGCTCCTCCAGAAATTCTTGTTGGGTTTATGTCCAATTCACATTTATTTTTTCCTCTGAGGCTTTGCTTAGAGCTGTTTTGATTTCATTGTCTTCCTTTGAGTTTGTTTATTGATCTTGCCTGTCACCATGGTAGCTTTTAATGGTCAGGTTAATTTTTTGTTGTTTTCTCACTTTTCTACACTATTTCTTGATTTGGAGCTTTATGTTGAAGTTGGGCTTTGTTCGTGTTTGGGGTGTGGGATCGGGAAGTGAGAGGGGCTTTGTCTCAAACTTCAGGCTTTTTCACATTTCTGTTTTCAGAACTAGTTCTGGGGGTTTGAATGCTTTGGGTGCTTCTAAGGTGATGTGATCCAAGGAAAGGTATAGTCACTACTCTCCTGCTCTGCACTGTGATCCTTACCCTGGAATGGTCCCTGACCCCTTGAAATTTGCAGTTGATACTGTTCTTCAGGGTGTCTGATTCCTCTTGCCTGAAAGTGCTCCTCTCCACCTTTGAAATATGACCCAGAAGTGGGTATTGGCAATGCAGTTGCTAAACAGTATCTGTCCCTGCATCCAGTGCTAGCACAGGGCTTCACCATAATCTTTTTCTGACCAGTTGCCAGCTCCACTTACTATCTCCAGTTTGAGAGCTCCAAAAGCCGGTGCTGTTTCTATCACTACCACCTAGCCCCATCACTCAATGTTTCATCCACATGGGCTCTGGGTCAGCCTCCTTCTCCATGTTTCACATCTCTCTTTTTGACCTAGTATGTTGTCTTGGGCTGGAAGAATGTCTCACTCTGAGTTTTTGTTGCCTTTGCCATTCCAGAATTTGATCTGAGGCGCTAATTTAAAGTTGTTTGGAAGGGAATGTTGAAAGAGCTCATCTGAGTGCTTTCTCTACTCCACCATCTTGGCTCTACCCCTAGAAGTTGACTCATTAGCTTTTAAGAGCCTTTTCAGATCAAAATTTATGTTCTTTTCATTTTATGAATAGCAACAACCACAACCACAAACATAATAATGATAATAATTACTGTAATAAATAATAATAATAAATAGTATTGATGTTGGTGTGGTGATATAAGTTGATGCTTTAGAGTTTAGTAGAGTATATAGAGGATAGCTTTTAAAAATTCCTTCAACAAATGTTATATTCCTACTGTGTGCCAGGAATAGTGCTAGTCCTTGGGGAAATGAAGATAAAAACAAAATAATCTGGGTTCTTAAGGGGCTTAGATGATATTGGGAGTATTGAGGGGGAAAAGTAAATATAAATCAAAGAATAATTATAAATCAAATTTTGAGTGGCACCAGAAACTGGAGGAATCAGGATAACCCATATATAGAAGGTAACATGAGTTACCTTCTCAAAGGAATGTATAAAGGAGTGAATTTAGAAGGCGAGATACCACGTCATACCAAGTAATGCACATATATCAACTTGTTTGACCATCAGGATGATCTTATGGAACAGATGTTGTGGGTGTAATTATCCCTATTGTCCAGAAAGAGGAACCAGAGAGGTCAAGTGACCTACCCAAGGTTACACAGCTCCTAGGTGTCAAAGGCAGGGTATGAAATGGTCCCTAACTTTATGGAGTTTGTAACTTCATCAGGGAGAGAAGGAACACACAAAAAGGAATACAAAACAGCAATTAATTAAGAATAAAATTGGGTGGTCCAGTTTTACATATAGCCATTTAAACATTGGCCAAGTTGCCCAATGGATAGTTTTCGACTTGGAATTAGGAAGACCTGAGTTCAAATGCTGCCTCAAATACTTACTACATTGTTGACATGGGGCAAGCAATGTAACCTCTACCACCTCAATTTCCATCTTGGCAAAATGTGGGTAATAATAACAGCCCCTCCCTCACAGGGATCTTGTGATGTTCCAAGAATATGATGGATGTCTGTTGCCTTACATACCTTGAAGCGCTCTAGTAATGTTAGCTACCATTATTATTATTTGAAAGGATGATCGATGAGAGGTCAAGTAGTAGTCAGGGAGGCCTTCTTGGAACAGGTGGGTCTTTCTCATTCTCTGAAAAGTATCCATAAGAAAGCCTCTTTTAGAAATGTGTTTTTTGCTGCTTAACATTTAGAATAAGCTGCAGATTATGTGAGCTAATGAGATACAGCCGGGTGATTTGATCAGTCCATTAAAATTGCATCCCATGCTGGCATATGGCATAAAAGGAGTTTCAAGGAGACATGAATTACTATGGCAACCAGCTATAGCGTTACATAGTGATGCAATGAATAAATATTATCAGGGGCTTGGATTCTGCTGGTAGGCAAACTTCCAGGGTGGGATGACAAAGTTAGAATGCTCCCAACACTCACTGTGATGTCGTAGGCTATATTTTCATTTTTGTTCATCATCAGGTAAGTCATAATGCTCACATGAGGTGAGAGGCCTTGTGGCATAGTGGGTAGAGCAGTCAGAGCTGAGTTCCAATCCCACTTCTGACACATACTACCTGTGTGACCCTGGGCAAAACATCGAAACTTCAGTGCCTCAGGCAACTCTCTGAGCCGATTAAGTTGCTAAGAAGATGCCAGTTTGCATTAGGTAAGTGAATTTCCTCACCTGGGTGTTTCATATGACAGTGAAATCCCACTCTATCCCCCAGACCTATCTTTCTTTTATCATGCTCTAAAAGCTAGTGCACCAGGCTTGCCTAAGGAGGGGCAGTCTAGTCAAGCATGGAAAAGCAGAGGAAGTTGGTTCTTCCATAATGACGAGCAGTGGCCTGGGACCTATGAGTGGTTCCTATAACTTCTGGCCCTGGCAAGTTAAAGAAACCTAGTGTCAAAAGAAAACAAAATAACCCAACAGTAAAAAGGCTTGGTACTTGTGGCAGAAGTCTCTCTCTTATCCATACCTAGATGGATATCATCATCTCTGAATATTAAAAACAATGAACTATTCAACATAAGCAGCAAAAATCATTCTCCCAAATTCATGTAGCTTCCCTTAGGGGAAGAATTATCTCCGTTTTCAGATTTCTCTCCTGGAGCCTAATACAGCACTCAGAACTTAGTAAGCACTTCATAAATGCTCACTAATTGATTGCTGAAGAATGATTGGCTAGTCAGCAAAAATACTACATCAGTCTTGTTACTGAATACAACACAGACGAAAGTGTTGTTAAATGTGAATTTGAAAACATACCAGTATCGAAGGCCTGAAGAACATGAAGTGGGCCACCTGTAAAGCAATCATAGAAGGATATGGACATAATTCTCACAGAATGAGAAGTCATGAATAGCTTGCAATCTTTCCATTTGGAGGTAATACCCACATCATGGATATCCCAGGTCCATTGAAACATTGGAGTGTCAGAGATGGTTCTTGCTTATTAAGCCTCCAAAAACCTTCCATTCAGTTATTCACGATATTCTTTAAATAATGCCATTTTATATAAATTATTCTATACCTTAATTTGTGATATTTTAGACATAAAACTATTAGTTAGGTAATGACACTCTAGTTTCACTAAGCTATCAAAGTATTTCAGAAATTAATGTCTTCTCTTCTGTTATTGCCCAGTCATTTTCAGTCGTGCCCAACCCTTTGTGACCTCATTTGGAGTTTTCTTGGCAAAGAAACTGGACTGGTTTGCCATTTCTTTCTGCAGCCCATTTTACAGATGAGGAAACTGAGGCAAACAGAGTTAAGTGACCTGCCCATAGCTAACAAGTGTCTAAGGCCAGATAAGAACTCAGGAATATGAGTCTTCTTGAATCCAGGCCCACTACTCCATCCATTGTGCTACCTAGCTGCCCAATATCTTCTCTTAGTATTAACTAATAAAAGGCCAAATAGAGTAATTGAGGTTAGAATCTAAGTTCCTTAAGAGTGGGTATTTTTTAATTTTCCAGAACCTATTGCAGTGTATGGCATAAGGAGGGGCTTAATAAGTGTTTGTTAATTAATTGTCAATTGATAGCACACTGGATTTGCCTGTTGTCTCTCCACTTAGACTGTGAGCTCCTTGAGAGCAGGGACTACCTTTTGCCTTTATTTGTTTTCACAGTGCTTAGCATAGTGCCTGACACATAGGAGGCTCTTAATAAATGCAAATTGACTGGCTGACTGATGTGTATTCAGATCCTGCCTCTGACACTCGCCAGTTGTATGGCTTTGGACAAAACACTTAGATTGTAGATTTCTCTAGCAGCACTCTAAGATTTAATGATGGGATCATAGGCTGGGATTGGCACTGGTGGCAGAGGCCGAACTACAAAGTTTACAGTCTCTTAACGGATGCCTATTTTAACAGGACCTTTCAATAAGTGAAAGCTGCCTTTGCCACGTTAAAAAATAATGCCTTTATTTATATAAAATAATACCTTATAGAAAGTAGTCCTTTCGAGCTAGAGTGGTGGAACAGCAGAAAGAACACCGACTCTGGAGACAGAGGACTTTGGTTCAAGAACTATTTCTCACATTTACTCCCTATGTCTTCTTGGGCAAGTCTCTCCCTTGTGCCTCTGGGCTTGATAATTGCTAAATAATCGATTAATTGATTAATAATCGATAACTGACTAGATAATCGCTAAACTCAAAATCCATAATAATCCTACCTTCCTCTTTCACAGATGTGAAAGTTAAGGCTCAGGGAGGTAAGTGATATGCCCAGAAATTCTGCATCTAGCTATAGAACCCACCTCCCCAGTTCCCAGTCCATCAGCAATTGGAACGCACTGCCTACATTATCTATACTGTTCTATTGCCTGCGTGGCATCTAAATGCAAGTGTACCTGAGAACAACTGCACCTAGAGATAGTATAGTGGAGACATGATGAGGGAGTATATTGTATGAAAAAAAATCAGGGAGTTTCAGTAGACTTCAAATCCATATGAATCACCATTTTGATGTGCCAACCCAAAAAGCAGATTTGTTCTTTGGCTGTGTTAACTGGCATATGTAGGTCTAGGACAAGGGAGGAGCTAGTCTTGCTGTTCTCTGCCCTGTTCAAAGCATGTCTGGGACTTTCTCCTTCAGTTCTGGAGCCACATTTTAGGAATGATGTTGATAAATTAGACTCGGTCCAGGAGAGGGTGACTGGGATTTTGGGGAAGATTAGTGAGTATGCCACTATGCAAAGACACTGAGTGAGCCTGTGAAGAGAAGGCACGTTAGCCATCTTCAAGTCTTTGAAAGGTCTTCATGTGGAGGAGAGATCAGATTTGTTTCACTTGGATTCCAGAATTAGGAACGGTGGAAT
Organism: Vombatus ursinus; assembly: GCF_900497805.2. Lineage (NCBI taxonomy): Eukaryota > Metazoa > Chordata > Mammalia > Diprotodontia > Vombatidae > Vombatus > Vombatus ursinus. The sequence goes on along the minus strand of NW_020951112.1, from coordinate 6,445,018 downwards.
GATGCAGATTTGTCCTGAAAAAGAAGAGCCATCTAGAAGTAGAATCAGCCACTTCAGGAGATGTTGAGTTCCCCATCACTGGAGGAATTCAAGTGGAAACTAGAAGACCACTTGTCAAGGAAATGAAATTGCTCTTCAGGTCAGGTTGAGCAGGATATCCTCTGCATTAACTTCCAACTTGCATATCCTATGATTCTTTGCTTTTTCTTTGATTCTAAAGGCATTTTCTCCATTTCTTTCAATATTGGCAAGGCCATTACTTTCTCCTATTAAGAAATGTATTTATTTCAATTTCTATGGTAAACCATACTTTTGATACCATTGCTGTAGGGCAACAATTCCCAAACCTTTTGATGTCAGGACCAACTTTATGCTCTTACAAATTATCGAAGCCTTCTCCCAAAGCTTTTGTGGGGTATATCTATCTACAGATTAGAAATTAAAATGTGTCAATATCGTTATGAAAAGAGTTTTGTTCATGCAAACCTACTAAAAGGTTTTCAAAGAGTCCCACGGGTCCCTAGACCACACTTAGAGAACTCTTGCTGTATGGAATTCCCAGTAACAAACGTCTTTTTCCCAATGCAGTGCAATGAGACTTAACATGCTATAGAGTGCTCCGGAGCACTGGAAGGTCAAGCGTTTTATCCATACTGATAGCCAGGTTGTGTCAGAGGCCAGCCTTGAATCCATCTCTCTGACTCTGAGGCTGGTTATCTATCCACAGCACATTGCCTCTCGATAAATTGTTATTGGAACCAAAATGTGGAAGATGATGGGATTACTTTCTTCTGACTTCCTTGTTTTAATTGGAACTAAGAAGTAAAATAGATAATGTGTAGTGATTTTCTTTTTTTTAAGGTATAACAATATTGTTGTAAGTTAGTGGATGCTTGACTAAAAGCAGTCAGGGGCATATTAATATGATTATTAATACGTTAATCATCCAGTAAGCATTTATTAGTCACCTATTGTGTTCCAGGGACTGTGGACACAAAAATGAAACAGTACCCACTCAAAAAGAGCTTATGTATTGTTGGCAGAAACGATGTCTACATATTTATAAAATTTAAATGCAGAGTAATTAGGTAGGAGAGGCCAGGGGAAGTTTCCTGTAGAAGGAGATGCATAAATGGTTCTCATTGTTGTTAGCCCTTCATTCTCAAAGAAGACCGATGACATCATGAGAGCTATGTTTTGACTTGGGCTTGAGTTGGCTGTGTGGCTGAGTAGTCAGCCTCACTCTCTCTTCCAGAGTCCCAAGGCAAGACAAAAATCAAGATGACCGTTGATGACCCACGATGCAAAGGGGGACCTTGGCCTTTCTAAAGCTAAGGTCTTTTTCAGGTCTCAGTTTGTCTTCATCTTGAAGGAAGGAAGAGATTCTATGAATGGAAAAGAGTTGTGTGGAGGAGGAGAAGAGAGGAGAGGACGCATTCCCTGCAAGTGGACCTGGGGAAGGGAGAGTGCCACCCAAGCGTGGACAAAGAAAAACAAAAAAGAAATAGTCCCTGCCCTTCAGGAGTTTAAAATCTATGGAGGAGACAACATGTACATATAAACAAAACAAAAACAAGGTATGCCTAGTAAGCATCTCAGATACACAAAAAACAACTTCAGGGCAGATTAATTCCTTTAATTCACACCAACTCATTAGGAGAATTATTCATGCTCCCAGCGTGGTGCCACACTTCTCTGCGTGCATAAATGCACGCAGAGAATAAAAGACAGATGAAAATATCGAGGGGGAAAATCAACAATTAAAAAATTTCAAACTTTAGCTTTGCTTTCAATTAAACAACTGAGGAGGTGGGCTAGTGTTGAGGTAGGTTTTGGTTCATTTTCGATTAAAAGAGGCAAATTCATTTTGATCTCTCTATTATTGGGAAAGACCTGTTGGAATTCTTTAGAAATTATATGTGTTATTTTTAATAGTTTATTACGAAAAAAATCATGCCTCCCTTCAATGAAAAACAGGTACCGTATGAAAGCAGACACGGTGTCTTGTTTCTGCAACATGAAAGTCGAACGATCATAGGTTTTCTCTCTCTAGCACAAACAGAGTAGATTAAATAAATGTCTTTTAATTCTAGGATATGCTTTGTTACTGGTAAATGGGGAAGGGAAAAATTGATTTTGAAAATATTTATCCCTTGAGCCACCCAACTAACTTCTTCAAGGGAGCTACTCTATTATCTGCTCTGTCTCACCTTCCCCATGTAAGTCCTTCCTGACCCCCTCTGAATTAGAAGGAAAAAGGAAAATGGGAATATGGAGATATGTTTTCCTTTTGATCTAGGCTTTGATCAGCATATTTATAAGCAGGCAGGGAGCAGCTTCTGAGACATGCAGATTGGAGCATCTCTCCCATTGATGAGGGTTCTGTGCCAATACATCTAACAGGATGGCAGAAGAAGAAGGCAAAGAGAAGTCACCGAAGGACCTCTGGTTTTATACGGGGGTTAAATCAGACATCCAGTCAACAAGTATTTATTGGATAGCCATGGGGTGTGTAACTTTGAACACTACTCCACACATGCACCACATCTCACAGCTCAGGCTTGCCGGACAAGAGATTTAAGTATGGTTAAGTGCTCCATACTGGTGAAAGGGGCTTTATTTATCCTTAATCCAGAAATTGGCATGCAATCTTTTATATCAGAGTCATTCCTGGTGTGTCAGTCAAACAGGTGATGTGGCTATTTGTTCAAATACAGAGAGACAACCCATCTGCCCTTTCTTCTGGGACAGCCTGTTTCCATGTTTGGGTGCAGTTGTTCCCAAGGCAAACTGGAAAGCCACTCTGCTTGAAAGAATGGCACTCAGAATCAGGAGACATTGTCTGTTTCTAATTGGATTTAGAGCTGATTTCTTTCTTTTCATTTTTTTCACCCCAAAGAGCTCAAAATGCTTAGCCAACTTAGCTGTTATGGTTATTAGCTCTCAAAACTAGGATTGCATTTCTGCCAGTTCAGGTCAGGAATCCTAGGATGGTCTTGTTGCCATGATGTCTGAGCCTCCTTTGTGTGGTACTGCTCTGGCCCAGTCTCCCCTCCAACTCCTCCCTTCCTCTCCTTTTTTCCTCTTGCTCCCACAGCTGCGGGCAGTGAGGGTGGAACAGAAAGCATTGGATTGGGTGTCTTCAAAGGCGGCTTCTAATTCCGTCCTTTTTTCATGAACTAGTTGTCTGACTTTGGGGAAGTCACTTGAACTAAGTTCTAGGCTTCGGCTTTCTCATCTCTCAAATGAAGACGTCAAACTAGGTGATCCAAGGAGCTTTCCAACTCGAAAATTCTATGTGGTAATTCTACTTCCTACCATACCTTCATAAGAGTTGCCTTCTCCTCTCCTTTTCTCTCTACTCAATTTGTTCACCTCAAAATTGAGGTTCTTGGACTAAAGGGTCTCATGAAATTGCAGATTCTTGCAACTGGAAAGGATGATAGTCTGGAGGGGATCCAATCCAACCTGTATCTCTAAAGTCCCTTTCAAGTCTAACTCCTTTGACTACATATGGAAAGGGAGGAAGGCTGGATTGGAGGAAGCATGAGAGGGAAAGGAAAGAAGAGTGAAAGAGAAGGAAGAATGGGAGAAAGGGAGGGAGGAAAAAGGGAAGGAGGAAGGAAGAAACAGGAAGAAGGGAGGAAGGGAAGGAAGTAAAAAGGAAGGGAGGAAAGAAGGAAGGAAGCAAGGAAAGATGGTGGGAAAGAGGAAGGAAAGGAGGAAAAAAAGATGAAAAGAAAGGAGAAGTAAAGGAAAAGAATGGGAATAAGGGAAGAAGATAAAGAAAATTCAGAAACTAAAAGGAGGTAGCTATACTCTTGTAATAGGGAGAAGTTCAAGCAGAGTTTCCATTTCCATTTCATGCAAGAAGAGTAGCCTAAAAATAAGAAAAGGGGCATGGTGGTCACTGATTTGATTCTCTCCCTCTCCCTCCGTTATCTCCACTTGGGGCTATTGGAGATATAGCTCCTGAGAACTGTTTTTTCCCCCTGAGGGACCATCGACTCCTACTGATTATTCCCGTGATTGTCCAAAAAGGATAAAACCTTCCTTTTCACTGAATTTTACCTCCTGACCTTAAGTGAATGGGAGACTAGGACAAATTATGTTTGATGGACTGCTGGCAAGGTTGATTCCCACTAACATCAAACCTGCCATAATTTCTTTCTAATGTTCAAACTGATCCTGTAGGAAAAAAAAAAAAGACCCAAACACCCCACAAATCTCTCAGGTTCTCAAGAATCACATTGCTGAGAGATAAAATGTCAGCTCCTTCCCTTGCTAGGCATTCTGCCAGAAGCCCCTGGGTCCTGGTTTTATTGCAAGTTATATTTGTGAGATGTGGTCTGTGCATAATCTGAACCCGCCAACTGCAATCAGAATAACCTTGATCTAAATCAAAACACCTCGGATGGACTACACTTCCCCGAATAGTGGGAGGCTCAGAGAAAGGCAATAAATGGAAGTCCTGGAGTGAGAAATGACTTGAATTTGAGAACCCCCTGCACATATGGAACTTGTGAGGATATAGACGAATGACATTGCCAAATACGAGAAATTTACCTTCTGTGAGCCCACTAAATTATCGCAAAGTGACTTAAATAATGGGATATCGAGTAGGTACATCGGAAATGGGCCAGTGACACCTACTTTGTTGGAACAACAATCATGTTCAAAGTGACCATGTAGAGAAGTGGGTAGGTACTGCTCCCAGGTGAATTCCTTAGGGACAAATACACTGTAAACCTTGTAGGAAATGCAAATTCCATAATGGCAGGCTGGCTTTGCATAATCAAATATAATTATAGAAGTATGAGGTAAAGGAAAGGATACTAAACTTGGGGTTGGGAGAAACAGTTCAAACCCCAATTTAGACTTTTGCTGACTGCGACTCAGGGACAAGTCATTTAACTTCTCTAAAATAGGGTTTTCTTATCTGTAAAATAGGCATTATTGTACTCTTAGTACCTACCTCACAGAGCTGTTATGAATGAAGACCAATGCAGGGAAAACACATTGAAAAACATAAAGTTCTATTTTAATGTTAGCAGCTGCAACAGCAGCAGCAGCTGGGTGGTTCCATAGTGCTTGGAGCCACCAGGCCTGCAGTCAAGACCACTCATCTTATCCTGATTTCAAATCCAGCTTCAGACGTTAACTGTGTGACCCTGGACAAGTTACTTAACCCTGTTTGCCTCAGTTTCCTTATCTGGAAAATGAGCTGCAGAAAGAAATGTGAAACCACTCCAGTATCCTTGCCAAGAAAACCCCAAATGGGGTCATGAAGAGTCCTACACGACTGAAAACAGTATTGTTATGTTACCGATATCTTGGGTGTGGATTGGGGTAAAGCGAGGTGACTGTAGAAGAGTCAGAGTGAACAGAGAGCTAAACGTGGGTAAGCTTTAGAGAACCAACACAATGGCAGAAGATGTTGACATGATGAAAGAAGCAGCAGATGTTTCCAGTAGCCTTAATCAGGCTGTCAACCTCTCTGCCACCCTGAGGCTGCCTGTGTAAGTAGCGTCTCAAATCAGGAAGACCCAAGGTCTTTGGCTTGATGTCCCTAACTTACCGTTCGATTGTTGTTATAGAGCTAAGCCCATCGGAGAGTGAGAGCCAGGCACAACCTCCCTGAGGCAAAGTTGTGTAACTACCTTTCCCTGTTGGTTTATACTTTTCCTCGATGTTGTACAGTTCTCTGAGAATCTGTTGTATATTGCTTGGGTTGTTCTGCATGCTGCCTGAGGTTTCAGCAATAGAGAACACCAGAGAACTCAGCAATAATCCTGTGCGTACAATCTGTTACAGCCTTACCCAGTTCTCTAACTTCCACTTTTGTCATCTAGGCCCCCTTCACTCACACAGCCACTTCTCTAGCACAGACCCTCTTCACCTCTTTCCTTGGCTATTGCAGCTGCCTTCTTTTTTCCCTACTTAATTGTATTTTATTTTTTCTCTTTACATGTAAAGATGGTTTTCAATATTCACTTTTATAAGATTTTCAGTTCCAAATTTTTTCTCCTTCCCCAAGACAGTATGCAATCTGATATAGGCTATACATGTACAATCATATTAAACATATTTCCGTATTATTCATGTTGTGAAAGAAGAATCAGAACAAAAAAGAAAAACATGAGAAAGAAAAAAAGTGAAAACGGTATGCCTCGATCTGCATTCAGACTACACAGTTCTTTCTCTGGATGTGAGTAGAATTTTCCGTCATGAGTCTTTTGGAGTTGTCTTAGATCATTGTATTTCTGAGAAGAGCTAAGTTAATCATAGTTGATCATCACACAATGTTGCTGTTACTGTGTACAATGTTCTCCTCGTTCTGCTCATTTCACTCAGCATCAGTTCATGTAAGTCTTTCCAGGTTTTGCTGAAATCTGCCTGTTCATCATTTCTTATAGAACAATAGTATTCCATGACATTCATATACCATGACTTGTTCAGCCATTCCCCAGTTGAGTGCATCCCTCCAATTTCCAATTCTTGGCCACCACAAAAAGAGCTGCTGAGAATATTTTTTGTATGTGTGGGTCCCTTTCCTTTGTTTATTATCTCTTTGGGATACAGATCTAGAAGTGGTATTGCTGGATCAAAGGACATGTACCTTTTTATAGCCCTTTGGGCATAGTTCCAAATTGCTCTCCAGAATGGTTGGATCAGTCCACAACTCCACCAATGATACATTAGTGTTCCAATTTTCCCACATCTTTTCCAACATTTATCATTTTCCTTTTCTGTCATATTAACTGGTCTTATAGGTGTGAGGTGTGAGGTATCACCTCAAAGGTGTTTTGATTTACATTTCTCTAATTAATAGGGATTTAGGGCATTTTTTTCACATGATTATAGATAGCTTTAATTTCTTCATCTGAAAACTGCTTGTTCTTATCCTTTGACCATTTATCAACTAAGGATGCAGTTGTCTTCTGTTTCAATGAGGCTCCAGAACCTCCATTTTCTCCCCATGAATCTTTCCTGCATTCAGTTGCCAAAGTCTTTTCCCTGCATGCTGGGTTGTTCCACCTGCCTATTCAACAAAGTCTAGTGGCTCCCTAATAAAAAGTCCTCTGATTGTCATTTAAAGCTGACCCCATTCAAAACATTTCCTCTTCCTATCTCTCTCATCTTTCCATATTTACTCCCCTCCAAGCACTCTACAATCCAGATATGCTGGCCATCTTGCTATTCCTCATTCATGACACTTTACCTCCAAACTCCATAGCTTGGAACTCACCGTTCCACATAGCTGAATATTCTCCCCTTTTGCTTTGGCTTTCTTCATGACTCACCTCGAACCCTACCTTCTGTAAAAAGCCTTTCCCATTCCTCACCCCCAAATGCCTTTTCTCTGAGATTATATTTAACCTACTCTGTATTTATGTAGTGGGGGAAGCTAGGTGGTGCAGTGGATAAAGTGCCGAACCTGAAATCAGCAAGACTCGTCTTCATGAGTTCAAATTAGGTCTCAGACACTTGTTGCTTTGTGACCCTGGACAAATCACTTCACCCTTTTTGCCTCAGTTTCCTCATCTGTAAAATGAGCTGCAAAAGAAAATGGCAATCCACACCAATATGTTTGCCAAGAAAACCCCAAATGGGGTCACAAAGAGTCACATATGACTAAAATGATCGAACAACGAAAACATATTTAGTAAACATAATTATATACTTAGTGTGTCTCATGATTAGAATGTAGGCTGTTCTAGGGCAGGGACCTTGTTTCTTACCTTTATTGATGTCCTCATTGCTTAGTATATAGTAAATGATTAATTAATGTTTGTTGACTGAGTTGGTAGTACCTGCTGAGCCCTTCATTTTCTCCCATGTACCTGTCCGGGATGGTGGGACCCTGCTGTCTTTGGACACCAACAGAATATATCACATGGACAATATCATTTTAGCATATGCTTTTACCACTAATTTGCATTTATCGAACATTGGAAGATACACATAGTGCTCTAGTTCTAATTATCAGTGGTATTCAGACTTCGATTTTTAAGAGCAGTAGAACACTTGCAAAGTAGTTTGGGGTCATTCAACTGCGATGTGCTGTGGGGAGGACTTGGAATGAATCCCAAAGAGAGAATAAAAAAATGATTAAAGGTTTCAGAAATAGGCCTATGAGGAAATGTTAAAAAGAACTGTGTTTATTTTGCCCAGGGATGAGAATCCTGGGATGAGGGAAAACTTAATCACAGTCTTTAAGGGGGGTAAAGGGATTTTATATGATTACTATTAAACTCTTATTCTCTAGTCCCATGTAAGACATTTCAGTACAATTCTAGGAATAACTTCTCAACTTTAGGAATGTGAAATTTCTTCCATTCAAAATGTCAGTAAAACATTAGCTTTTTTTTTTCTTCTGAAGTTGTTGGCAAGAATTATTGCCCCATTTAGGGAAAAGGAACATATTGCCCCTTAAGAACCCTTCTTATCCTAAGGTGCAGTAAATGGTTGGCGTTGTTTTTATTTTATTATATTTTATTTTACTTAGTTTTATTTTGGTGAGTATCTTGGGGGAAAACAAAGTTGAGTCTTGTCCTTCAGGAAACAACATTCTGCAAACAAATGACCCATTTTGGGGTCATGGGTCCTTGAAAGGGCCCCTTTAAATATATCTTTTTTAATCCTATTTTTCTCAAGCCCATTTTTTTGTTACATGCTCAAGTAGCTTCCTTGAGCCTTTTGAGAAATGTCAAGAAGGTAGAAGCCCTAATTAAATTTCAACAAGGGATTGTCTGACCTCACTTCCTGACCTCCTCTCCATGCCATTTTACTCTGCCTTGGTGTAGTGTTTTCACATACCCAACACACAAGGTCACAGGGAAGAAAGACCTCAGTGAGATAGCTAGTAATATGCCTCTCCTCTGCAAGATTTTTTAAAAGTCTGGACTTTTTCTTTCCCAATGGCTATTTGCAATCTGGAATCAAGATATTTTTGCTGTAAAACAAGCTCAACGTTTGCCATGTTCTTTGCCACTGCCACCAAGAGAAGCATAGTCTGTAGCTCTTTAGAAATGTGAACCTATAGGAGTATTATGTAAGGAATACACACACACATACACACACACATACACACACACATGCTTACAAATATATATCCTATGTTATATATTACAGGGATAATACAAAGCATATCATATATATCATGACATATCATGTTATATGTAAGCTTATATTCTGTTGTTCAGTCATTTTTCAGTCATGTCCAACTCTATGTGACCCCATTTGGGGTTTTCTTGGCAGAGATACTGGAGTGGTTTGCTGTTTCCTTCCCCAGTTCCTTTTACAGATGAAGAAACTGAGGCAAACAGGGTTAAGTGACTTGCCCAGGGTCACACAGCTAGTAAGTATCAGAGGTCAGGTTTGAACTCTGGGAGACAAGTCTTCCTGACTTCAGGCCCAGCGCTCTATCCAAAGCACCACGTAGCTGCCCTTGTCTTATGTTGTATAATATATTGTGTATATTACATTATGTTATATATATTTTACATTGTGTATATATAATACAATATAGTATATAATATAAATTGTGTTATATTACATTATATGAAGTTATTTGTCATAAGATAATATAATATTATGTTATATATTAGATTATATTATGTTGTGTTGTGTTATGTTATGTTACATATTGTTGGTCCCATTATTACAGGAAAAGAGATAGGGACTATGTCTGATTTTATTGGTAAATGGAACCCACAGATGAAAAAAACCCCTTCTATCAATGCAAGTTGGCACTTTTCAGCAAGGCATAATCTTAGAGCATTCATTAGAGCCCTGGAGGGTAAGAGACTTATCCAAAGTCACACAGAGGTGGTAGGTGTTAGTTTGTGGTTTTCTCATCATGAAACTCCTCCCATGTACGCTGATCACAAGCCAGCTTGAACCTGTGATCATCACTTTAGAGGTGGAAGGTAAATCAGAAGTCATCTGGTCCAGCTTGGTACAGGTGAGTCTAAGAGATTAAGTGACTTGCCCAAGGTCACACAACCAAGTCAGTGTTCAGGCAAGGTTGGGATCCAGGTCTTCCCAACACTAAGTCCCATGTTCTATTTCTTATCCATTCCTTCATGTGGTTTCTAGGGGGTTGCCCGCAGGGAGAATATTATTCACGTAGTTGAAAACTGTACAGGTAAACTATGAAGTACTTTTGTGGGAGGGGAAGGACTCTGGTGATTATATAGTCCTTCAGTGGAGCAGAAGGAGGGAACTTAATGGTGGCAACACCACTGAATTGTTGAGGAGAAGCATTGGACTTAATGTCCGAAGTCCTGGATTCAAATCCTCCCTGCAGCTTACTACTGATGTGACCCTGGGCTAATCAGTCAACCTCTCTTGTCCTCAGTTTCCTCATCTGTAAATTGAGGAGGTTAGATTAGATGGGCTCTGATGTCCCTTGAAGCTCTAAATCTTTGATCTCGGCATCCTACAATTCTGATGGAGTCACGTTGCATCTCTAGACCTCCATTGTTTCATCCGTAACATGAGGAGGGCTCAGACTAGGTGCCTTCTAAGTTCTCTTCCAGCTCTGAATCTATCTCCAGATTCAATTACAATGGGCAAATTGCTTAATCTCACTAGACCTCGGTTTTCTTGCCTGGAAAATGGGCAAATCACTTAATTTCACTAGACCTCAGCTTCCTTGCCTGGAAAATGAGGGAGTAGATTAGATGGCTTCCAGGTGCCTTCCAGCTAGAGATCTACGGTCCTACGATCCTTAGCAGTTTGGAGAAATAGAAAGCTAGCAAATGTCCTGATCCTTCAGGCCCCTCCCCACCCCTTTTCGTCTACAAAATATAAACAATCTATTTGTCCCAAGGCAACAGCTCATTTACTCCCAATTACAGCAAATGAGATCTTAAACACACACATACACACACTCAAACACACACACACACACACACATACATACACATGCACAACACAACACAGTGCTATTTCTGTTTGCATTATTTTAATTACCAAAAAGCCAGTGCCTCTATTGCAGAAGCCAGGCAGAATATTTAAATCCCTAAATTGTCTTGACTATATTCAAAGAGTCACTGGGCTGTAAAATACTCTCTTTTCAAATCCTCTTGTTTTAGATTATTAGCTAGAGCAGAGATCCATAATGATTTGCCCTTTTCTGATACCAAGCAAAAAGAAGCATTTCATTATCAGCCTAGTGTGAGGAGCAGGGAAAAAAATCACCTTTTCATCAGTCTTGTGACAAATATTCTATTTGATTTTTTTTTTCCTTGCTTCTTTCCAATTTCAGGCAAAGGCCCACTTTTATTGAAAAAAAAATGGTTGTCATCTTTTCTCCCTGGAATAATTGCATGCATGCATTTTTTGTTGTTGTTCTAAGATGACATATCATGTTCACAGCAAAAATTCGATATGGAAGTCAAGAAATTGCCTGAGTTTTCAAATTAGACAAAAATTGGAGCAGGTCCCTGATGATTTCTCTTGCTTCTTGTAAAATGGCATCAGAGAAAGCTATTGGTGCCATTGGAATGAGTGTGCTGGAAGTTCATGTAGTTCTGTGTTTTGGAATCTTGCTCTGGTCCCGATCTTGGTAAGACAAAGAACACTTCAGAGTTACAGAATACTGCATCTCATGTAGCGCTTTGGAGTTGCAAGCATAGATCTCTTGGAGCCTTACTCTGAGCATGCGTCAATATTTCCATCTTACAGATGAGAAAATGGAAGCTTAGAGTGGGTAATAAGTCAGTTGCAAATGTTATTATCCCTATTTTTTGAGGAAGCTGAGGGTCAGAGAAACTTGCAAATATGACTACCCCTATTTTACGTAGGAAGGCATTGAAGCTCAGAAAAGTTAATCAACTCCCATATTTTTGTTCGCATTTTGTGGACTAAGGAAAGTGACTCAGAGAGTTTAATTAAATGGCTTGTAAGTATTTTTAGCCTTATTTTAACAGATGAGGAAAATATGGTTCAGAGAGGAGATGATATCCAAGATGATATCCAAGTAATCATATTACTAAGCTAAAAAATGATAGCATAGGGACAAGGTGGGAAGGGAGCTCACACTCAGTACTCTAGGCCCTTTGAAGACTAAATAATATGGAAATTCCTAGTTTTGGAATTGGAAAAAAAATAAAACTTTAGAGGCCATCTCCTCTAACTCTCACCTCTTAGAGATGAGGAACAAATTACCTGAGGTCATTTAAGTACTAAGTACAAAGTTGTGATTTGAACTCACGTCCTAGGACTAACTCCTGTGCCCTTTACACTGGATTAGAAGGAATTATTCTCTTTGGTTTTCTTGCTGTTATAGATATGAGAAGGTTTGAGTTACTGACTACGCACTTTATCTCTTGGGAATAATGGAGGATATAAGACTTAAAATTGTTTAAATTTTTAAAAATATGATGTATGTATGATCAGTATTTCTTTTCTTTTGTTGTTTTCAGTCATGTCCCTATTTCTTGTGACCCCATTCGGGGTTTTCTTGGCAAAGATACTAGAGTGGTTTGCCATTTTCTTCTCCAGCCCATTTTACACATGAGGAAACTGAGATAAACAGGGTGAAGTAACTAATGGCTAACATACAACCCCTAAAAGCACTTTATAAACATCATCTCATTTTATCCTCACTACAACCTTAGGAGAGAGGTGCTATTATTTTTGTCATTTTACAGATGAAGGAACTGAGGCAAACAAGGATAATTGACTAATCACTAACATTTATGTAACATCTAAAAATTTTCAAGCATTCTACAAATATTTTCTTATTTTATCCTCACAACCTTGGGAGGTAGGTGCTATTATTATCCTCATTTTACAGATGAGAGAGGTTAAGTGCAGGTTCATAAATCTAGTATATGTCTGAGACAGTATTTGAACTTGGGTCTTTCTGATTCCAAATCTACCACTCTATCCACTGTGCCACCTAGCTGCCTCATATATTTCTCAAATAGAAAAATTCTTCAGTTGCATAAAAGTCGTGTTAAAAGAAATTCAGGGCTTATGATAAACTAGTGGAGAAAATAAGGACAACAATTTTTTTCTTCTTTTTTAAAAGCCATATTAGCAGGAAATATGTCAAAGGAGGGGTAGGACCTTTTCTTGGCATGGATGGAATGATGATCACTGAGAACAGGGAGGACACTGAGCTGACCAATCTTGATTTTTGTTGCTGTTTTCTCTGCAAAGGACAGTGACTTTTACACTGGAGATGGTAGAACAACAATGATTAACGAGGAGATGATATCCAAGAAAAGGAGAGGGAAGAAGCCAGCACCAGCTGCCTTGGAGGAATTCGAGTGGCCAGGTCCCATGAACTTTATCCTCCGAGCCTGAAAGAACTAGAAGGTGTGATTGCTGAGCCATGAGAGCTGAGAATCCAAAGGTTGTAAATATTCTTTTGTGGAGGTGGAAGGCCCACAGGTATGGAACATCATAATTATTTTCAGACTTTTTCAATATATTCGATCAGTTTTGCTGACTTTTTTTCTTTTTCTCTAATAAAAAATGTAATCTGGAATGGCTCTTAGGTAGGGAGAAATTTTTATGATGTAAAAACAAAATATATCACTAAAAAATATTTTTTAAAAACAAAGACTATGGAAAATGGGAGATGTACTGAAGGACCAGAGAAGGGTATCATCATTGTCCAAAAAGGAAAGAGAAGAGAGTCTGAAAACCCTAGGAAAGTGAGTTTAAGTTTGATTCGTGGGGAAAATTCTAGAGTAGCTCATTCAAATGATGGTTGATGAACATCTCGAAAGGAAGCCATGACTGAAAAGAACCAATATGGCTTCTCCAACAACAGGTCACTCCAGACTATGCTCATCCCCTTTTTGCATAGGATTGCAGTCATTGGAGGGCATGCTGAGGGTAGAGTTCACCTAGATTTTAGCCAAATTTTCAAGCCAATATCTCCTACTCAACTCTAGTGGCTCTCTGTGACCTCCATGGTCAAATATAAATTCCCATTTGGCTTTTAAAGCCCTTCATAGCCTGGCCTAGTCTCACTTTTTCAGTCTTACCTCCCTCCACGTCTTCTATGATCCAGTGACACTGCCGTCTTTGCTTTTTCTCATGTGTGACGCCATCTCCCACCTCTGAGCATTTTCCTTGGCTGTCCCCCATGCCTGGAATGCTCTCCCTCTTAATCCCAGCCTCCTGGCTTCCCTGGCTTCCTTTGAGTCTCAGCTTAAAGTCCTAACTTCTACAAGAAGCCTTTCCCAGTTCTTGATCCTGGTGTTTTCCCTCTAACATTATCTACAACATGATATGCGTGTATGTAAAATATATGTGTGTATATATATATATATATATATGCACATGTATATACACATGTATAGGTATATATGTGTGTATCTAGTCATAGAAACAATATACTATATGTATATATTATATTGTATTATAATATACAATAATGTGTTATATATTACATATTATACACATATATTACATATTATACGTATATTACATATTGTATTATAATATACAATATATGTTGTATATTATAATATATAAAATAATATATGCTAATATAAAATATAATAGCTCTAACATATATCTATTACATTATATAGAAAATATATAAAATACTGTAAACTGAATATTTTATATTAATTGTCACACACATTAGTTGATATAAAATTGTTATAAATTAAATATATATGAATAAAATATATAACTATAACTTACAATACATTATATATTATCATAATATGTGTTAATATATATTATTTGCACATAGTTCTTAGCACGTTGTCTTCTCTATCAAACTGTGAACTCCTTGAGAACAAAGACTGGATTTTTGCCTTACTTTGTATCCCCAGCACTTGGCACTAAACCTGGTCCATCATGGGCACTTAATAAATGCCTTTTAACTTGACTTGGCTACTATTCTTGTGAAGAATATGGGAGAGGTGTAGATTAGACCATCACACAGTCATATGGATTCAGAACTGACTGGATGGTCATACTCAGAGGAGCCATCAGTTGTTCAATGCCTAAGGAGCAAGAATGAGGTTTGGTGGGGTTTACCAGGGATCTGTGCTTGACTTCTGATGTTGATTTTTTGATCAGTATATTGGATAAAGACACAGAGAGTGATATGCTCATCAAATGTGCAGCTGACATAAAACCGGTAGGTAAGCTAGCCCAGTAGATAATAAAGGTTGGATCTAAAGGGATATGGACAGGCTAGAACATTTGACTGAATCCAATAACATGAAAATAAATAATAACACAAGGTCTTGTGATTGGGCATAGAAATATTAGCTTTATAGTCTGGGGTTGGAGAGGGGTCATGCATAGCCCTTCTTCTAGATGAGTGGTACCCTAAAAGCTAATGTGATCTTGGCTCTTCGGGGTCCCACTCATCTTGATTTCACAGTCTCTGCACCGAGAAGAGAAGACTGAAGGGGGATGCGATAGCTGTAGCCATATGGAGGAAGGACTTAACAGGTTTAGTTCCCAAGGGCAGAAATTAGGAGCAGTGGATCAAAATGACAAAGAGGCATGTTCATTGTTGATGGCAAGAAGTAACAACTTCCTAACAAGTAGAGCTATTCAGAAGAGTTCTGTGGAAAGGTTCCTCTTCCTTCGAGGTCTCCAGGTAGAGGCGGGATGGCCACTTCTAGGAGGGATTTTTTTTTCATATATAAATTGAATTAGATGGTTGCTGAGATTCCTTCCAACTCTCAAATTCTGTGATTTTGTGATTCCTCCACAAAATTCCTATGCTGGTACTTCATTATGGAAGAAAAGTGACCTTGGCTTCTCAAAGGCTTTGTCAGTGGAGCATAAGCTCTGGTTGGTTTTAACCCAGTTGGTAAGGCTTTGGAAATGTTTCCAGTAACAGGCGACTAGTAGTTATATTGTGAAGACCAGCCTACTTTTAGTACAGAGAGACTCATAATTGTACTAATTCCTTGTCTGTGTCCTTTCATGAAACAAATAAAAATATAAAATGACTCTTAGATTTGTGTGGCTCCACTATCACCTATAGTGATCATAGTAGCATAGAGAAAAAATGGACAGAAGGGAGTTAAGAATCAAAGTTCTTATACCATTTATAGGTATACTCAGTTCATTAAAAAAATTATCAAACCACTGCTATATACCGGGTACTGTTCTAGGCACTGGAAATAAAAACTAAACTCTGAATTCATTGGTCCCGGGAACTCCCAGATGAGGAGAAACAGAGAGATAGAGACAAAAATAGACAGAAACGGAGAGAGGAGTGACAGAGTTGGAGGTTGTAGCTAATTTGACAATCTGTATTAGAAGAGATAGCTTCCATGCCAGAGTTTCCAAAAACTGATAATATCACAGGTCTGGAACAACAACAAAGTCATGTATGATTTGTTTCTGTCATATGCACACACACACATACACATACATGCACACACACATATACATATACACACATATATGTATATATATCCTAAAAAATTACAGAATTTTAGATTTTAAAAAGCCTCAGCATCAATTGAGTCTAATCCACACCCCAAAAGGAATCTGTTGCCATGTACTATATGTAAAGTCTTTATTAGATAGGATAAAAATCAATACTGCTCTTCATCTACAGTTTATACTAATAGGTGTGTTGTTTCCAGAATGGTGTTCGACAAGTTTCAGAAGTTAGATCTTCAAAGGCATCAGAATCCCCTAAAATCTGCATGGTTAAAAGTAGGCTAACTAAATTAAATTTTCCTTCCTGACCCAGACAGTATTGGCTCTCTGGCCTGGGAGGACATGAAGTAGGGTTATGTGGTGATGCTGACTATTTATGAAATACCTTTTCTCACATAGTATTGCATGATGTGAAATTAACCACAGGACGTGGTTGTTTTCATATGAGGTATTCTAGAAGGTGAGGTTAATCTGTGGCTAGCCCACATGGAGAGGCACAATGGTACAGAATTTGGCATCCAAGGACTTTAGTTCAAATCTTGACGAATCCCCATGTTACCTTGGTCAAGTCCTTTCACCTCTCTTACCCTCAGTTTACCCATCTGTAAAAAATGAGGAGGTTAGATATCACTGATCTTTAAGCCTCCTTCCAGTTACAAATGCATGATTTTAGTACTAGTTGAACTTTCAAGTCCCTCCTAGCTCTTTGTCTGTGGTATTCTTATGATTTTGTTATGGTTTAGTCGTTTTCAGACATGTCCAACTTTTTGTGACCTCATTTGGGATTTTCTTGGCAAAGACACTGGAGGGGTTTGCTATTTCTTTCTCTAGTTCAATTTATGGAGGAGGAACTGAGGCAAACAAAGTTAGGTGAACTGCCCAGGGTCACAAAACTATTAAGTATCCAAGGCTGTATTTGAACTCAGGTCTTCTGACTCCTGACCCCTGGCCTGGCACTCTATCCACTGTGCCATAGACAAGTATATGCATCATCGAATGCCGAATACTTTTGCTAAACCTACAGGTATGACTCCACTTGTCTCTTTCCATTGGATAGAAGGACATTACCACATGTTACCAGTGATGATTTGTGTATAAGATTGGTGGAAAAGACACTGCCCTGAAAATACCTAATCAGAAAAGGAAGTGGGTTGGTTCAATCTGACAAACATTTATTAAATGCTCTTTAATGTGAAGTACCAGATACAAAAGGAAAGCCCCCACAACATCCTGGCTATTCAAGAGCTTACAGATTATGTTAGTTAAATGTACAAACAGATAAGCAGATCAAATATAAATAAATTGTGAGAGTAACTATTAGATAGAGCAGGGGGAAGGGTTGTCAAGGAAGGTTTCTCGTAAGAGGTGACCTCTCCATCAATCCTTAAAGGAAGCTCAGGATTCAGAGAGCTAAAGATATGTGTCTTTCAGGTATGGAGGATGGACCGTCCAGAGGTACAGAAGATGGAGTACCAAGTTCAAGGAATTTCCTCCTTCTATAAAATCAGTGAATTGAACTAGATGACCTTTAATGTCCCTTCCCAACCTTTGATCCTAGCAAGCCTTGTTGTTGTTGGACCTTCATTCTCAGAGAGGACCGATGACATCACAAGGGTGATGTCTTGACTTTCACATGAAATGGATTTAAGTGAGGCGGAGCTGTTCAAAGTCTGTCAGCCAATGAATAATACATAGACAACCCAAGAGCTATGCCAATACCTAAAATATTAAGAGACCTAGAGGAATGTCTCCAATACATTGGGTGGAAGATCTAGGGAGGGTTTCAGTGTGCATGGAGAAAAGAGCTCTATAGGAAAGTAGGGCATGGATGGGTTAAGATAATGTGCAAGGACGCCGTGAACTGTGACCTCATATCATGAGATTGATGTGATATTAGTGAGACCATAATCACTGAAGTATTCGAATATAGGATGAGAAATGGCATTCCATTTATATTCTGTGTGTTTGCATGTGTATTCGTATGTTTATCCTCTTGCTCTTTCATGCAAAATTATAGTTGTAGTTTCTAGTTCATTTCCAGGTATATCTCTGAGCTGTGATCTTTTGAATGGGCTGGGTCATACTTGACCTCAAAGCTGGAAAAAGCCCCCGTTGGGTCCCTGACGTGGTTTCATCTAGCCTTTGGTAAATAGGAGTATGAGGTGATGTTGCCCTTGAGATTTCATATTGGGGTCTTCAGAACTTTAAATAAGAGTAGATGAAGAATTGTTATAAGTCAGTAGAACTTTTTATGCTTTATACTAACTTTCTTTTTTCACCAAGAAGCTTCTTTTCCACTGAATCTCATCTGATCCTTCCTTTATAGTATCCCCTGTAGAACCCTGTTAGAGAAAACCAATACAAAGTGGATTGGATTTGGAGTTTTTAAAAAAAAAAAAAAAAGCTCACAACACTGAAACAATTGTGCTTTCCAAACGTAACCTTCTGACGTTGTGGAATGAGGCCGACTCAATCTCTGAAAGAACGTGATAAAGCAATCATAGAGTCACCGATTCTTGGACCTGGGAAGAATCCTAGAAATCTGACAACATTAGAATGTCAGGGGGACTTAGAAGCAAGAGTTAGGAAATTGACCAAAATCGCCACATTGCCAAAATAACTTTGCAAATCCAAGACATTTCTTCTCTTCTTTCACAAACTCACAAAATCCGAGAGCTGGAGGGAATTGAGAGGGCACTGCGTCCAGTCCACTTCATGATTGATGGATCTACATTCAGCCACACCAGGTACTCTCTACTCTCTTCCTCTTTGAAAAATAGACCATTAATTCGAAAGTGAATTTTGAAGCTGGAAAAGAAAAGTGAATAATCTGATTCTCAGAGCAGAAAAATACTTTCAACTAAAAACAACAGAGTTAAGTGGCTAGAGGGCAGGAACACTTTCTCTTTGGTCTTCGTAGCCCCAGGCTGCATATTGGTAGTTGTTCAATTGGGTCTGATTTTTTGTGACTCCATTTGAGGTTTTCTTTTTTTTTAATTTTTTAAATTTTTAAAAATTTTTTTTTTATTTTGGGTTTTCTTGGCAAAGATACTGGAGTGGTTTGCCATTTCCTTCTCCAGCTCATTTTATACATGAAGAAATGGAGGCAAGCAAGGTTAAGTGACTTGCCTAGGGTCACACAGCTAGTGTCTGAGGTTAGATTTGAACTCAGGTCTAACTGATTCCAAGCCCAGCGCTCTATCCACTGCACCACTTAGCGAACCCTCCAGGCTGCACAGTGTTGGAGCTTATGATTGATGACTAAACTGTTAGGGAGCTAATCAGAATTGTAAAGAACAGTGATAACTAGTGATAACTTACTCTGAGGGTAGGTGGGCATCCTCTAAAAACTCCTCCCAGATCACATGCCCTCCTTTTCCTGTAATGAAGCCAGCACTACCTGAGGATTGAGAAGCCCTCAAACTCACAAGATTGCCACTCGGTCACCAGTAATCAAGCAAAGAAATAGAAAAGATGCTTTTCCATACCCTCTTCTGACCCTCCCAGCCCCTTTCCTCTCCAATCAGGGACCCTACTCCACAATGGACTCATGCAAATGGGGACCAACTTAAGTCCTGAGAGAGCTTGGCCACCATACTGACAAAACTGAAGGTATGAAGCAAAGCAAAACAAAACAATACATCTTTCTTGATTCAAATAATCTCTTCTCAGCACGAAAGAAAAAAAAATTGAAAAGTCTTACAATAAATGAGTTTAGAAGTAGGACATTGGCAGTAATTACAGCAGTACTAGTGACTTGAAATGAAATAACATTTAATTAGTGATGCTCTTCAGAATGTAAGTTCCATGAGGGCAGGCATTGTTTTTACCTTTCTATGTATTCCCAGTCCTTTGCATGGTGCCTGGCACATATAAACTAAGTACTTAATAAATCCTTGCGTGTTGATTGATTAAAGTCAGCATCTTCACTCCTAATATTGGGAAGATGATAAAAAAAAAATCAGGAGCAGGGAAGGGAGGTCTTGTTTGTTTGTCTAATATTGACATTACAAAGAATCTAGCTGGGAGCTTTATTGAAGGAGAGAAGAATCTGACCCAGCATTCAAATCCTAATTCTCAGTGGGAGAGCATTCCTGGCAACCAAAGGGAGGACAATATCCAGGCCACATAAAACTCATTTTGTTATAGCACATCTTTTTGGGCAGATAATGCCAGTCCATGGTTGATTTAAGGGAATGGTTTTCTTCTGTCAGGTACAATTCAGGTCACCACAGAAAGATCATTGGATAATTAAACCTCTCTCTCCTTTGTAGCAGGGAGGTGAAGACCTACTTGAGCAGAATAAGGTATACATCATCAGACATAGTTTTGTCCCCAGATGTTATTTTTTTTCCTTTGTCCCAAGCAGGGTGTTGAGTTCTCTGGTTGGAAAAATTGTAATGTTAAAAAAGGTGGCTAGGTGGTGACTTAGTGCATAGAGCCCCAAGACTAGAGTCAGGAAAACTCATCTTGAGTTCAAATATGGCCTCAGACACTAGCTTTGTGACCCCAGGCAAGTCACTTAACCTATTTGTCTCAGTTTCCTCATCTGCAAAATGGGCTGGAGAAGGAAATGGCAAACCCCTCCAGTATCTTTGCTCAACAAACTCCCAAATGAGGTCACCAAGAGTCAAAAATGACTGAAATGACTGAATAACAACAACCAAAAGGCACTAACCAACATGTTTTCTTAAAGATGATTAGGATACATTTCAGTAATGAAAGCCATATTCCTATGGGCTCTGATCACCTTCCAGTACTCTGGAACCACATTTAAAATGATTCTGGTGTTATCCTGTTCACTTATGATTTTTTTAAACTTTAATCTACCCATTCTATGACAGATTAATGGAAGTGGGTCCTGTCACATCGGAAGTCTTCATTATGGCATAAAATTATCAGTCAGTTGTTCTCCCTTAACCCTTTCACACCAGCATCTGATTTTCCCCTGGATGATTGATTTTTCCCTGGATGATTGATTTTCCCAGCAACCCACCATCCTGGTTTGAAAGGAAACATAACCTGAAGCATAAAGATGATCCTAAAATGTGTGATAATTGAGCTACATCCCTGAGATAGATTATAAATTGTGTTGTCTCTCCTAGGCAGTTCAGGTTTTGTTGTCGTCCCTTACTGTAAATCTCTTTTTCTCTTTTCCTTCTCCCCCCTTTTTCTCCCCCAATATGAGAAGCCAAGCTATGCACGTTGATTTCCTTATCTAAGGGGACCAGATGTTTACTGAAGGCTGAAACTTCTCTCTCCTTTTCTAAATCAATGTCTGTCATAAGGAGACAGAAATATGTGTATGACTTACATGATTTGTTTTCATAATGATGAATGTTGTTTAGTTAGAAAATTGATTATAAAAATAGAAGCTAGGCTCTGAAAGCAATTTAAAGATACGATATCTGTCTGTTGTGATTGTTAAAAGCTAATGAGTATTTTTTTTTTGGATGTAGTTAATCTCGCCAAAGTCTAGCATCAATGTTAATGGGGGAAAGTTAACATTTTGAGGGTGAGCTGTATTTTGCAGAGTTGTACCAAATGATAAGGTTACTCCTCTTAGTCTAGTCTTCAAATGGTAGAGAGTAGAAAAACTATGTGCTCCGAGGGCAGTCTCTTATGAGATCAGCTAGAAGATGTCTGGAATACTTACTTGAAAATGTAGGTCATAGGTGCAGAGCCAAGACGGTGGAGTAAAAGCAGTGACTTGCTTGAGCTCTCCCCCAAACCCCTCCAAATACCTGTAAAAATGGCTTTAAACAAATTCTAGAGCAGCAGAACTCTCAAAAAGACAGAGTGAAACAAATTTCCAGCCCAAGACAACCTGGATGGTTGACTGGAAAGGTCTGTTGCTCCAGGCAGGGAGAGGAGCACAGTTCAGTATGGGTTATGCAGTCTGTGCAGGCAAAGACCAGGCCTCAGCAAACCTGGAGCTGACCTCAGGGGACTGAATCACAGGCAGCTGTGGCAGTTTCCAGACTTCTCAACCCACAAATGCTGAAGACAACTTAGGAGGTCAGTAGGAAAGGTCTGTGGACCTGGGTGAGAGAGGAACTTGGTCCAGCCCCAGTCCTGGCACAGCCCTGGGGTGGAGGCTACTTCTAGAGCTCCCAGCAAACAGATGGAGGTGGGATCAAGCAGCTGATCAGAGAGGGATTGCAGGGATTTCTTTGCTGGTGCTGAGGCAGGATTCTCTTGCTTGGATCTGGGTTGCAGTTCTGAGTGGCAGTCCTGAGGCAAGGAGGAGTGCTAGCATGGTGGAGCTTGGAGTGGCAGTGGAGAGTGAATCCTCCTCACAGTTCCAAGGCAGAAAAGGGTGCTTGTGGTCACTCATAGACCAGAGTACAGGCCAGGAAGGGTGTAAACACCTTACCCTTGATCATACCACCTTGGAAGAACTGAAAATATACAGGTCCCTAGAAGTTATCTCTGAAAGCAACTACACAAAACCCCCAAAACTTGGGACAGTACATTCTCCACCGTGGAAGCACACCCCTCCCTTAACATAGAGTTTAAAAGTCAAATAATTGGCTGGCATCGTGAGCAAACAGCATAAAAAAAGTCAAACCAAAGAATCTTTGGTGGTAAAGAAGATTAAAACATACAACCAGAAGAAGACAACAAAGTCACAGCTCCTACATCCAAAGCCTCCAAGAAAAATGTGAATCAGTCTCAGGCCATGGAAGAGCTCAAAAAGGATTTTCAGAAGCAAGTAAGAGAAGTAGAGGAAAAACTGGGAAGTGAAATGAGAATGATGCAAGAAAATTATGAAAAACAAGTCAACAGCTTGCTAAAGGAGACCCAAAAAATATTGAAGAAAATAACACCTTAAAAATAGCCTAACCCAAATGGCAAACAGGTCCCAAAAGCCAATGAGGAGAAGAATGCCTTAGAAAGCAGAACTGGCCACATTGAAAAGGAAGTCCAAAAGCTCTCTGAAGAAAATACTTCCTTAAAAATTAGAATGGAGCAAAAAGAAGCTAGTGACTTTTTGAGAAACCAAAACGTAAACAAAACCAAAAGAATGAAAAAAATAGAAAACGATGTGAAATATCTCATTGGAAAAACAACTGACCTGGAAAATAGATCTAGGAGAGATAATTTAAAAATTATTGGACTAACTGAAAGCCATGATTAAAAAAAGAGCCTAGACATCATCTTTCAAGAAATTATCAAGGAAAACTTCCCTGGTATTCTAGAACTAGAGGGTAAAATAGAAATTGAAAGAATCCGCCAATCACTTCCTGAAAGAGATCCCCAAAGGAAAACTCCTAGGAATGTTGTAGCCAAATTCCAGAGTTTCCAGGTCAAGGAGGAAATATTGCAAGCAGCCAGAAACAAACAATTCAAGTATTGTGGAAACACATGGAAAGATATAAAGCACTGGCTTTGGAGTCAGAAGTCCTGGGTTCAAATCCTGCCTCTGTCCCTTATTATCTTACATAAGTCACTTTGCTTTCCTGGCATCAGTTTCTTTCTCTGTAAAATGAGGAAACTGAACTAGAAGGACTCTGAGGACCTTTGTGGCTCCAGATCTATGACCTATATTTTCTTTTTTTAAAAAAAATTATTTATCTTTAGTTTTCAATTCATTTCCACAAGATTTTTAGATCTAAATTTTCTCCCCATCTCGCCCCTTCCCCCAATCCAAGATGGTGTGCATTCTGAATACCCCTCCCCCTAATCTGCCCTCCCTTCTATCACCCCCACCTTCTCTTATCCTCTTCCATGTACCGCTATTGCTTCCTTATGTCATAGTTTTCCAGTGTGCTGTTTAAAAAGCCTTGAGAGATATAGTTTCTAACTAATTTAATCATTTTATTGATAATGCTAGCATTTTAATAAAGGGATGGTTATTTGACCATCTCTCTCTTAGACCAAAGATAGTCATGGCCTTTGACCATTTATCAATTGGGGAATGACTTGTATTCTTATAAATCAGACTCAGTTCTCTATGTATTTTAGAAATGAGGCCTTTATCAGAGACATTAGTTGTGAAAATTGTCTCCCAGCTTTCTGCTTCCCTTCTGATCTTGGTTGCATTGACTTTGTGTAAAATTTTATAATTTAATGTAACCAAAGTCCTCCATTTTGCATTTCGTAATGTTTTCTATCTCTTGTTTGGTCATAAATTCTTCCCTTCTCCATAGATCTGATAGGTAAGCTATTCCTTCCTCTCTAGTTTGCTTATAGTTTCAGTCTTTGTATCTAAATCATATACCCATTTTGACTTTATCTTGGTATAGGGTGTTATATGTTGGTTTATGCCTAGTTTCTACCATACTATTTTCCCGGCTTTCCCAGCAGTTTTTGTTCTTATCCCAGAGGCTGGAGTCTTTGGATTTGTCAAATAATAGATTACTATAGTCATTGACTGTTGTGTCTTACATACCTAACCTATTCCACTGATCCATCACTCTATTTCTTAGCCAGTACCAAGCAGTTTTGATGATTGCTGCTTTATAATACAATTTAAGATCTGGTACAGCTAGGTCACCTTCCCTTGTGTTTCTTTTCATTAGTTCTCTTCATATTTTGGACCTTTTGTTCTTACAGATGCATTTTGTTATTTTTTTTATAGCTCTATAAAATAATTTTTGGTAGTTTGATTGGTATGGCACTGAATAAGTAAATTAATTTAGGTAGAATTGTCATTTTTATTATATTAGATCGATCTACCCATGAGCAACTGATGTTTTTCCAACTATTTAGATATGATTTCATTTGTGTGAAAAGTGTTCTGTAATTGTGTTCATATAGTTGCTGAGTTTGTTTTGGCAGGTAGAATCCCAAATATTATATAATGTCTACAATAACTTTAAATGGAATTTCCCTTTCTATCTCTTGCTGTTGGGCTTTATTAGTAATGTATAGAAATACCGATGATTTATGTGGATTTATTTTATATCCTTCAACTTTGCTAAATTTGTTTATTATTCCAAGTAATTTTTTACTTGATTCTCTAGGATTCTCTAAGTATACCATCATATCTGCAAAGAGTGATAGCTTTATTTCTTCTTTGCCTATTCTAATTCCTTCAATTTCTTTTTCTTCTCTTATTGTTAAAGCTATCATTTCTAGTACAATATTGAATAACAGTGGCGATAATGGACATCCTTGTTTCACCCCCCAATTTTATTGGAAATGTTTCTAGCTTATTCTTGTTACATATAAAGCTTGCTAAGGGGTTTCCAAAGATGCTACCTATCATTTTAAGGAAGTCTCCATTTATTCCTATGCTTGCTAGTGTTATTAATAGGAATGGGTGTTGTATTTTATCAAATGTTTTTTCTGTATCTATTGAGATGATAATATGATTTCTGTTAGTTTTATTGTTGATATGTCAATTATGCTGATAGTTTTCCTAATACTGAACCAGCCCTACATTCCTGGTATAAATCCTGTCTGGTTCATAGTATATTATCCTTGAGATTAGTTGCTGTTATCTCTTTGCTAATATTTTATTTAAATTTTCTGCATCTACTTTCATTAGAGAAATTGATCTATAATTTTCTTCCTCTGTTTTGGTTCTTCCTGGTTAAGGTATCAGCACCAAATTTATACCTTAAAAAGATTTTGGTAGGACCCTTTCACCTATTTTCCCAAATAGTTTATGTAGCATTGGAATTAATTGTTCTTTAAATGATAGAATTCACTTGTAAATCCATCTGACTGTGGAGATTTTTTCTTATGGATTTCATTGATGGCTTGTTCAATTTCTTTTTCTGAAATTGGATTAAGTATTTTATTTCCTCTTCCCTTAATCTGGGCATTTATACTTTTGTAAATATTCATCCATTTCACTAAGATTGTCAAATTTATTGGCATAACAGTTGTGCAAAATAGCTCCTAATTATTGTTTTTATTTCCTCTTCATTGGTGGTGAATTCATCCTTTTCATTTTTGATGCTATTAATTTGTTTTCTTCTTTCTTTTTTAATCAAATTAACCTAAGGTTTATCTATTTTATTTTTTTTATAAAACCAGCTCTTAGTTTTATTTATTAGTTCAATAATTTCTTAATTTCAATTTTATTAATCTCTCCTTTGGTTTTCAGAATTTCTAATTTGTTATTTCATTGGGGATTTTTAATTTGTTCTTTTTCTACTTTTTTAGTTGTGTGCCCAATTCATTGATCTCTTCTTTCTCTATTTTATTCATGTAAGCACTGAGAGATATGAAACTTCCTCTAAGGACCATTTTTGCTGTATCCCACAAGTTTTGGTATGTTGTCTCATTACTGTCCTTTTCTTGGATAAAGTTATTGATTGTTTCTATAATTTGTTGTTTGACCCATTCATTCTTTAGGATTGGATTATTTAGTTTCCAATTAATTTTTAGTCTATCTTTCCACAGCCCTTTATTATATATAATTTTTGTTGCATCATGATCTGAAAAGGGTGCATAAAGTCATGTTAATGTTAAGTTTTTAATTTCATATTTCCTTTTTTATGTTATTCTGAACCTGAAAAACACCAAGAAGCCAGAACAGTTCATTTAACAAGAGCAAAAAAAGAGGATTAGACATGAAACGCCAAATTTCTGTTACATACAGATTGTATTTTTAAACATACTTAAACATACTTAGTAAGTTCAACATGTTCATCTGTTTCTCTAGGTCTCCCTCTGAACTTCCTTTGACTGTCTTCTGTGCATTTCTTTTTAAATGCTTCTGTGAGAGTATCCACTTGCCAAAATTCAACTCTGGATCACCTCCATTTCTCTCCTTTGTTACTGTAGTTTCATCGTTTCAGTCATATCTGACTCTTCGTGACACCATTTGGGGTTTTCTTGGCTAAGATACTAGAGTGGTTTGTTATTTCTTTCTTCAGCTCATTTTAAAGATGAGGAAACTGAGGCAAATAGGGTTAAGTGACTTGCCTAGGGTCACACAGCTAGTAAGCGGCTGAGGGCGGATTTGAACTCAGATCTTCCTGACTCCAAACCCAGTGTTCTATCTATCCACTGCTTGTCCTAGCTGCATCCTTTTCTCCTATTTTGGTACAAGTGACCAAAGATGAAAGTCACAAAACCATGCTGGTCAACTTCAATACAATTAAGTTACCTATATAATATGTTATCTAATAAGGCAGTTCAGTGGTACAGTGGGTAGAATACGGAGTACAACTCTGGAGACAGGAGGTTCCAAGTTCAAATCCTGTCTTACTCATTTAGGAGGCTCTTTGTAAGTCTCTTAAATTGTTTCAGTTTCCTCATCTTTAAAACAGGGAAAATTATAGCACTTACCTCACAAGGTTGTTGTATCAAATCAAATGAGATAACATGTGCTGGGTGATTTGCAAATGTTAAAGTCTTACATAAAAGTATTAGTAGTACTACTTATTATTATTATCTAGGCCGTCGCTGAAGAAAGGAAATCCTTCTATTGCTCCCTAATTGATTCTATATCCTATTCCCACCACAGCTCTTACAAACCTCGTCTCTTCTCAAACCTCCAAAACCATTCTCACCCCGTACATTCTCGGTTGAGGACTCCTGACTTCACCAAAAAATTGAGACCAGTGAACCGTGCCTCCTTCCATTCTTATATCCCTCTGATGACATCCCCCACCATCTCCTCTTTCACACCGGTCTCTGATGACAAAGCCCTTCTTGCCAAGGTCAGCCTTCTCTGCTTTCATACTTTATCCCATTCCTTCACATCTCTTCCCATAAACTGCCTCCATTATCATCCCCATTCTCTCCCTAATCTTCACTCTCCCTGTCTACCAGCTCCTTTGCCTTCTACAAACACAGTCATGTCTCTCCCATCTTTAAAAACCCATCACTTGATCCAACCACCGCTGATAGCAGTTGTCATCTCTCCTCTCTCCTTCTTAGCTAAACTTCTTGAGAAAACCATTTCAATCTCAATTTCTTCTCTCTCTGCAGGCTAGCTTCTAAACTTATCGTTCAGTTGAAACTGTCCTCTCCAAAGATACCAATTATCTCAGTTGCCAAATCGAATGTTTTTTTTTTCCTTCCATCATTATACTTCTCTATCACTCTGAGGCATTTGACACTCTTGTTTGCCTTCTCCTCCTAGAATGCTTTCCCCTCTGCGTTTTCATGATACTGATCTCTTTTAGCTCTATTTATATCCTTTTGACTGTTCTTTATTATTCTCTTTTGCTGGATCTTTATCCACATCAGCTCTGTTAACTATGCGTGTCTCCCAAGGCTTTATTCTGACCCTCTTCCTTTTATACTTTCTCTCTATATTTTTTACTTTATAAGCTCATCACCCCATTACCATATATAGTTTAAATTATAATCTCTCTGAAAATGACTTCCAGATCTGTATAACTAGCCCCAGTCCTTTTCTGGGCTCTATTCCCACATCTCCAACTGCTTATGGACATGTTGACTGAGATGTTCCATATGCATCTCAAACTCAATATGGCTAAAATTAGTCTTTCCTTCCTCTCCCCTCCCCACCCGGCCAAACCTACTTTTCCCAATTTTCTTATTTCTATTGAGGCTCTGCCATCTTCCCACTCACTTAGGCTCAAAATTTTAGCTATCCTTCTTTCTCACTCATCCCATATATCCAATGAATTGATACATCCCCTTTTCTTTACTCAAACTGCTACTACCTTCCTTCAGATACTTATCACCTCTAGCTTGAAGCATGGCACATGGGGCAGGTCTCCCTTCCTGGGGTCTTACACGGTCCCAGTCCAACTTCCACTGAAGTGAAGTGGTTTTTCTAAAGCTTAGGTTTGACCTTGTCCACTTGCTACTAAGTCAACTCCCTACTGCCCCTATGATCAAATGTGAAGTCCTTTGTTTGGCCTTTAAAGCCCTTTACAACCTGGCCCCTTTCTATCTTTCCATCTTTCTACTAAATCTCCACCCTGCCTCGAGCTACCCCCACATACATATATACACACACAGAGATGCATGTACTTTATGAACCAGGTATACCTGTCTACTCGACATTCTTCACCAAGACTCTCCAGTTCCTACCTACCTCTGTTCCTTTGCACTGGCACCCCACCTCTGTAACTAGAATTTCTCCTTATTCATCTTCACCTCTTAAAATTCCTGGCTTCTTTTAAGACCCAGGTCAAATGTCACTTTAAGGTGATGATTTTTTCTTATCCCTGTAGCTGCTAGAGATTTCTCCTCTAAGATTATTTTCTATCTACTCTGTATGTTTTTTAAAATATATTTTATTTCATTAAATATTTCCCAATTACATATTAAACTTAACATTCATTTAAAAAAATTTTTAGTTCCAAATTCTCTCCCTCCCACCCCCCCACACCTTAAGAAGTCAATCAATTATATATGTAAAGTCTCTGAAAATTTCTTTAATGTTGATGTGTCTCCCCCATGATAATATAATCTCCTTGAGGGCAGGAGCAGAGTTGCCTGGTATATAGTACTGAATAAACACTTGCTGTTGATTAATTAATAAGCTTTTCCTTTTTTTTTCTTCTTTTTTGGTATTTCAGTCATTAGCATCCTGCACAACTCCTAAATATTAATTAAGCATATAAAATAAAGAGGGAAGGAAATAATAATAAAAATAAAGAATCAATAAATAATCTCTCATAACAAATCAGCATAGCTGAGCAAAACAAATTCACAGGGACAAAAATGTTTGTCTCATTCTGCCTCTTTGACAGAAGTTATAAAGCCATCCTTATCACTGGTCCTCTGAAATAGTGAGTTTTCATTGCTTTGATCAGAATTCTTAAATCTCTCAGAGTTGTATTTCTTTACCATCTTGTCATTGTATAAATCTTTTTCCTAGTTCTGCTCACTTTACTCTGAATTACTTTGGATAATTCTTCCAGAATTTCTCTGAATCCATCCCTCTTGTCATTTCCTACAGCACAATAATATTCCTTTCCATTTATATACCATAATATGTCCAGCCATTCCCCAACTGATAGCCATCCTCCTACTTTATAGTTCTTTGCTACTACAAAAAGAGCTTCCATAAATATTATTCTACATTTGGCTCATTTTGTTCTCAGTATTATGGGTGCAGGGGAGAGGTTAGGCCAAGTAATGATATTATTGAGTCAAATGTTATGCACTGCTTTAGTGACTTTGGGGATATAGATCCAGATTACTTTGCGGAATAGCTGAAATAATTCATTAACTCTACCAATAGTGTATTAATGTGCCTGTCTTCCTACACCCCCTCCAACATTCCTTTTTTGTTATCTTAGTCAATTTGATAGTGGTGAGAGAGAACCTCAAAGTTGTTTTAATTTGAATTTTTCTCATAATTAGGGATTTGGAACATTTTTTATAGTTGTTGATAACTTAGATTTCTTGAGAAGGTCCTATTCATATTTGTGTATTAAGATTTAAGTAGTTAGATATTCATTTCTCAGTTCAACCACTTATGTGTAGGAAAATGACTTTTGTTCATCTGTCTATCTGTCTGTCTATCTCTCTACCTACCTTTTTATCTAATATTTCACATTGTATTTTGGATGTAAGAAAGAAACTTGATACAAAGGTTATTTCCCAGTTAACTGCTTTCCTTTTTATTTTAGTTACATTGATTTTGTTCAAGTAAAAGCCTTTCGATTTCATGTAATCAGAATTGCCAGTTTTATCTCCTGAGATTCTCTTTGTCCCTTGTTTGATCAAGAACTCTTCCCTATTCAAAGGAACAAAAAGTATGTCCTTCCCTTCTCATCTAATTTGCTTATTATGTAATCTTTATGTCTTGGAGTTCATTGTGGCATATGGTATGAGATATTGATTGAAACCCAGTTTTTGTTTTTTGTTTTTTTTGCCAGACTACTTTCCAGTATTTGCAGCAATTTTTGTCAGTCTGTGAGTCCTTAACCCAGGAGTTGTGGGTCTTTGGATTTATCAAATACAATGCTTCTCCACTTTGGCTCTCTTGCTTCTCTAAATTGGTACCCAATCTGCTCCACTGCTCAACTTTTTCCTTGTTTAACCAATATCACATAGTTTTAATGTTTACTGCTTTAAGCATTAAGTTTGAAATTCTGTATTGCTTGTTTATCTTGAAATTCTTCACCTTTTGTTCCTTCTGATCAATTCTGATTATATTCTTCTGGCTTTATAATGTAAACCATTGGTAGTTTGATTGTATGGCAATGAATAAGCAAATTAACTTAGTATTATAATATTTTATTGTATTAGAATGGCCCAGCCATGAGCAATGAATATCTTTTTAATTATTTAGTTCCTTCTTTATTTTTGTAAAGAGTGTTCTATAGTTATATTCATTTAGTTCCCATCTGTGTATTGGTCAATTGACTCCTAAATATTTTATACCTTTTATAGCTTTGAATGGATTTTTTCTTTATCTTCCTGCTGGGTTTTGTTAGTAATATATTAAATATTATTTATGTGTTAATTCAATGGTCTGCTACTTTTCTGAAGTGTCAATATTTTAGTTCAGCGTTCTTAAGATTTCTTAAGTCTGTGGACCCTTTCTCAGAATGATGATTTTAAATCCATAAAATAAAGTACATGGGATTACAGAGGAAAACAAAGGTTAGTGAAAATAAAATGTATTTTTTTCACATCCAATTCCATCTACCCTCTGTCATCTCTATACAGATTCTCTGGGTGTCTATGGACCCTAGATTAAGAACCCCTGTTTTAGTTGAATCTCTAGAATTCTCTAAGAGTATCATGACATCATTTACAAAATTGGATAATGTTATTTCTTATTTGCCTATTTGATTTCCTCAATTTATTTTTCTGGTTTTATTGCCATAGGTAGCATTTCTACAACTATATCAAAATGAATCAAGTGGTGATAATTGACAGCTTTGCTTCACCCCTGGTATTCTTGGAAAGACCTCTAGTGTTTTTCTATTACATACAATGCTAGTGTTTGGTTTTAGATGATTGTATTAAGGAAAGGTCATTTTATTTCTATGCTTTTTTTTTTTTACATAGAAATGAGTATTATATTTAGTAAAAAGTTTGTTCTGCACCAATTGACATAATTGGTGATTTTTATTGGTTATGCTATTACTAGGATCTATTTATAAATTTCTTAATATTGAACCAACAGTACATTCTTGGTTGAAATCCAATATGGTTTTCCTCTCTCTCTTTTTTTAAAAAAAATGAATCAGATTACCTAGCAATCTACTGGTTATTTTAAGGCCTATAATTTTATCTATCCATTACATAGGGGCTTTGCTTTCACTTTTATTAAGCTTTCTTTTTGATTGTCAGAATTTCTGTTTTTGTATTTACTTGGGTTTTTCCAGTTTTTTTTTTTACTTCTGTGCACATTTAATTGATCTATTCTGTGTCTTTTTGTTGATGAAAGTATTTACAGATTTAAAATTTCCCCTAAACACTATTTTGATTATATCCCAAAAGTTTTGGTAGGTTGCCTCATTGTCATTTCTAATGAAAATATCTCTTGTTTCTGTCATTTGTTATTTGACCTACCAATTCTTTAAGATAATATTATTTAGTCTCCATTAAAGTTTGAATCCTTTCTTCAAAGACCCTTTATTATTTTTTTCTTATGTGGTCAGCAATTGATGTCTTCTTTATTTCTACTTTTTTGCATTTGTTTATAAGCTTTGTATGCCTTAGCATATGGTCATTTAAAAAAAAGCATCCTGCATAGCTGAGAAATATGCATATTCTATTCTATTTTTTACTCAGTAATCTCTAGAGAGCTATCACATCTACTTTTCAAAAAATTTTATTCAGGTCTTTATTTCTGTTCTTGTTTCTCCTTTTGGTAGATTTGTCAAGGTCTGAGCAGGTTATATTGATATTCCTAACTATTATAATCCTATTCTGTATTTCAGTAACTTATTTAACTTATTCTTTAAATACTTGGATTATGTCATTCAGTTCATATATATGTCAAGTATTGATAATATTACATTGCTATGCCGTTAAATATAATTCAGTTTCTGTTTTTCCTTTTCAACTGTGTCTTTTTGAGTTCTTTGGCATAATTTTTATAGTGTTTTTTGTCTTCCCTGGCTCCACTTGGAATTCCTATGAATTTGAGTTATTGGTTGCCTAGGCCCAATACTCTCTTCCTTGGATAACCATTCCCTACTCTCTCATACCTATTCTTGTCAACTTTATCCTTCCCAAATTCCTTTCCCTCTCTGCCATTAGAATGTGAGTGCTTTGTGGGTATGGACTACTTTGTTTATGTCTTTGTATCCCCAGCACTGAGTATAATGCTTGTCACATAGGGGGTGCTCAATATATGCTTGTTGATAGACTAATTACCCTATTCTTCCATTATGCCTCCTGGAAATTCTCCCCCTCCCCATTCTAACCAAATGCCAATAATATTATACCAATGTTGCTTCTCCCCAAAATTATTTTGCATTTCATATTTACTTTTCTGTATACATGTTGCTCCACATCCCCCATAGACTGCTAGCATCTTGAGGGTGGCTTCTGTTTGGTGTTTATCTTTTATCCCAAGCACATCATATAGTGCCTGGCACATAGTAGGTGCTTGATACATATTTGCTGCATTAAATTAAATTTGCTAAAATAATTCACATTTTTATGGTGCTTCCATCTTTATAAAGCTCCTTTCTCACTACAGCATAGTAAGGTGGCTGCACAAGTATTATTACTTACATTTTGCAGATGAGGAACTTGATTCACAGACATATTAAGTGGCCTGCAAATTAGATTGATATTGTTTTTTTTCAGTATTTCAAATACCTAAAATAGGAGTAATCATGGTTTGATCAGGCGGCTTGTGGTCATTGGAGAGAGCTCCTGAACTTGGAGTAGGAAATGTTGTTGTTATTCAGTTGTTTCAGTTGTGCCTGGCTCTTTGTCATGACCCAATTTGGGGTTCTCTTGGCAAAGACACTGGAGTGATTTGCCATTTCCTTCTCCAGCTCATTTTACAGATTAGGAAACTGAGGAAAACAGGGTTAAGTGACTTGTCCAGGGTCACTCAGCTAGTAAGGATCTGAAACCAAATTGGAACTCAGGTCTTCCTGATTCCAGACCTGGCACTCTATCCATTGCATCACCAACCTGCACTAAGGAGTCAGGAAAACTTGAGGGCAAATCCCAGCTCAGAAACTTATTGAACTGTGTGATCCTGGGTAACTCACTTAACAGCCTCAGTTTCCCCATCTGCAAAAGGGGGACAATAGTAGTGCCTAAGTAATATGGTTGCTGTAAGGATCAAATGGGATCATATCAGTAAAATACTTTGGAAGCTTTAAAGTGCTATATGAAGGTGAGCTTTTACTATTTCTTGGAATCTTAGAGCTGTTAAAATCCTTAATGATTATCTAGTCTAAGACATTCATTATTTTGAGAAAGAAGCCATTTAGTAAAGCTCTATTATGCTTTGAGTTTCTTAATTATCACGATAAATATGAGTGAATGAAAAAGCATTTATTAAGCACTTACTGTGTGCCAAACCCTAGCTAAGTAATGAGGATACAAGTACAAAAGGAAAAAAAAGCAGGCCTTGCCCTCAAGGAGCTTATATTTTAAACCAAACTAAAGCAAACACCAGGGAGCACTATTTTGTTTTAGAAAGTTAGCATGGGGGCAGCTAGGTGGCGCAGTGGATAAAGCACCAGCCCTGGATTCAGGAGGACCTGAGTTCAACATAACACTTAACTAGCTGAGTGACCCTGGACAAATCACTTAACCCAATTGTCTAGCCAAAAAAAAAAAAAAAAAAAGGAAGTTATCATGGAGAAAGAAAGCATAGGGAATAGATTGGTACACCCTTTCCAGTAACAATAGCGGTATTAATTTGATTATAGTTCCAGAACTGGAAAAAAGGATGTCCTGGAATAAACCCTGCTGGAATCCAGAAAAAACACACACTGGTATCTCTCTCTGCGAAGGGTAGAACTGTGTTCCAAGTTCTGTCATCATCATCACCATCATCACCATCATCACCATCACCACCACCATCATCATCATCACCATCATCATCATCATCATCATCATCATCATCATCACCATCATCACCGTCATCACCATCATCATCCCAAATATTTATCCTTCACACCTCAAGGCTTACAATCCACATATGTTGTCATGTGGTCCTCCCAATAATCCTGCCTGTGGGATAGATGCTATTATTTTCCCCATTTTACAGATGAGCAGTTAAATGACTTACTAAGGGTCACACAGTTAATAATTGTCTAAGATAAGCTTTGAATTCAGCTTCCTAATTCCATGTTCAGACTTCTATCCATTACCTCGACCTCATTGCCTCTCAGATAGCAAAGACTTGCTGCACATGCACAGTTCTCTTTGTGGAATGGAAGCAATGTGGTACAATGGAGAGCAGGCTATTTCTGGAGTTAAAGGGCCTGGGTTCAAATCCTGCCTCTGTTTGCTACCTGTGTGTCCTTGATCTGGTCCTTGGGCTCCAGTTTCCTCGTTTGTAAAATGAAGGGGTTGGAATAGCCAGCCTCTGCGGCATTTCCTAACACAGGTCCATGAGTCTACCTGTCTGACTTGGAACATGAGACATAAAGTCTCAGTTTCCTCATTTATAACTGAGGAGGCTGGGGCAGATGGTTTCTGAGGTTCCTATGAGGCACATAACTTCCCTGGTCCTGTTTCCTCATCCTTAAGATGAGGGCTCTGAAGTTCTCACAGGTCTAGCTCTACGATCCTACCTTGAGGCCTGGAGAATGTTACAACTTCCTTGAGCCTCAGTTTCTCTATCTGTAAAATGAAGGGTTGGACTTGGCTTCTGAGACTCCTTCCCCTTCTATAACCTATGATCCTACAATCACACAAGCCATATAACTTCCCTGGGCCTCTGTTTCCTCATCTGTAAAATGAGGGGGTTGAACTATCTGGCCTCTGAGGTCTCTTCAAAGCCCAGACTTATGAGTCCATGATTCTCTAGCATGGGACACAACAGGGTGGAAAGAACTCTGT
Organism: Vombatus ursinus; assembly: GCF_900497805.2. NCBI lineage: Eukaryota > Metazoa > Chordata > Mammalia > Diprotodontia > Vombatidae > Vombatus > Vombatus ursinus. The sequence goes on along the minus strand of NW_020951112.1, from coordinate 6,408,733 downwards.
TTTTTTGGATCTGGAGCTCCTGGTTCAGTTTCCAGCTGTCATTCATTCCCCATATGGTGATAGGCACTTTCCCCTCTCTGAGCATCAATTTCCTCAACTGTAACATGAAGGACTTAGACCAGATGATTCAAGTAATTTCAGCAAATATTTATCAAGCGTTGCCAGTAGACTGCAAGCTCCTTGAGGGCAGGGACTGTCTTTTCCTTCTTTTCATATGCCCAGTGCTTAGCACAGTGCCTGGCACATAGTGGGCTCTTCACAAATGTTTATTGATTGATGATAATGTGTATTAGGAGATTTAAAGACTTGCTCTCAAAGCAATTCTATTCTCTTTGTTCCTTCCAGTTCTAAATTTATGTTATTTTGGGCAATTAGGATCATCATCCTTTTGATAAAGATGGTGATAGAATCCCAGAATGTCTAAGAATGAAAGGAACTGGAGATTATCTCTTCAACTGCCTCCAATTTATCAGTGAAGGAACATAGAGAAAATGAGGGACTTGCCCGAGGTCACATAGCTGTTTTGGGTCAGAACCAAACCAAGATACTTGACCCCAAGCCCAGCTCACTTTGCAGTGTAGATGGTCTTGATTAGTTCCCCAAAGTTCCCAAGAAAAGACCTCCCTTGTGAGGGAAATCCATCAGTTGTATAGTGGAAACACCTCTGAATTTGGAGTCAGAAGACCCAGGTTTGAATCTTGACACTAATTACTCTTTGCTTTTCAACAGGTCCAAACCATTGTTTCCATATCTGTGAAATGGGGGCAGCTGGATGAGATGACCTTTATGACCCAGTTCTATGATTTATCTTGTCCCTGTAGATACACGTAGTACCTCAGCTGTATGTAGGAAGCTCCAGCCTCTACCGACATGATTCCTCTCTGTGTCAGATGATGCTGTTCAGTTTCATTCTTTCATTACCCACATTCCACTTAGGAGTTTACTTTAAACATATTTTCCAAGAGCCTCTCCAGGCATGTTGAAGTCTGGCCACAGGTGGTTTGGAAGAGTCCTTACCTATTGATGGGGATGAGGAAAGCTTAATTGAATAATGGTGAGTTAGGAAGATGTGGCAAATTAGCAGTGGAGGTTTAAAGGGCTATTTTTTCCCCCAAGAATATGAACAGCTACTAAAAGTGGGGACAGAAGAGAAAATATCACCAAGAATATGGTAAGCACATGAACACTTCCTTACTGATGTAAAGGCCCTTACAAGTCCTATGCCGTGTCTTCCTTGAAAACAGACATTCTCTGTCTCTCTGTCTCTGTCTCTCTCTCTCTTTGTTATCCTGTCTCTTTCTCTCTGTCTCTCTCTCCTCTGTCTCATTTTGTCTGTCTGTCTGTCTCTGTCTTTCTGTCTGTCTCTCTGTCTGTCTGTCTGTCTCTCTCTCTCTCTCTCTCACACACATACATACATACACACACACACACACACACACACACACACACACTCCACCTGCTGATATTTTGCCAATTCTGTCTTTGGATGAATCTATATAGTACATATAAAAAAAACTACTTTTTCTCCACAGAATCCCACCTTTCCTTTATCTTAAAGAACTGCTAGAAAGTTTCATTGCCACTAAGAATCGTTGATTGAGAGATGGAAAGAACTTTAAAGATGATCAAACTCAACCCTATTCTTTTGTCATTGTTGTTAAGTGGTTTCAGTTGTGTCCAACTCTTCATGATTCCATTTGGGGCTTTCTTGAAAAAGATCCTGGAGTGGTTTGCCGTTTCATGATAAACACTTATTAAATAGAGGTGCCTTTTATGGTATCAGACTTTGCACATTAGCAGCGTACATGAAATAGTAATAATGTTAGCCCTAACCCCAGCTGAGTGCCTACACCTGATATTCTAATGTATGTGCAGCTGTATTTAATTATATTGGTCCTAATAGAAAGTTCCCTGAAGTTATGCTTGTTGGTGATAAAAAAAAAAGTCCCTGAAGCTATATAAAAGTAGATACCTGGGGTAGCCAGGTTCAGGAGTTCAAGGAACAGAGATACAGCCAAATTCACTTTCATCTCTAAGATGACCTAACTATATAAAACCGTGTGAACATAGTCAATATATACACAGAGGGTATAAGAAAACACACGCACAGTTAATGCTGCCTGCTGGGTCTTGAGTTTGGCCCAGGGAAATGATCCTGCATGCGTAACCATCCTAGAAGCTGAACAGTACAGATATAATCTAATCAATCTAGGGCAGGTAAGATGGAGATAAACTTAGGAGTTAATAGAATTCCTTTGACGCTCTCTCTGGATATGCCCTCCCTGTGGGTAGATGATTTCTAACTAGCTTTGTCTGTAATAGTGAAATGGGCCTGTGATTTTCTGATGTGGTTATCTAGAAATGAACCACAATCCATCCTTGCCTGTCTATTCTGTGTGACTCCATGCCATCCTTTGTCTTGGCCATAGTGTATCCAGCCAATGTGTCTTGGGCACCATCATCCTGTATTTCTTTTGACATTTCTAGGCTCTCACTCATGCCTTTATGACTATCACATCATCTTTTTTTCACTCATGTATTGCTCTGTTGACATCTTTTACCCTACTTTTCATTTTTAATTCCTTGTTTATAAAGTACTCCAACCCAATTGTGCTTACCATGCGCCTTCCCATTGCCCTTAAAGGCAGAGATGTAAAACATCAAATGGCCTACAGCACTCTCAAGTGTAGCCTGAACCAGAGTAAAATGTAATTGGGGAATACTAAACAAACTAACTAAAAATATGATAGAACATAGATAATATTAAATAATATTAGTATGTGGGTTTTATGCGAATGTGTGGCCTGCAGGGATCCTTATGTATGGTTATTGGCCTCTACTTATCTTTGTCTTTAATATCCCTGGCTCACCTCAGTTCTTCAGAGCCTAATGAATGTCCTTCTAGAATCTAGGAAGATCTAGAGTCTTGATGAAATTAAGCAAAAGCAAGAAATTCTATTTACATTTTTTTAAACTTTTGGGAATATTTTCCAAATAATTAATTTTTACTAATATCTGTTTTTTTTTTTTTACATCACAGAGGATCACCCAATCAAACAAAGAATTTTAAAGAGAGGAAAAAAAGTTCCACAAAACTACCCAAAGTTTCAATTATCTGACTGAATATGCAGTCTTCCATACCCGTGATCTCCCACAGCTATGAAGAAGGGAGGGAGATACATTTTCTCATCTCTTCTTTGGGGCCATACATAGTCATTATAATTGCAAAGTATTTCAATTGTGTTTGTTTTTGTTCTTTTCATTTACATTGTTATAATTCTGTTATAATCAAACAATCACATTGTTCTATGGATCATTTTCTTTGTTCTACTTACTTCCCTTTGCATCAGTTCATATAAATCTTCTCATGCTTCTCCCAATCTTCATATTCATCATGGCACATCAACATTCCATTGTGGTCATGTGTCACAATTTGTTTCGCCATTCCCTAATTGGTGATATCTACTTTGTTTCTAATTCTTCACTACCACAAGAAAGAATACTGAAAATATTTTGGTTTATAGGAGATCTTTGTTTTCCTTTGAATTCATTGGGGTATATGCCTATAGTGGGGATCTCTAGATAGAAGGATTTGGATGTTTTATTCTCTTTCTTTTTTTTTTTTTATAAAAGCATACTTCTAAATGGCTTTGTGAATTGCTTGCCCAATTTACAACTCCACCAACATGTATTAATTTCTGTACTTTTCTAAAACCCCTCTGAGCATTCACATCTTCTGTTGTTGTTGTCCACTTTCTGGGTAGGAGATAAAATCTCAGAGTCGTTTTAATTTGTATTTTTCTTATTAATGCATTTCATAAAATGGGTAATGGTTTGGGCTTTTTTTTTTTAAGAAAAAGTTTCCCATCTTGTGAAGTTTTGTCCATTTGCTTCATATTTTGAATGGTCACAGAAGGTTCCCAGGAGTCTGGAATATTCATTAGAACCATCAAAACTCTTAAGCCTCTAAAAATGAGCAAGAATCTAATAATGAGATCTGAGAAGACATACTTGGCATTTTCTGCTTCTAATTGGATTAGGATATAACCAGATCAATCTCTTTTACATATGGAACTTTTACCTCTGGTCATGTCCTCAATCAAGTTTGAGTCAATATGGGGGAGGTTAGCTTTTTAAGGGGCATATTAACTTATGGTCTGGTTCTTTCAAACCTCATCAAATTTCTGCTGCAGCTTTTAGCTCTTAAATCCTCTTATTTTCCTCACTTTTCAGCAGCTAATAGTGCAGTGGTTCATGATTGAGAGTTGCAGAATCCGAGTTTGAATTTGAGCCTAGCTATTTACTACCCAGGTGACCTAGCACAGGTCATCTCTGCTCTATGGGCCGCCATTTTCTTATATGTTGAAAGAGGAGTTTGGACTAGATCAGAGGTGTCAAACACAGGCCAGCATTGTGGGGGGACAAGAAGTGTGGTCTGAACCAGATTAAAATGCAATTGAAAATATTTAAGAAAGTAAATAAAAATACACCAAAAACACAGATGAATATGCTTCAGCAGGGATCTTTATGTACAGATTAGAGGCCCCTATTTTTATTTGAGCTTGATGCCACCACTCTCGATGGCCTCTGGGGTACCTTGCAGCTCTCTACCTGTGATCTTATGTTCCTGTGACACTGTCACTTTGCTAGTCAGTGAAACAAAGAAGTTGGATTAGATGATCTGTTGGGAAACTGGGTTATTGTCTTGCCTCTGCTACCTAGAGGCAGGTAGACCTCAGAGAGCACCAGACCTTAAGTCAGGAAAATCTGACCTTAAATCCAACCTCATACAACTACTAGTTGTGTGACTCTGAGCAAGTCACTTAACCTCAATCTACCTCAGTTTACTTATCTGTGAAATGAAGATAATAATAGACCTTCCAGGGTTGTTGTGAGGATCAAACGGGATAGCATTTAAAAAGTAATTTGCAATCCTTATATTCCTATATAAATGATAACTATTATTATCAGCTAGGCAGCTAGGTGGCACAGTAGATAGAGTGCTAGGCCTGAAATGAGGAAGACTTATTTTCCTGAGTTCAAATTGGGCTCTGGGCAAGTCACTTAATCCTCTTTGCCTCAGTTTCCTCATCTGTAAAATGAGCTGGAGAAGGAAATGGTGAATCATTCCAATATCTTTGCCAAGAAAACCCCAAATGGGATCACAAAGAGTTGAATGCAATTGAAAAACAACATTATCGTTACCCACTGTGCCACCAAACTGCCTCCGGTTAGCAGATGTTAGTTAACCAGGTTAGTTAGCAGAGGCAGGATTTTCAGAGCCCACTCCCTGATTCTAAGCTCGTATTTTCTTCTGTGCTATTCTGTCACACAGAGGAAGCTGGGAACTTGGCCATAAGTCATCTAACCATTGATAAAGCCATTGCCAAATCATGATGTTAATAGCTATTCCTTAAAGTGAAGATGGAGGAGAACTAGTTCTCGATAATTCAATAAGCATTTATTAAATGCCTTTTTTGATATTTTGGTCAAAGCACCATGCCAGGTGCTGGGGGAATAGAAACAAAAATAAACCATCCTTGCCCTCAAGGAGCTTACATTCTAATGGTAGAATATCAAGTCACAGAGTTCTAGATTTGGAAAGGATCTCAGTGACCATCTAGTCGAGCCCTAACCCGAGTGAGAACATTTCTGCAATATTTCTGACAAGTGATACAATGTGCCCACAAATAAAGAAATGCAAAAACATTAGAGGAGGAAGAGAAAACTAATGTTGATGATGCCGATAGCTGACATTGACACAGCATACTAGGGTTTGCAAAACACTTTGTACACATCTCATGTGAACCTAGTAACAACCTGTAGTATTTTGAGTTACTACTACAGGTATTTTTTTTTATCATTTCCTACCCCTTTTTTAGGTGTGGTTGGAGCTGTGATTTCATTGATGTGGAGAACTTCCAATTAGAACTTCATTTACTGTTAATCAGTCAACATGCGTTATGTGCCAGGCTTTGCTCTAAGCATTGGGAGAAAGAGGGGGAGCTGGGGAGGGGGGAGAAGGGAGGAAGGGAGAGAGAAGGAAAGGAGAGGAGAGGAAAAGAAAGGAAAGGGAAGGAAGAAAGAGAGAGAGAAAGAGAGAGAGAGAGAGAGAGAGAGGAAGGAAGGAAGGAAGGAAGGAAGGAAGGAAGGAAGGAAGGAAGGAAGGAAGGAAGGAAGGAAGGAAGGAAGGAAGGAAAGAAAGACAAAATAGTTACTTTGCTCAAGGAGGTCATATTCAAATGAGGGAAACAACATATGAATTAGGTTGTACATACCAAGTAGGTAACAGGTCATTTCAGAAGGGAAGGTACTAGCAGCTGGGGGAACCAGGAAGGACTTTCGCCAGAAGGTGAGATTTGACCTGAGTCTGGAGGAGGAGATGAGGAGGGCAGAGCCTCCCAGGGATGGAGAAGACTGCAAGGGCAAATTCATGAAATCAGGAGATGGAGTATCAGGTGTGAGGAATGCCAAGTAGGCTAGTGCAGCTGAGCATAGACTGTGGAGAGGAATAAAGTATAAGAAGGCTAGAAAAGTAGAAGGGAAAAGGTATTAAAATGTCTTAAGGGCCAAGCAGAGTTTTTATATTTGGCCATAGAGGTAATAGGGAATCACTGGAGTTTATTCAGCAGGAGGGTTTGGGGAAAGATGAGATGGTTAGACCTAAGCTTTTTAAAAATTATTTTTATTTATTTTGTTAAAGTAAAAATTTTTAACAATCGTTTTAAAAAATTTTGAGTCCCAAATTCTCTCTCCCTGCAAGTCTTCCCCCCTCCTTGAGAAGGCAAGCAATTTGGTATCAGTCATACATGTGAAGTCATATAAAACATATGTTCATCTTAGCCAAATTGTAAAAAAAAAGAAACACAAAAAAAGAAAAAGAAAGCTTTTAAAAAGTATACTTCAATCTACAGAGCTCATCATTTCTCTCTCTGGAGATGGATGACAGTTTTCATCATGGGTCCTTTGGTATTATCAGAGTAGCTAAGTCTTTCACAGTTGAGCATCGTACAATATTGCTGTTACTTTGTACAATGTTCCCTGGTTCTGCTTACTATTTTTTTTGCATGAGTTCATATAAGTCTTCCTAGGTTTTTCTGAACCATTCTGCTAATCTTTTCTTATAGCACAATAGTATTCAATCACAGTCACATACCATAACTTATTCAACCATTCCCCAGTTGATAGACATCCCCTCAATTTCTTTTGTTTTCTTTTTTTCGGCCAAAGACAAGGTTTATTAGAACATCTGTCATATTGGGCAGACTCTTAAAGAGTCTGAACATGGGTAAGCAGTGGCTAGATTTTAAGAATCTAAGCAGTGGCTAGATTTTAAGAATCTCAGCATCTTAATGGAGACAAGATGGATCTTATATACAGAAAGACTATGGGAGGGATCTAGGAGTGGCCAAGTAGTCTATGAGGTAATAGAATTCCAGGGACCTGGACCACATGGCCAAGGGAGAATGGAGAAATGGCCTGGGGCCATAGGGAGGTCCACAATGAAAGGCCAGTTGATGGGATTATAGCGACATCCCCTCAATTTCAAAAAAAAAAAATCAGAAAAAGAGCCGCTATAAATATTTTTGTACACATAAGTCCTTTGCCCTTTTCTTTGATCTCTTTGAGATACAGACCTGGTAGTGATATTGCTGGATCAATTTAATAGCCCTTTGGACAGGTTCCAAATTGTTCTCCAGAGTGGTTGGATTAGTTCATAACTGCACCAACAGTGCATTCATGTCTCAATGTTTCCACATCCCCTCTAACAGTTGTCATTTTCCTTTTCTGTCATGTTACCCAATCTGAAAGGTGTGAGGTGGTATCTCAGAGTTGTTTAAATTTGCATTTTTCTAATCAGTAGTGATTTATAGTTTTTTTTTTTATTGTCACTATTGATAGTTTCAATTTCTTCTCCTGAAAACTGCCTGTTCCTATCTTTTGACCATTTACCAACTGGGAATGGCTCTTACTTTTATAAACTTAGCTCAGTTCTCTATATATTTGAGGAATTAAGTCTTGATAAACTTGCTATAAAAATTTTCCCTAGTTTCCTGTTTTCCTTCTAATTTTGGCTACATTAAATTTGTTTGTATAAAAGTTTTCTAATTTCATGTAATCAAAATTATCCATTTTATTTCCTATAATCTCCTCTCTGTCTTGTTTGGTCATAAACTCTTCCCTTATCCACAGATCTGACAGCTACATTTTTCCATGCTCCCCTGATTTACATATGATGTTCCCTTTTATGTCTAAATGATTTATCCGTTTTGACCTTATCTTAGTATATATACAGTGTGAGATGTTGGTCTATGCTTAGTTTCTGCCAAACTTCTTTCCAATTTTCCCAGCAATTTTTGTCAAATATTTAGTTCTTAACCCAAAAGTTTGGGCTCTCTTAAACACTAGCTTATGATGGTCATGTACTACTATGTACTGTGTACCTAATCTGTCCCACTGATCCACCACTCTATTTCTTAGCCAGTACCAAATTATTTTGATAATTTGTTATTGTTCAGTTGTGTCTGACTCTTAGTGACCCCGTGGACCATATTGTCCATGGAATTTTCTTGGTAAAGATACTAGAGTGCTTTGTCATTCCTCTGGTGAATTAACATAGAGGTTAAATGACTTGCCCAGGGTCCCATAGCTAATAAGTGTCTGAGACCAGATGCGAACTCAGATCTTCCTGACTCCAGGCCCAGCACTCTATTCACTGAGCCGTTTCACAATTACCACTTGTTATTATAGTTAGAAATCTGGAACATCTAAGTCACCTTCCTTCACATTTCTTTTCATTGATCTTCTTGACCTTTTATTATTCAAGGTGAATTTTGTTACTATTTTTAATAATTATAGCTCTATAGAATAATTATTAGTTTGATTGACACGGTACTGCATAAGTAAATTAATTTAGGTAGAATTGTCATTTTTATTATATTGACTCAGCCTACACATGAGCAATTTCCCCAATTATTTATGTTTGTCTTTATCTGTGTGAAAAATGTTTCGTAATTGTGTTTATATAATCCCTAGGTTTGTCTTGACAGGTAGAGTTCCAAATATTTTATGTTGTCTGCTTATTTTAAGTGGAATTTCTTTATCTTTTCCTGATGGGTTCTGTTGGTAGTATACAGAAATGCCAATGATTTACGTGGGCTTATTTCATATCCTGCAACTTTGCTGAAGTTGTTAATTGTTTCAATGAGGTTTTTTTTCAGTTGATAGGGTTCTCTATACCATTATATCATCTGCAAAGAGTGATAATTTTGTCTCTTCATTGCTTATTTATATTCCTTCAATTTATTTGTCTTGTCTCATGGCTATAGGTAGCATTCTAGTACAATGTTGAATTATAGTGGTGATAACGGACTACCTTGCTTCATTCCTGATCTAATTGGAAAGACTTCAAGTTTATTTCTCTTACAGATCATGCTTGCTCTTGGTTTTAGATAGACAGTACTCATCATTTTAAGAAAGACTCCATTGATTGCTATGCTTTCTAATGTTTTTAATAGGAATGAATGTTGTATTTTCTCAAAGGCTTTTTCTGTATCTGTTGATATAATCATATGATTCTTGTTGTTTTTGTTATTGATATGGTCAATTACATGGGCAGCTAAAGTCAGGAAGACCTATCTTCCTCAATTCAAATCTGGCTTCAGATACTATCTGTGTGACCTCGAGCAAGTCAATTAACCCTGTTTGCCTCAGTTTCTCATCTTTAAAATGAGCTACAGAAGAACCACTCCAGTATCTTTGCCAAGAAAACCCCATATGAGGTCACAAAAATTTGGACACAACTGAAAAATGACTGAATGGTCAATTATGCTGATAGTTTTACTAATATAGAACCAATCCTGCATTCCTGTCATAAATCCCACCTGGTCACAGGGTATGATCTTTGTAATATATTACTGTAATCTCCTTGGTAGTAGTTTATTTAGAATTTTTATATTGATATTCATTAAGGAAATTGGTCAATAGTTTTCTTTCTGTTTTTCTCTCCCTGGTTTAGGTATCAAAACCATATTTTATCATAAAAGGAATTGGGGTAGGACTCCTTACTTGCCTGTTTTCCCAGATAGTTTATGTAGTATTGGAATTAATTATTCTTTAAATGTTTGGTAGAATTCACTTGTGAATTCATTTGGATCTTGAGATTTTTTTCTTAGGGAGTTCATTTGATGGCTTGTTCAATTTCCTTTTCTAAGATGAGATTATTTAAGTATTCTATTTCTTCTTCTGTTAATCTGGGCAATTAATATTTTTAAATATTGATCCATTTGACTTAGATTGTCAGATTTATATGCATATAATTGGGCAAAAGAACTCCTAATAATTGCTTTAATTTTATCTTCATTGGTGGTGCATTTACCCTTTTCATTTTGGTACTGGTAACATGATTTTCTTTCTTATTTTAAATTAATCAATGGTTTATCTATTGGGTTTTTTAATAGAACCAGCTTTTAGTTTTTATCTTTATCTGTTCAATGGTTTTCTTACTTTCCATTTTATTAATCTCTCTTTTGATTTTCAGAATTTCCAATGTGGTATTTAATTGGAGATTTTAATTTGTTCTTTTTCCGTTGTTGTTTTTTTTTAATTTGCATGCCCTATTCATTGATCTGTTCTTTCTCTGTTTTATTGTTATAAACATTTAGAAATAGAAATTCTCCCCTAAGCAGTGCTTTGGTTGCATTCCCTCAAATTTTGGTATGTTGTCTTATCTTTGTCATTCTACTTAATGAAAAATTTATTGTTTCTATGATTTGTTCTTTTGATTCTTTTGATTATTCTAGGATTCATTATTTAGGGTTAGATTATTTAGTTTCCAATTAATTTTTATTCTGTTTCCATAGCCATTTATTGAATATAATTTGTATTGTATTATGATCTGAAAAGGATGCATTTAACATTTCTGTTTTTCTGAATTTGGTTGTGAAGTTTTTATGTCCTAATACATGGTCAGTCTTTGTGAAGGTGTCAGTGCAGCTGAGAAAAGGTATATTCCTTTCTATTTCCGTTCAGTTTTCTCCAGGGGTCTATCATACCTAAGTTTTCTAAAATTCTATTCTTCTCCTTATTCTTATTTTTTCTTATTCATCTTATGGTTAGCTTTATCTAGGTCTGAGAGGGGAAAGTGGAGGTCCCCTGCTAGTATAGTTTTTACTATTTCCTCCTGTAACTATTTTAATTTTTCTTTTAAGAATATGGATGCTATGCCATTTGGTGTATAAACATTTAGTATTAATATTACTTCATTGTCTATGGTACCTTTTAGCAGATATAATTTCCTTGATTAGGTCGATTTTTGCTTGTATTTTTTCTGAGCTTGTGACTGCTACCCTTGCCTTTTTTTTTACCTCAGCTGAAGCATAAAAGATGCTGCTCCAGCCTCTTATTTTAATTGTGCGTGTGTGTGTTTCTTGTAAACAACATATTATTGGATTCTAGTTTCTAATCCAGTCTGCTATCTGCTTCTATTTTATGGGTGACTTCATCTCATTCACATTCACAGTTACAATTACTAACTATGCATTTCCTTCCATCATATTTTCTTCTGTTTATCCTCCCTTCTTTTTATCCTGCCACTCTTCTAAAGTCTATCTGGCTTCTGACCACTGTCTTCTTTTATCACCTTCTCCTTTCTCTTATCCCCTTCTCCTACTTCCCAGTTGGGTAGGACAGATTTCTATTACCAGTTGAGTATGTATATGTATTTTCCCTCTTTTTGAGAGCTCCCAAAGATACTGCTGCTTCTGTCCTTACCCCCTAGTCCCACTACTGGTGTTTTACCCATGTGGGCTCCAGGCCAACCTCCTCCTCTGTGTCACAGTTCTGTTTTTAACTTCCTATATTGTCTCTGCTACTCCGGAATTTGATCTGAGGTGTTATTTTAAATTTTTTTGAGAGCAATATTGGGACAGGTAAGCTGAGTGCTTTTTCTACTCCACCATCTTGGCACCCCCAGAAGTCTTCAGTTGAGTCCTAAGATTTAGGAACACCTTGGCACCTGAGTGGAAGATAGATTGAATTGAACAGTCTTCAGGCCAAGGAAACCAATTACAATGTTGTTTTAGTAGTCCAGGTGAGAGTTGATGAGTGCCTGTAATAGGATTGTTGTCATGTGAGTAGAAAGATGGGGTCATATATGACAGATGTCCTGAAGGTAGAAACCATAAGATTGGGAATATGGGCTAACAGTGGGTGGTCAAAAATTATACCAAGATTGTGAGTGTGGGTGACTGGGAGAATAGCAGTGCCCTTGGCAATAATAGGGAAGCTAGGAAGAAGGGAGAATTGGGGGAGGGACAATAAGGTTTGTTTTATACATGATGAATTTGAGATGCCTATGGGACCTGCAGTTCAAAATGTCTAAAAGGCAGTTGCCAGTGTAGGACTGGAGCTCAAGAGAGACATTCAGGCTAAATATGTAGATCTGGAAATCTTTTGATTGGAGATGTTCATTGAACTCATGCAAACTGATGAGATAACCAAATAATGCAGTAGAAGAGAAAAGAGAAAGGAGACCCTTGGAAAATACTCATGTTTAGTGGCTATAACATAAATGAAAATCCAGTGAAGGGGACTGCGAAGGACCAGTCAGACATGTAAGAGGGAGATCCAGAGAAAGCAGTGCCACACAACCCTAATCTTTGGGGGAGAGAGTGTCCAAGAAGAGAAGGCTGTGTCATTGTGTCAAATGCTAACAGGGGTCAAGGGAAATCAGGACTGAGAAAAGGCCATTGAGCATTACAGAAAAGATAAGAAAAGTCTTCCTCCAAGAGGTGCTCATGTTCATTAGATTGTAGGCTCCTTGAGGGCAGGGACTGCCTTTTGCCTCTTTTAGTATCCCCAGAAGACCCAACTGGCTAGTTCCATTTGGGCAGTGCTCCTCCTTCCCTCCCTCCTCCCTCCTTCCCTTCCTTTCTCCCCTTATTCTCATTCTTCCCCTTCCTCCCCTCCCACCACTCCCTCCTCTCCCTCCTCTCCCTCTGTCCACATAAGGAATCATACCCTTACCTATGGGTGCTCTACCAAAAGGCATATACATTTTGATTGCTGAAACCTCACAAGATATCTTGGGGTTTATAGGCTAGATTTCTTTTTTAAGGACCATGCCTTAGACCCAAATTACTCAGGCTTTCATTGATTCACCAACAGTAGGTCCCAGCTCAAGCCTTACTTGGTCTTTATTTGGGTTCTGGTGGCTCTGAGTGAGTGGAAATAGCAATTCTTTCTGTTTTGGCCAGAAACCCTGAGGGTCTTCTCCTCCTAGATTGATTTTTTTTTTTACTATGTAAAAAAGGCCATTCTTAATGGGTATTGCCTCAGACGAACTGAGACCTGGGAAAGACCTTAGCTTAAAAAAGTCAAGGTCTCCCACTGCATTGGGGGCCTTCACAGCCCTGCCTCACTTAAATCCAATTCACTTCCAGGTGAAGACATCACTTTCCTGATGTCTTTGGTCCTCTCCGAGAACAAAGAACAAACAAAAACAACATTCCCAGCACTTAGCACAGTTCTGGGCACATAGTAAGCACTCAATAAATTATTATTGATTGATTGATAACAGAACTGGGCCTTGAAGGAAGCTATGGATTTTAAGTAGAATTGAGGAAGGGGTGTTTTCTGGGTGTTTTATTGTTCATCCTTTATTTTCAAAGAGGATCAATGACAACATGGGTGATATATTGACATTCCAGTGAATTGGATTTAGGTGAGGTAGAATCCGGCAAAGTTGTCAATCTCACTCTTTCTTCTTGAGTCATCAAAGTCCAATGGCAGGACAAAAATCAAAATGACTGGCAATGGCCTGGGAAGATGCCAAGGTCATCCACTCAACACTGTGAGGGACAGCTCATATCAATACCCAGAGATGAAAGAAGAAATAGGGAGTTCTGTAGCCTTGCTGGAAGGGAGAGTAAGTAAAACTCTTGATAAATGGATTTATCTTGTATTCACTTATCAATCATGACACAAAACGCTTCTGAATTTTCCTTTTAAGACTTCTCAAAGGTAGCCTGGACACAAATTATGAAGGGCTTCAAGGTCCATTGGAGGAATTTCTATTTTCTCCTAGATATAATAGAGAACCACTGAGGCCTTCTAAGTATGGTATAGTCAAGCGGGAAAAAGAAGTGAACTTTTAGAAGCCAAGGATTGTTTCATTCTTATTTAGCACAGGGCCTGCCATGTAGTAAATGTTTCAGAAATATTTGTTAGATAAGCATCTGCCCTGTCTTTTAGGACTATCAGCTCAGGGGATTGCGGAGGATGGACTAAAGAGGGAAAGTCAATTAAATAGAAGGAAGGCCAGTTAGGAGTCAGCTGCAATAGTCCAGACTAGAGACAATGAGGCACTGAGCTCTTTACTTCACCTGGTGATGGGTTTGATTTTTTGCTTCATACAGGAAGGTCATTTGCAAATGTTTACAAAATGCTTGGACCGTTGCACTACTTCCTGTCAAAGCTCTCTTTTGTGGACTTGATGCTAAGCATGTAAGTGGTTTATAAAATGACCCCTATGGTGGTTGCTGATAGAAAATGATGGGAGAATATACACAGGACCAGTGATTGAAAATTACTACTTACTGGCAAGCTAACTTTTTGTTAATGTGTTGGCTGAAAGTATTTGCATCCTTGGTTTAAGGCTCTGTCAGCTTAATAGATTTGACCATCAACCAGAAAATAAGAGATTTTAGTAGCAACCCACAAGTGATATTCACAGTCTGCATCATGAAGCAGATGAAAGTCTTAGAGAAGCTGGTTGTTAGTCTCCTAAGAAAGCTAATATATGTCACGTTGACACCTTGGAGCTGACCCACTGCTTTTGCCTCTGGGAACTCTGACCTTCCAGGAAAGGAGCAACGGCAATAAAGATTAGTGACTGTGGCAGAGCTAGAACTATGCTTAAAAAATATTTATTTGTGGGGAATGGGTGGGGTGCAGTGTGATGTACAGGCCCAGTAGATAATTCTACTGGTAGTGTGGTCATGCTGGAGAGAGGACAGTCAGTTCCCAAAAGAACCTGGTCTTTTCTCAGGGAGAAGTTTGATAATGGAAATGTTATGTGGGGAGGAAATGTTTCTTTCTATATTGGCACCCTGGATCAAGATCCTTTTGCTCCATGCTAGTTATAACCCTGCAGCATCTAGGTGGCAAAGTGAATAAAGTGCTGGGCCTGGAGTCAGGAAGACTCGTCTTCCTGAGTTCAAATCTGGCCTCTGACATTTGCTAGCTATGTGACCCTGGGCAAGTCACTTAACACTGCTTGCCTCAGTTTCCTCATCTGTGAAACGAGCTGGAGAAGGAAATTGCAAACCACCGCAGGATCTTTGACAAGAAAACCCCAAATGGGGTCACAAAGAGTTGGACACAGCTAAAAAAAAATCACTCAACAGCAGTTATGACCCTATAGCATGGTAAGACTTAATCTGTTGTGCTGTTATGCCGAATACTGTTCTTTTCTTCGTAGGATAATAAGATGTTGAGCTGGAAAGACCTTTAGAAATCACTGAGTCCAATCCCCTCAATTTTCTGATGAGTTGCTTGTGACCCAGAGACAGGAAGCAATTTGATATCATAGGAGCCCAGATTTAGAGCTCGAAAGGACCTTAGAGCCCATCTGGTCCAATTGTTCTTCGTGTTTTATAGATGAGGGCACCACAGTCCAGGGGAAATAGTACTAGACTTGGGGTCAAAGGTCCTGAGTTTGAATCTTGGCTCCACAACTTGCTACCTGTGTGATCCTGAACATCACTGAGTCAGTCAATAAGCGCTTATGAAATGCCTACTGTGTGCCAAGCATTGTGTTAAGGTCTGGGAATACAGTAGAAGGCAAAAACCAACCTGTCTTCTCAAGGAATTCATAATCTAATGAGGGAGACAGCAGGCCTCTGGCTCTAAATCTGTGCTCCTATGATATCAAATTACTTTCTGTCTCTAGGTCTCAGTGGACTCATCAGTAAATTGAGGGGACTAAACAGCTAATATGTGTCAGAGACAGGACTTGAACCCAGGCCTTCCTAATTCTGAGACCGTCTATCTATATGCTACTCTCTCTCAATAATGTGGTAGGTCATAAATAAAATAATGAGAATAATAATAAAGCAATAACAATAATAGTAACTAACAAATGGTATCTTACTATGTGCCTAGGCACTGTGTTAAGGGCTTTACAATTATTATCGCGTTTGATCCTCACAACAACCCTGGGAAGTAGCTATTATTATTATCCCTATTTCACAATTGAGGAAACTGAGGCAAGCAGAAGTTAAATGACCTGCACAGGGTCACACAATTATTAAGTGTATGAGGCTGGATTTGAACTCAGGCCTTCCTAATTCCAAACCCAGCACTCTATCCATTGTGCCACCTAACTGCAATAGAAATAACACCCCGGAGGTGATTTTTTTAAGTTGTCAGTGATACGTTTTCCCGACACTAGTATTGCAAAGACTACTTCATTATTGTTGTACTCTACAACTTTACCCTTCTTTCATTAGACATCATTGATCACGTCAGTGATCAACTGGGCAGCACAGGATAGTTAAAAATGCATTGGACTTGAGGTCTGGAAACCTGGGTTCAAATTCCATCTCACAGACTTCTAGCTATGTGACTCTGGACCAGCCATTTAATGTAAATGCTTCAGTGTCTTCATTTGTATCATGAAAGGGTAGGATTCAACAGCCTCTCCCAGCTTTAATTCTGTTCTTTAATTCCATGATCCTATTATTTATTTATTAGCACTGACTTCTCTGCCTTCTTCCATTCTCCTCTGGCCACTGTTGCTATATTTGTGGAGGGCAGCTCCTGACATGTTTGCTATCATTCCTGTTGCCTCTTTCCACTTTTCAAAACTCTTCATCAATTCAATGTTTCACCCAAATTTGATTTTTCAAAGCCCTTTGACAAGACCCACAAAAACGACCACCATGACTTTCATATTCCCTAATGTTGTGTCAATATCCTTTGCAGCCAGGGAGTACAAACTTCCTTAAATTTCTCCTCCCCCTCCACCCCAAAGAAACAAAGTCTTGGAATTAGCTTGGTCTGATCTCCCACTTTATGGAGGAATCTCTCATCAAGCTTCTTCCCAAAAGCTGAAGGAATTCATGACCTCCTAACAAGATAGCTGGTTCCATTTCTCAGCACCTCTAATTATTATGATAGTCTTCTTCAAACTTAAATAAAATCTGTCTTCTCATTGGTTGGAATTTAGATACAGATACCTCTTCCACGTAAAACAGCTTTAGATGTTTTAAGACAGGTATCAGGCTTCTCCCACCTCTAAACTGCCATCTGTCCATCCTAAGGTTCTTCCTCATATAACAGTGTTTGGGTCAACTTACTGTTCAGACCACTCTCTTATGAATAACAAGGTTTGGATCAGCTCACCATTCTAGTTAACCCCATGTTGATATCTTCTCCTATTCATCAATACCCCACTTGAAATATGCTACCTAGAACCTACACTTTACTCTAAATGTGGTAGAGGGAAAAGTGGAATTTTTCCTTCCCTTGTTCTGCACCCTATATGTCTATTAATGTGGGCTGAGATTTTGTTAACTTTTTTTCTTAGAAGACACCATGGACTTTGATTATGCTTACAATCAGCCCAAGTCCCTTGGTGCTTTTCACATGAGTTATTGTCCAGTCAGATATCTGCCATACAGGACTTGGGCAGTTTATTGTTTTTTGGAAACCAAATTTAAGTCTTGTCTTTATCTCTATTAAATTGTGCCTTCTTGGTTTTAGCACATTTTTTGTAGCCTGTCCAGATTCTTTTCGATTTGATTCTGCCTTCCAGTATGTTAGACATCTTCCCTAGCATTTTGCCATCAATGATGTGATAAGCGTGGCTCTAATGCTTTATTCAAATCATTGGTAAAAGGGTTGAACAAAGAAATCCCAAGCATAGCGTTCTTCAGCATACCACTCTAGACTGTTCTTTAAAGTTGACATGGATCAACTGTTTGAATTGGTTTATTCAATATGTAAGTATATTATCATCTTTCCCTCACCTTTTTCTACAACATTATGAGAAACTTTGTCAAATGACTTCTCAAAATATAGATTCATTCGATTCTCTCATCTGTGATGATTAATATTATATATATATATATATATATATATATATATATATATATACACATATGTTTTTGAGGCAATCAGAGTTAAATGATTTACCCAGGGTCACATGTCTAGTAAGTGCCTGCAGTTGGAGTTGAACTCCTATGCTCCATCTACTGCACCACCTATCTGTCCTAGTATGACTTATTCTTATTAAATCTATTTATTTGTCATAAAGGTTTTTTTTTTCCCCCAGTGGTGAAAGAAGTGGGGGGAATGTGCCTTTTATTCTGTCCTCTGGGCTATCTCATAGCAGTCCTTCAAATACTTGGAGACAGTTATCATGTCTTCACTAAGCATCCTGGATTCTGAAGAGTTTTTCCACTCTAGAAGTATGAACCTATGACCCAAGCTCAACACCCCCAGTTCCATTATATGGCGAGATCTTTGGGCCCTTCATTGCCCTGTTTGCTTTTCCGTACCCTTTCTTTATTATTCTGATTTATCTGTTCTCTCCTTTTTGAGATGTGCTTTTCTGAGGTCAATATGCGAAGTATTCCTATTTTTTTGCTATTATTAACTCCAAAAACTCCAAAAAATAAGTTTCCTATCTCTGCTATAAAGCACAGAGCCCATAAAATATGAAATGATGGATATTTGGGTGAGTATCTTCAACCATCCATTCTTCTCTGGGCTGGCTTGCTTAACTCCAATGTTCTTTATTTAGCCCACTCCATTTGCCCTTTGATGATATGGCAACTCATCTCAGCTTCCCAAATTGTTAGGTATTCTGATGGAAGCTAAAGCTCTGGGGTTTAAGGGCCTGGATTCAAATTATACCTCTGTTGCTTGATGTCTATGTGACCTTGAATAAGGCACATAACCTCTATAGACCTTAGTTTCCTCATCTATAAAGTAGAGTTGGATGATATGACCTCTGTGTCTTTAGCATCAATAAAAGTATGATCCTATAATAATGACAATGAATAGCTAGCATTTACATAGCACTTAAAGGGTTATGTAAACTCATTATTATGTCTTTTGAGCTATATTATTTACTTCAATTTTGAACTCCACATAAGCAGACCATATTCCATATCTTAAAATTTCCCCTCCCAGACACTTCTTTGAGAGAGACCTCTAGTTAGTTTCCATGTAGGCAACTAGGTAGTAGGATGGATAGATTGCTAAACCTGAAGTCAGAAAGACCTGAGCTGTGTGATTCTGGGCAAGTCATTTAATTGCTGTCTGCCTCAATTTCCTTATCTGTAAAATGAGGATAATAATAGCATCTACTTTTCAAGGTTAGAAGATCAAATGAATTAACATATGTAAGACACTTTGCAAACCTTAAAATATTATTTAAATACTACTAGTAGTAGCAGTAGTAGCAGTAGTAGTAGTAGTAGTAGTAGTAGTAGTAGTAGTAGTAGTAGTAGCAGCAGCAGCAGCTGCAGCCGCAGGAGAAGTAATAGTAATGATAATCATGATCATTACTGAATTCTGTCAATTGGGACCTCCCAGTTGTTGTTGTTGTTTGACAGGGACTATTTCTCTTTCTCATAATCACCCATCTTGTTATGGTAGTGAGAACAAATATCTTCCCTCTGGTCCAGTGATCTGTAGTGTATTTCTAAAAATAATAACTCTACAGTGTCTCTCTCCTTTAGTCTTCATCTACCATATTTACACCCTCAAGTTTTCCCTTTCCAGTGTATCTCTTCCTAACATAGATTACTGTCCTTCGACCTATTTCTTTTGAATAAGCTTTTCTATTGCTATATCCCAGTAATGAATCCCTTCCCACTAGAATTCAGTGAGACTAATAAGTTCATATTTGCCTCCTTCAGTTAAAATTTCCAATTTACTCTTTTTGATGACTTGAAACATGTCTAGAGACAACTGAAATCCTAAGTATTACTTGTCACCCACTCCTTTCTTATTTCAAAGAATCACAAGATTGTAGAATTGGAAGGACCCTCTCCAATATCCCTCCACCACTACTCCAACCCAGGTGGTTCTGCCAGGAGGTGACCTTCATGTTAAAGAGATAAACACTTCTGAAGAATCATTAGGCACTTCCTCCACTCTGATTCTTCATTCACACCTGTCATCCTCCATAGCTTGTTTCTTTATCTATAAATGTGTATTTCTACTAGATATTCTCTAAGGACCTTTCAACACTAAATTCTGTGATCCTTTAATCTGGTTTTATGGTTTTATCTGTGAATTTCCCTTTTCCCCTTAAATATCAGTTTAAAGGTCTGTTGATTAGGTCAAAAGACCACTTATCTAACATTTTCTTCCCCAACCTCCTGAGAAACACTTGATTTTCTAGGTGTATATTATTCTGTGATCATAAATCACAAAGACACATATTTTTTGAAATTGTCTACATAGCAGAAACTCACTTCATATAATCTCCTTTCTCTTTCAAGTATGTGACCTTTGTGTTAAAGACATGAAAGTGTTATCACGTTATTTAATTTCCTAACAAGAACTTCTTAATTACCTTAAAATCCCGTTACTTAAAAAAACAGCTCAAGTCCAACCTACCTTCTACATAAAGCTTTTCCTGATCCCCACCAGCTGCTAGCACCCCTCTCCCAACCATCATATTTTTTTTGTATCCTATATATGTATTCGTGTACATTTATAAGATGTAAGCTCCTTGAGGGCAGGGACTATTTCATTTGGGTCTTTGTATTCCCCAGTGTCTAGCAAGGTGCTGGGCACATAGGAGAGACATTTAATAAATGTATGGTGATTAATTGATAGTAAATCATAGGTAGCAGTAGGTGAGTCTGATACTTCTTGGCAAAATCTCCATCCAATAGAATGCTATAGTCTCATAATTGGAAAGAATGTTAGGCATCTTCTAGTTTAATGTTCTGTTTGATGGAGAGGTACACGGTATAGTTGAAAGAGTGCTGGATTGGGAGACACAGGGTTAAGGTTCAGATCCTGGCTCTGCCTCGTGCCATTTGAGTGATTTTGGCAGGCAAGCCCCTTACCCTTTCTTAGACTCATCTATAGCCTCATCAGTTTCTTCATCTGTAAAATGAGAAGGTTATGTTCAATGACCTCTAAAGTCCCTCCTAGATCAAAAGCTGTGATCCTTAAGTATGAACCTTGTATCTGCTGTACAACCTCCTTGACAAGTGGTCATCCCACTTTAGAATGGAAACTCTTTGAGAGAAGAGATTATTTTATTTTTTGTCTTTCTAGTCTTGTCAACTGTGCCAGGCACATAGGAGGTGTTTGATATCCTCTTTTTGACTGATTCATTCATTCACTTATTCAGTGACCTCATATTGGGGAACTTAGGTCCATCATGTTCCAAGAGATGGTAAAGCTCCCGATTAGATATGTCAGATCAACAACATTCCATTGCATTGGCTTGGTAGCACCCTCTTTGTCCTGGAGAGTATAACACTTTCCATTTGTCCTTCCTAAGAAACTTATCATAATTAAAGTAAATGGATAGGAGGGAAAACATCAGGTCATAGATCTGGAAAGGACTGCAGCAGAGATGGGTTAGTTTCATTTATAGATAGTCTTATCTATATTACATATAATATGTTATATATACATATATATAATATAGTCTTATTTTATAGATAAAAAACTGAAGCCCAGAGAAATGAAGTGACTTACCCAAGATTACTCCATAAATTAGTGATGAGAAATCTAGTGACCCATCTGTCCTTTTTCTAGTGATATGATTGAGGTTTAGGTAGGGGCAAGATATATTGAGGAATGAAGGAATAATGCTTTCATCATCATAGTGATAGATACCATAGTTCTAGTTTGTGTTATACAAAATGTGGTAAATATTGGACAATTTATAAATGCAGTTATTGGAAGGGCTTAGAATAAAAAGAGACCTGAGTTGGAATCCTGCCTCTGAAACTTAAGGAGATAGCGTGGTGCAGAAAGAATTCTGCATTTGAAGTCCAAAGAACTGGGTTCAAATCCCAGCTTTTCCACTAACTAACTACCTATGTGACTTTAAGCAAGACATTTGGTCTCTCTGGCATCAGTTTCTGTTTCTGTAAAATTAAGAAGTTGAACTACATGGCCTTTTAAGGTTTCTTCCAGCTTGAAATCTAAGATCCTGTGACCAAGTGCTTAAATTCTCTATGCTTCAGTTTCTTCATCCATATAATAGGGATAATACTAGCACTTGCTGCCTACTCAGGGTGGTTGTGAGGATCAAAGGAGATGGTATTTGTGAGTAAAATGCTTTGCAAACCTTAAAACACTTTATAAATGCCAGCTATTGTCATTAATAATCAACTCAAGCTGTAATAATTCTGCATCAACCAATTCTGTAAACAGTCTTTGTTTCTAAATTTTTACATGGGTTTTATGTAACTTCCCATTTTTTAAACTCATTAGCCCACCCAGATTACTTGTGGACTTTTCAAGTAAATTGCTAACTGCATTATTCCTACAACAATATGAAAAAAGAGTTCTTTTCAGGGCCAAGGGTTTATTTGCAATCCATCTCTAGCTTCATGACAAGAATTCAATATATTTAATAAGGAGATACCATCTTTGTGAAGAACTGAAATTCTCTCAGGATTACGGTAACCTATGACTAGGATTATTCGTGTAGCAGCATTATTAAGTGATATGAGAGTTGAAATCGAATCAGCCCAACTTTGAAAATTCATCTAAAGCTCTGTTTTAATTGGGAGAAGCCTGGCCCAGTATGGTATTGCAGTAAATTAAGGCTCCATGCAGTGGCCAGGATCTCTGTGCCCTTGCTTAACTAAGGGTTAATCTAAAAGACACAGGTTTCCTTGGGTCGGATGTTCTTTGACGTGGCCAGCCAGGGCTACTTGGCCCGGGACAATGGGCTTGCCTGGGCAGCGCAGGTGAAAATTGAACCAAGTATTGGAAAAGAGTAAGGGAACAATGCCTAGGACAGATGTCTCATCCCCCCAACTAAAACAACCCAAGAGAAAACGTTCTGGTAATGACCTTTTATGCCTAACAGGCTCCAGCATCTGGAGCAACGTCAGCAATATTAAAGCCTTTAATGAAAGGATTATGTTTTGCATGATGAGTGTTTTAATATGAGTACCGTAGGTAGTGGCAAAACAGACCTACATTTAACTGGGGATAATTACGTGGGTTCAAACAAAATTATTTCCTCCTGTGCTGCTCTGTTGATATAGGAAAATATATTTTTTTAAATGTTAATTCGGCAACCTCTCGCTAACCTTTGTTGGTTTTAATTATTTCTGGCAGTGGGTGCCGCACGTGTGCCTCGACTACCTTTTTATGTCGACAGTTGGTAGCAAGGAGCCACTGGGAGCTCCGAGGGGAGCGGCTCTTCAGCCAATCTGGGATAAAAGGGGAAAATGGAATCACTATGGAAACTGCAGGAAGGATCTAAAAAGCTTTCTTTCGAGAATAAATGTCTGATGTTTGTGACTTGGCGGGGAGCAGTGAGGAGGTAGGGGGGAAGGAAGGAGAAAAAAAAATTCATCAATCTGTAGGATGCTTTCGCCACTGATCTGTTATCGCCCCAAGTGCCAAGTCTAAACAGGCTGACCTTAGCTTTATTAAGCGCTTTCTGCTCACGGAGAGCTACTATTCAACAGGAGAAAAAAAAAAGCTGCAGTGCTCCTAGTAAGGGGTGTGTGTGTGTGTGTGTGTGTGTGTGTGCTTGTGCGCGCGCTTGCGAGCGTGTGTCGGAGTGGGGCTACAGGGAGAAACTCATTTGTTTGAAAATGGTCATTTTTCTTTCTTTCTTTCCTAGTTTTCTTTTCTACTCCGTATCTTGGTGGAATAATGGACTCATGTGCGAGCGTGTGTGTGTGTGGTGTATGGCTGTGTATTTCTCTTTAGAAATCCAGCAAGTTGGGAAACCAAATGTAATTCAGAAAACTATGTTTCATCCCCTTCCATCTCTGACTTTGATCTAACATTGAGAGGAGAAAAAAAAAAAACCCAACCCAACCCTTTGCCCCTCTCCCACCAATCCCTAAGCTGATAAATAGGAAGGAGATGCAGCTGCCCTCCCTCACTTCAGTACCTTGGGCCTCCAGGAGTGAAATATGAAGGTGATGATGACCAACCGGAAGAGCTCTGGTGAACCTATTTAAACAACAGGCAGCAACAGATACCTGTCTCAGTGGAGGCGTCTCCGAGCATCACTGAGAATCCCTGAGGGGACCGAACCTTTTTTTTTCCTGCTTAAATAGGAAGACTGTTTGACAGCAGGGCTGGGGACTCTATAAACACCTGTGGAAGAGTAACCACAGGGGGAGACGAGGGCATGAACCAATTGTCTCCATCAGAAAACCTCTGCATGAGGGAAAACACCCTTCCCTGGAAGGAGGAGAAGGAGGAGGAGGAAGAAGAGGAAGAGAAGGATGAGGACGAAGGCTAGAACATCCTAGTAAGTAGACTTCTTTCTGTGCTGCATCAGCACAATCTCTGTTTGTCTTTGTCTTAATTAAGGACTGGCTGATACTTCCACTGGCCAGATCTCCTAGAGATAAGGACCAGCTCCTGGAGACTGGGACAACTTTGTCACGTTTTTTTTTTTTTTTTTCTGAATGCATTAGAATGTCCAAGATTGATGAGCGTGGTAATTGATTCCATATCGTCATGCTGTAGTTAGACAATTATAAACACTGCTAATCTAATGTTTCAGGGCACTTATGAACAATTAGTGATCCCACGCTAGATTCACACATGTGCATTGGACGGTAGGGTTGAAGCAAAAACGTTGCCACCAGTGTCCTGTGAATCTAAATATGACTATTTTAAACAAAAGGATGACTGGAGAGGGGAAAAAAAGAGAACACAGTTCCAATGCTCTTCAAGGCAAATGATTCCAGCAGGGAAAACAATAGAATTCTTTTAATAGAGAGTGTGCTTGAAAAAAAAAAAGAAACTCAATAAAGAATCTAAGTTATTTTACCATGATGTGTGCTTCCAATGTGAATGCAAACAGTAGCCCCAATGCTTATTTTACGTGCCCTATGAAACTGATTTGTAATGTATTTGATCAGTTTGTCGGGATGGGAAAAGAATAATACAGTCTTAGAACACCATAGAAACCTGTGCATGTGTGTATGTGTCTCTCTCATGGCATTAACACAAAACCACACCAACACAGATATCTATTTAAAAAAATTTCAAAATGACTCATACGTATTGACTTCATGGAAGTTTTTGTGCATATAATGAAAATCAATTATCTGTGGAGAAAATTTGACTGTGAAGGAAATTAAATTGGTTTTTAAAGACTTCCTTAAACAGCAGTAGCTAGGGAGAGGTCCAATAACGCTTTAGCTCTGAATTGTAATGGCTTTGCCATATTAATAAATCATGCTTTATCCTGACTTTTATCGAAAGATGTGGATGGGGAAGACTGCATACGGCAGGATGAAGGCAGAGGGGCTGGTCTTTGCTGCGGCTTTCATGTCTCAGGCTACTCTACCAGTGGTTCAGGCACATTGGAAGACACTCTGGAAGGGGGGAAGGTAAGTCCAGACCGGCTTAATAATGAAAACCAATTAAGATGCAGTTAACCAAAAAAAAAAAACAAAACAAAACAGGTTATTGCCTTGTAATCGACAGATAGAAACGTGTTCTAGGATATGCTATGATTTGAAAAGGTAGGAAAAAAATGTTTTCAAAAAAATTCCTCTGGTTCCTCCTCCTACTATTGTGTTTACCAACTTCCATGAAAAAAAAAAAAACTATTGTTTTCAGCATCAGATCTTTTGGGTCATTTAGAGAATTAAAAAAAAATCATTGTCCATTATGTCTGGGAATGTCTATGAATAAAGGGGATTTTTTTAAACATGAAAAACACATTGTTCCAGTTATACAAACAATGCAGATTCTTTTTCTTTGTTTCAGTGCACGATGTTAACATTGACTTTTCCACATGTATTCAGTCCCAATACTAACTGTCCACTAACTAGAAAAAGAAAAGAGGGTAAAGAAAGGTGTTTTATTCAAATAAGAGACCTTGGCCTCCGAAACCAAAGTTTTGAGTCATCCCTAAGTCCACAACATTTCCTTGATTCTTTCTCAAGCAGGAAATCTGTCAGGTTCTTGTAGCTTTAAGAAATTGATTAGATGAACTCAGTAAGATTTTCATTCATCCATACGAACAAACTTTATACCTTTCTCATTTGATTTGACTGAAAGGATGGGGAAAATGCTGGTTCATTATTTCTAACCAAACCAATCTGATGACCCCATATGTTAAATATTCTGGTGCTCTTATTATACCCAAGCAGTTATCAGGACAGCTGCTGTCACTATGCTTTTAAAATATGGAGGGGTTTTTCAGATCAGATCCATGAGAACTGAATCTCTGAAACTGACAGCTTTTCAGGGCTGCATCTGTGTTGCACATATACACAGAGACTCAATGCTTTGCCATCAACTTCATTCCAAGATTTCAAATATTAAAATAGTCAAGTTAGTTGCAGTTTACCAGGCGCCTCAGTTCTCCAACCAAACATTTCTTATGCTCACAGCTTTTGGTAGAGAGACACTTATTAGCTGTGTGACCCTGGGCAAGTCACTTGACCTCCGTTTGCCTCAGTTTCCTCATCTGTCACAGGATAATAATAACACCCACCTCATGGGGTCAAGAGGGTAACATAAAATAATATACGTAAAGCACTTTGCAAACCTTAAAGCGCTTGCAAATGCTAAATATTTTTATATTATTCACTGGAATATTGAAATTGGAAAATAGATTGTTGATTCCCTCTGCCTAAGAAGTTATGTCTTTCTGTTTTAGGTCTATACTAACTTTTTCCAAAAAGCACATTTCTGTGAACTGAAATAACTCTTACGTGACATTGATGATTTAGTGCCTAAAGTGAGTCCTATAAAAGAGGTAGTTTCTCAGTATTCTCTTCCCTTTTTCAGGACCATGTAGTCAAACCTTGTTTCTTTCTCATTCACAAGCTGCATGTTTTAGCTACCTTGTCGTCTTCTCACCCAGGATCCGAGTTTACTTTTTAATCTCTGATCAGACAGAAGAGATAACACAAGAGAAAAATTTTAATTAGAATTTTAATGTGTAGAGCTGCCTGAGATTTCTGTGCAGAGGTGGCATTCTGTGGGCCTCAATAAGTATAGGGAGAGGCGAGGTGATTTTTCATTGGGCAGGAGGAGGAGGATTATAGCCATACACACATGTATACATACATACATCTATATGTATGTGACTTGAAAGAGTGAGTTATTTACAATATGAAAACACAGACCCTTGGTAACTAATAGATCCCTGATCTCAGAGTGTGGCTTTGTGTGTAAATGTGTAGCTGAAATCTAATATTCTAGTTGACTGGTGCAGAGGATCCTAAGCTAAAATTCCCAAACATGAGAATATTACGTAATAGAGGACAGCCCCGTTTTCTGTGTACTTTCCCTCAGGGACACATCATTTTAAATCTTTTAGTTCAAGCCATGCAAATTCAAATGAGAAGGTATACCCAGCCTCACATGAAGGGAATCAATCACAGATTTTTACTGCTGCTGAGAAAGAATGAGCCAAACTCTTATTTGTCTTACTGCTTAATCATCTAGCACATGAAACAATTTTGAGGGGTGGGAAAGGGCGTGATATGTGTGTGTGTGTGTGTGTGTGTGTGTGTGCATTTTCCTCTTTTCTTAAAATAAAAGGATCCTTATTTGAAACCAGAATTAGGAAGTACAAAATACACCTTGGGCTTCCTGTTTCACTCTGTTATCCTTATTCCTGAAGCATAACAACTATTAAGGTCTGAGTTGTACATTTGAAGCTGTTTGTGTGTTGAGGGGTTGGGGTTAGGAAAATTGCAGTGTGAGAACAGAAGCATGTGGGCAGGGAGATCACTAAAATCTTGGGAGGAAAACTAGCCTCTCCTCTCACTGAACACACTCATGCAGGCATGTACACACACACACACACACACACACACACACACATACACGTACACATGCAAGTATGTTCTTTCATTATCTGTCACTTTTACTAGTGTTAAAAACTATAATAAAAATAATAAGATTAGTTCATATTTAAATCTGTCTTCAAGGCTTGCAAAGAACTTTACATATGTTATCTCCATTGAACCTCATGACAGTGGTAGATGCCATTATTACCCCCAATTTACAGATAAGTAAAGTAAATCTCAGGGAGCTTAACTGGCTTACCTAGTGTCACACAGGTAGTAAGTGTATCAGGTGGCAGTCAGACCTAGGTTTTCCTGACTCATGAACATACATCCCTGAAAGAACGGACCCCAGGTATTTTAGAGCTGTTAGGCACATCATCACCAGTGCTGGGGCATGCTTGACTACAGCTTGTTTGAGGCAAGGAGCTTGATGTGGGGGTGCATCCAAGGTTGAGCTGTTGTGTCCAAGATGATGGGACAGTTGGGAGACTATTTCAAGATAACAGTGCCTGGGTGAGATCTTGTCCCAACACTCAGGTCAAAAGTAGTCATGCCCAACACTGATCACATGGCCAACTGCTACAGTTTTGCCATCCATTGTCCTGACAATTCAAGAGACAATTACATGAACTTGCAAGAAAAAAGCTGGCCACCTGGAATGCCCTCCAGTCTCATTCTCTATGTGCATGTGTAACCTCTCCTTGTGGCATTTTCCTTTTATTTTTTTTTCTTTGACTCGTCCCTTTCCATTTAAGATAAAAAAGAAATAATGCATGCAAAGCGCTTTGTAAACTGTCCAGCATTATTGAAATGACACCTATTATCATGAGGCATAAGATATTTGTCTATTAAATATGTTCCAAGAAGAGAGATTGTTTCTTGAGCTTACCATGATGTTTGTCTTTAAAGCCTCCAAGAAAAAAAATAAAAGAAGAAACAGTTTATAGCATTTAGAATGAGAAGAATGAAAAGTTTCCCCATGTGTTATTGCTTCCTGGTAGGACTGATCAATGCTCTCTGTTTTCCCCTTATTTCCCGTTCAGGTTGATTTGTTTCCATAGCTATTGAATTTAAGAAAAGTTTTACTCTGAGTCAAAAGTACAGAGTGTGCTTTAAAACATTTAACTTCGATTTTTGTAAAAGTCACTCCTTAAATGCTTTTGTGTGTGTATTTTCAAAATCCTCTGGTCAATTACTAGGAATCCAGGTGAAATTAATATGGCATGCAGTGTTTTCAGAGTTGGTTATGGAGGTGGAGAAAGTGGGGGGGGCAAATGTTTTCTAGGTTTTTTAAATGGGATTTGGAACTGTCATGGTTCAATGACTTGTGGATCCTCTTGACCTCTCCCCTCTTCTCCTCTCCCCTCTCACAGAGGGAGGGAGGAAGAGGGAGAGGAAGAGGGGAGGGAGGGAGAGAGAGAGAGAGAGAGAGACAGAGAGAGAGAGAGAGAATGAATGAGAATTAATGAATAAAGTGAACCTAAGTTACTTTAAGAAAGCTATTCAGTGGTGCACAACTATGTAGTACAGGTGTCATTGTTATTAACTGGCATGCATGGTTAAACCTCCACTCAACGCGTTGCATATATACTCTGCGGCATTGAAAAGTGAGCCCCAGATAAGTACAAAAATTGGAACTTCATAGCCAACCTGTAGCAGACATACTGTGTACCCAAAGTCAAAATACAGGCTGTATTTGCCCAGGAAATGGTAAACAGCTCATCAGAACTGAGTCTTCCAAAGTCCCAAACATTTTTTCCCCTATCATAAGCCACTTTTTCTCTTTTTTCCTCTCCCCTCTCCCCTCCTCTCCTTTTCTTTCTTTTCTTTTTTTTTGGCTGTTTTTCTTTAGTACTTTAAACAAAGGTAGAAAGCCTTCCCCCCTCCCAAATATGCTGACCAATGTAACTTGAATGAATATAGAATATTAAGAATTTTTGAGTTACGCTAAAAAGTTACTTGCAGTTTAAAGAAAAAAAAAGGATGATAAAAAGTAACTGTTTAGATACATTGGGATCCTAGGGAATAAGAGTTCCTCTGAGCCTTCTTAATTGGACTGCCTGCTTAGGCATGTAGACTTTGGGAGAGGGGGAGGTTAGAGGGAGCTAGGACAGATGCTGGTGTTATGTTAATATTTATTTGCATTGTTTTCTGTGTAGCATTTGGTATCACAGAGTAGAAGAGTTGGAGCCAAAGAGACCAGTAGTAACTTCCCCCCTCAAAAAAAATTTCTTTTCCTTTGTAGTTGACTAGATGGAATAGAAAAAGGTGGGGTGGGATTGTCGATCTCTGGGGAAAATGTGATCAAGTGCCTTAGCCAAGAAACTCTGCATTTCCATGTTTTCAGTGGTTCAGAGGCCCAGAGGCCTCTGGGAGACTACTTTGGGGCAATTCTATTTTATACACCTTTCTGTGATAAATAACCATTGCTTGACTGTGTTCATTGCTGTCTCATTTTATAAACTGTATCATGTCAGCGGAGGTAATAGAAGCAAAATTTCTGTGTGCGATATTTGGAGCAAAATTGTTTAAAAAACAATGTTTAAAAACCCATCTTTATAAAAATAAAAACAAAAAGTCCACCCATGTGTAGAGTTCTTTTTTCTGCAATCAAATACATATGAGATGACTCCCCCCCCCCATGTGTTATTATAAGAAGACCTTTGTGCTGGACCAAAAAGCACTAGTAAATAAAGAGTTAAAATGAAGGCAGGCTCACTGGTTTGCTGAGATCTGTCAGAGTCTGACTGGCTGGCTACATATCTGTCTCTGGAACAATAGGTACCTGCATTCTGCACGGACTGCTGGGCAGCCACTAGCAGCCTGGAGAAGGTCTGCCTCTGTCAGAGGTTTCTTACTAAGAATCCCTAATGACAGGCCCGCTTTTCAGTGGGGGGAAAATCTGTCTACTCTCTTGATGAAGGACAGGACTTTGATCCTTTCCATTCAGCCTTGACTTGGCCTGAGATTTTAGGTTCCCAGTCTTGGAAGTTAGCAGTATCAGTCTGTCTGTATCTCTCTCTCTCTCTCTCTCTCTCTCTCTCTCTCTCTCTCTCTCTCTCTCTCTCTCTCTCTCTCTCTCTCTTTCTCTCTCTCTCTTTCTCTCTCTCTCTCTCACACACACACACACACACACACACACACACA